>NC_139475.1:12465000-12477500 GCF_057233095.1 Heloderma suspectum
GGCTAGGGCTAGGGCTACGGATAGGGCTAGGGTAAGGTCTAGGGTTAGGGCTAGGGCTGGGGTTGGGGTTGAGGTTAGGGTTAGGGTTACGGTTGGGGTTGTGGTTGGTGTCGTGTTGTGGTTGGGGTTGGGGTTAGGGTTTGAGTTTGGGTTCGGGTTCCGGATAGGGTTAGAATTAGTGTTAGGGTTAGGGTTAGGGCTAGGGCTAGGGTTAGGGGTAGGCTTAGGTTTAGGGATACGGTTTGGATTAGGGTTAGGGTTAGGGCTAGAGTTTGGGTTAGGGTTAGGGTTAGGATTAGGGCTAGGGCTAGTGTTAGCGCTAGGGCTAGGGCTAGGGTAACGGTTAGGACATGCGTTAGAGCTAGAGTTAGGGCTAGCGTTAGGGTTCAGGTTCAGTTTAGGGTTACAGTTTGAGTTAGGGGTAGGGGTAGGGTAGGGCTAGGGCTAGGGTTAGGGCTAGGCCTAGGGTTAGAATTAGGGCTAAGGTTAGGTTTAGGCTTAGGCTTAGCGTTAGGGTTAATGCTAGGGTTACGTTTAGGGTTAGTGATAGGGTTAGGTTTAGGGCTCGGGTTAGGGTTAGGGTTACTGTTACGGTTAGTGTTTGGGTTAGGGTTAGGGTTAGTGGTAGGGGTTGGGTTAGGGTTAGGGCTAGGGTCAGGGTTTGGGCTAGGGTTAGGGTTAGTTTTATGGTAAGTGAGAGGGCTAGGGCTAAGCCTAGGGTAAGGGTCAGGGTTAGGGTTAGGGATACTGTTTGGGTTAGGGTTAGGGTTACGGTTAGGGTTAGGGTTAGGGTTAGGGTTAGGGTTAGGGTTAGGGCTAGGGTTATCATTAGGGTTAGGGCTAGGGTTAGGGTTAGGGTTAGGTTTATGATTATGGTTAGGGTTTTGGTTAGGTTTAGTGGTAGGCTTTGGGTTAGGGTTAGGGCTAGGGTTTGGGTTAGGGTTTGGGTTAGGGTTAGGGTTAGGATTAGGGCTAGGGCTAATCTTAGGGCTAGGGCTAGGGCTAGGGTAACGGTTAGGACATGCGTTAGAGCTAGAGTTAGGGCTAGCGTTAGGGTTCAGGTTCAGTTTAGGGTTACAGTTTGAGTTAGGGGTAGGGGTAGGGTAGGGCTAGGGCTAGGGTTAGGGCTAGGCCTAGGGTTAGAATTAGGGCTAAGGTTAGGTTTAGGCTTAGGCTTAGCGTTAGGGTTAGTGCTAGGGTTACGTTTAGGGTTAGGGATAGGGTTAGGTTTAGGGCTCGGGTTAGGGTTAGGGTTACGGTTATGGTTAGGGTTTGGGTTAGGGTTAGGGTTAGTGGTAGGGGTTGGGTTAGGGTTAGGGCTAGGGTCAGGGTTGGGGCTAGGGTTAGGGTTAGGGTTATTGTAAGTGAGAGGGTTAGGGCTAAGCCTAGGGTTATGCTTAGGGTTAGGGATACTGTTTGGGTTAGGGTTAGGGTTAGGGTAAGGGTTTGGGTTAGGGTTAGGGCTAGGGTGAGGTTTAGGGTTAGGGTTAGGGTTAGTTCTAGGGTTAGGGTTATCGTTAGGGTGACGCTTTGGGCTAGGGTTAGGGTTAGGGTTAGGTTTAGGGTTAGGGTTAGGGTTCGGGCTAGGGCTAGGGTTAGGGCTAGGGCTAGGGCTACGGATAGGGCTAGGGTAAGGTCTAGGGTTAGGGCTAGGGCTAGGGCTAGGGTAAGGGTTAGGGCTAGGGTTAGAACTAGAGCTAGGGCTAGGATTAGGGTTAGGGTTACAGTTAGTGAGAGGGTTAGGGCTAAGGCTAGTGTTAGGGTGAGATTTAGGTTTAGGGATATGGTTTTTTGTTAGGGTTAGGGTTATGGTTAGCATTAGGATTAGGGTTAGGGCGAGGGTTAGGTCGAGGGTTAGGGTTAGGGCTAGGGTTAGGGTTAGGGTTAGGGTTAGGGTTAGGGTTAGGGTTCGGGCTAGGGCTAGGGTTAGGGCTAGGGCTAGGGCTACGGATAGGGCTAGGGTAAGGTCTAGGGTTAGGGCTAGGGCTAGGGTAAGGGTTAGGGCTAGGGTTAGAACTAGAGCTAGGGCTAGGATTAGGGTTAGGGTTACAGTTAGTGAGAGGGTTAGGGCTAAGGCTAGTGTTAGGGTGAGATTTAGGTTTAGGGATATGTTTTTTTGTTAGGGTTAGGGTTATGGTTAGCATTAGGATTAGGGTTAGGGCGAGGGTTAGGTCGAGGGTTAGGGTTAGGGCTAGGGTTAGGGTTAGGGTTAGGGTTAGGGTTAGGGTTAAGGTTAGGGTTAGGGTTAGGGTTAGTGTTAGGGTTAGGGTTAGGGCTGGGGTTGGGGTTGAGGTTAGGGTTAGGGTTACGGTTGGGGTTGTGGTTGGTGTCGTGTTGTGGTTGGGGTTGGGGTTAGGGTTTGAGTTTGGGTTCGGGTTCCGGATAGGGTTAGAATTAGTGTTAGGGTTAGGGTTAGGGCTAGGGCTAGGGTTAGGGGTAGGCTTAGGTTTAGGGATACGGTTTGGATTAGGGTTAGGGTTAGGGCTAGGGTTTGGGTTAGGGTTAGGGTTAGGATTAGGGCTAGGGCTAGTGTTAGCGCTAGGGCTAGGGTAACGGTTAGGACATGCGTTAGAGCTAGAGTTAGGGCTAGCGTTAGGGTTCAGGTTCAGTTTAGGGTTACAGTTTGAGTTAGGGGTAGGGGTAGGGTAGGGCTAGGGCTAGGGTTAGGGCTAGGCCTAGGGTTAGAATTAGGGCTAAGTTTAGGTTTAGGCTTAGGCTTAGCGTTAGGGTTAATGCTAGGGTTACGTTTAGGGTTAGTGATAGGGTTAGGTTTAGGGCTTGGGTTAGGGTTAGGGTTACTGTTACGGTTAGTGTTTGGGTTAGGGTTAGGGTTAGTGGTAGGGGTTGGGTTAGGGTTAGGGCTAGGGTCAGGGTTTGGGCTAGGGTTAGGGTTAGGGTTATGGTAAGTGAGAGGGCTAGGGCTAAGCCTAGGGTAAGGGTCAGGGTTAGGGTTAGGGATACTGTTTAGGGCTCGGGTTAGGGTTAGGGTTACGGTTATGGTTAGGGTTTGGGTTAGGGTTAGGGTTAGTGGTAGGGGTTGGGTTAGGGTTAGGGCTAGGGTCAGGGTTGGGGCTAGGGTTAGGGTTAGGGTTATTGTAAGTGAGAGGGTTAGGGCTAAGCCTAGGGTTATGCTTAGGGTTAGGGATACTGTTTGGGTTAGGGTTAGGGTTAGGGTAAGGGTTTGGGTTAGGGTTAGGGCTAGGGTGAGGTTTAGGGTTAGGGTTAGGGTTAGTTCTAGGGTTAGGGTTATCGTTAGGGTGACGCTTTGGGCTGGGGTTAGGGTTAGGGTTAGGTTTAGGGTTAGGGTTAGGGTTCGGGCTAGGGCTAGGGTTAGGGCTAGGGCTAGGGCTACGGATCGGGCTAGGGTAAGGTCTAGGGTTAGGTCTAGGGCTAGGGT
This sequence comes from Heloderma suspectum, assembly GCF_057233095.1. Classification (NCBI taxonomy): domain Eukaryota; kingdom Metazoa; phylum Chordata; class Lepidosauria; order Squamata; family Helodermatidae; genus Heloderma; species Heloderma suspectum. Next base: position 12,468,398 of record NC_139475.1, read on the forward strand.
AAGGGTTAGGGCTAGGGTTAGAACTAGAGCTAGGGCTAGGATTAGGGTTAGGGTTACAGTTAGTGAGAGGGTTAGGGCTAAGGCTAATGTTAGGGTGAGATTTAGGTTTAGGGATATGGTTTTTTGTTAGGGTTAGGGTTATGGTTAGCATTAGGATTAGGGTTAGGGCGAGGGTTAGGTCGAATGTTAGGGTTAGGGCTAGGGTTAGGGTTAGGGTTAGGGTTAGGGTTAGGGTTAGGGTTAAGGTTAGGGTTAGGTTTAGGGTTAGGGTTAGGGTTCGGGCTAGGGCTAGGGTTAGGGCTAGGGCTAGGGCTACGGATAGGGCTAGGGTAAGGTCTAGGGTTAGGGCTAGGGCTAGGGTAAGGGTTAGGGCTAGGGTTAGAACTAGGGTTAGGTTTAGGGCTTGGGTTAGGGTTAGGGTTACTGTTACGGTTAGTGTTTGTGTTAGGGTTAGGGTTAGGGTTACGGTTAGGGTTAGGGTGAGGGTTAGGGTGAGGGTTAGGGTTAGGGTTGGGGTTAGGGTGAGGGTCAGGGCTAGGGTTAGGGTTAGGGTTAGGGTTAGTGTTAGGGCCAGGGTTAGCATTAGGGTCAGGGCTACGGTTAGGGATAGGGGTAGGGGTAGGGGTAGGGGTAGGATTAGGGTAGTGTTAGGGTTACGGCTATGGTTAGGGTTAGGGTTAGGGTTAGGGTTAGGGTTACGGTTAGAGTTAGGGCAAGGGTTAGGGCTAGAGTTCAGGTTAGGTTTCGGGTAGGGTTAGGGCTAGGGCTAGGGTTAGGGTTAGGGTTAGGGTTAGGTTTAGGGCGAGGGCTAGGGCTAGGGTTTGTGTTAGGGTTAGGGCTAGGGCTAGGGCTAGGATTAGTGTTAGGGTTAGGGTTAGGGTTAGGGTTAGGTTTAGGTGTAGGGTTAGGGTTAGGCTTAGGGGCAGGTTTAGGGGTAGGGCTCGGGTTAGTTGTAGTGTTAGAGCTAGGGCTAGGGGTTGGGATAGGGATAGGGATAGGGATAGGGATAGGGATCGGGTTAGTGTTAGTGTTAGTGTTAGGGCTAGGGCTAGGGTTAGGGTTAGGGTTAGGGTTAGGGTTAGGGTTAGGGCTAGGGCTAGGGCTACGGATAGGGCTAGGGTAAGGTCTAGGGTTAGGGCTAGGGCTAGGGTAAGGGTTAGGGCTAGGGTTAGAACTAGAGCTAGGGCTAGGATTAGGGTTAGGGTTACAGTTAGTGAGAGGGTTAGGGCTAAGGCTAGTGTTAGGGTGAGATTTAGGTTTAGGGATACGGTTTTTTGTTAGGGTTAGGGTTATGGTTAGCGTTAGGATTAGGGTTAGGGCTAGGGTTAGGTCGAGGGTTAGGGTTAGGGTTAAGGTTAGGGTTAGGGTTAAGGTTAGAGTTAGGGTTAGGGTTAGGGTTTGTGTTAGGGTTAGGGTTAGTGTTCGGGCTAGGGCTAGGGTTACTGCTAGCGCTACAGTTAGGGCTAAGGTTAGGGCTAGGGTTAGGGCTAGGGTTAGGGCTTGGGTTAGGGTTAGGGCTAGGGCTAGGGCTAGGGCAAGGGTTAGGCAAGGGCTAGGGTTAGGGTTAGGGTTAGGGTTAGGGTTAGGGTGAGGGTTAGGGCTAGGGCTAGGGCAAGGGTTAGGGCAATGGCTATGCTTAGGGTTAGAGGTAGGTTTAGGGTTAGGGTTAGGGTTGGGGTTAGGGTGAGGGTCAGGGCTAGGGTTAGGGTGAGGGTTAGGGTTAGTGTTAGGGCCAGGGTTAGCATTAGGGTCAGGGCTACAGTTAGGGTTAGGGGTAGGGGTAGGGGTAGGATTAGGGTAGGGTTAGGGTTACGGCTATGGTTAGGGTTAGGGTTAGGGTTAGGGTTAGAGTTAGGGCAAGGGTTAGGGCTAGACTTCAGGTTAGGTTTAGGGTAGGGTTAGGGCTAGGGCTAGGGTTAGGGTTAGGGTTAGGTTTAGGGCGAGGGCTAGGGCTAGGGTTTGTGTTAGGGTTAGGGCTAGGGCTAGGGCTAGGGTTAGGGTTAGGGTTAGTGTTAGGGTTAGGGTTAGGTTTAGGTGTAGGGTTAGGGTTAGACTTAGGGGCAGGTTTAGGGGTAGGGCTAGGGTTAGTTGTAGTGTTAGAGCTAGGGCTAGGGCTTGGGATAGGGATAGGGATAGGGATAGGGATAGGGTTAGTGTTAGTGTTAGGGCTAGGGCTAGGGTTAGGGTTAGGGTTAGGGTTAGGGTTAGGATTAGGGCTAGGGTTAGGGTTAGGGCTAGGGCTAGGGTTAGGGTTAGGGTTCGGGCTAGGATTAGGGCTAGGGTTAGGGCTAGGGCTCGGGCTAGGTAACGGTTAGGGCTAGGGTTAGAGCTAGAGCTAGGACTAGGGTTAGGGTTCAGGTTCAGGTTCAGTTTAGGTTTACAGTTTGGGTTAGGGGCAGGGGTAGGGGTAGGGGTATGGTTACGGCTAGGCCTAGGGTTAGGGTTAGGGCTAGGGTTAGGTTTAGGGTTAGCGTTAGAGTTAGGATTAGCGCTAGGGTTAGGGTTATGGTTAGGGTTAGGGCTAGGTTCAGGTTTAGGGCTCGGGTTAGTGTTATGTTTAGGGTTACGGTTCTGGTTAGGGTTTGGGTTAGGGTTAGGGTTAGTGGTAGGGGTTGGGTTAGGGTTAGGGTTAGTGTTCGGGCTAGGGCTAGGGCTAGGGTTACTGCTAGGGCTACGGTTAGGCCTACGGTTAGGGCTAGGGTTAGGGCTTGGGTTAGGTTTAGGGTTAGGGCTAGGGCTAGGGCTAGGGCAAGGGTTAGGGCAAGGGCTATGGTTAGGGTTAGAGTTCGGGTTAGGGTTACGGTTGGGGTTAGGGTGAGGGTCAGGACTAGGGTTAGGGTGAGGGTTAGGGTTAGTGTTAGGGCCAGGGTTAGCATTAGGGTCAGGGCTACGGTTAGGGTTACGGGTAGGGGTAGGGGTAGGATTAGGGTAGGGTTGGGGTTACGGCTATGGTTAGGGTTAGGGCTTGGACAAGGGTTAGGGCTAAGGCTAGGGCTAGTGTTAGGGTTAGGGCTATGGCTTCTGCTAGGGCAAGGTTTAGGGTTAGGGTTAGGGTTAGGTATAGGGTGAGGGCTAGGGTTAGGGTGAGGGTTCTGGTTATTGTTAGGGCTAGGGTAAGCATTAGGGTTAGGGCTACGGTTATGGTTAGGGTTTATATTAGGGTTAGTGGTAGGCTTTGGGTTAGGGTAAGGTCTAGGGTTAGGGCAAGGGTTAGGGTTAATGTTAGGGCTAGGGCTAGGGTTAGGTTTGGGGTTACGGTTAGGGTTATGGTTAGGGTTAGGGTTAGGGTTAGAGTTAGGGCTAGGGTTGGGGTTGGGGTTAGGGTTTGAGTTCGGGTTCGGTTCGGGTTACGGTTAGGGTTAGGGTTTGGGGTAGGTTTATGGTTTGGGTTAGGGTTAGGGTTAGGGTTGCGGTTGGGGTTAGGTTTAGGGCTAGGGCTAGGGCTAGGGTTAAAGCTAGGGCTAGGGCTAGGGTTAGGGTTAAGGCTATAGTTAGGGTTAGGGTTAGGGTTAGCGCTAGGGTTAGGCTTAGGGTTAGGGTTAGGGCTAGGGTTAGGTTTAGGGCTCGGGTTAGGTTTAGGGTTACGGTTCTGGTTCTGGTTAGGGTTTGGGTTAGCGTTACGGTTAGTGGTAGGTGTTGGGTTAGGGCTAGGGATAGAGTTTAGGCTAGGATTAGGGTTAGGTTACAGTTAGTGAGAGAGTTAGGGCTAAGGCTAGTGTTAGGGTTAGGCTTAGGTTTAGGGATATGGTTTGGGTTAGGGTTAGGGTTAGGGCTAGGGTTAGGGTTAGGGTTAGGGTTAGGGTTATGGTTAGGGTTATGGTTAGGTCTAGGGTTAGGGTTATGGTTAGGGTTAGGGTTAGGGTTAGGGTTAGTGTTAGGGTTAGGGTTAGGGTTAGGGTTCGGGCTAGGGCTAGGGTTAGGGCTAGGGCTACGGTTACGGCTAGGGTTAGGGCTAGGGTTAGGGCTACGGCAAGGGTTACGGCAAGGGCTATGGTTAGGGTTATTTTTAGGGTTAGGGTTAGGGTCAGGGTTAGGGTGAGGGCTAGGGTTAGGGTGAGGGTTAGGGTTAGTGTTAGGGCTAGGGTTAGCATTAGGGTTAGGGCTACGGTTAGGGTCAGGGTTAGGGCTATGGTTATGGTTAGGTTTTGGGTTAGGGTTTGTGGTAGGCTTTGGGTTAGGGTTAGGTCTAGGGTTAGGGTTTGGGCTAAGGTTAGGGTTAGGGTTATGGCTAGGGTTAGGGTTTGGGTTAGGTTTAGGATTTGGGTTAGAGTTAGGGTTAGGGCTAGGGTTAGGTTTAGGGTTAGGGTTAGGGTTAGGGCTGGGGTTGGGGTTGAGGTTAGGGTTAGGGTTACGGTTGGGGTTGTGGTTGGTGTTGTGTTGTGGTTGGGGTTGGGGTTAGGGTTTGAGTTTGGGTTCGGGTTCCGGATAGGGTTAGAATTAGTGTTAGGGTTAGGGTTAGGGCTAGGGCTAGGGCTAGGGTTAGGGTTAGGCTTAGGTTTAGGGATACGGTTTGGATTAGGGTTAGGGTTAGGGCTAGGGTTTGGGTTAGGGTTAGGGTTAGGATTAGGGCTAGGGCTAGTGTTAGCGCTAGGGCTACGGCTAGGGTAAGGGTTAGGACACGCGTTAGAGCTAGAGTTAGGGCTAGCATTAGGGTTCAGGTTCAGTTTAGGGTTACAGTTTGAGTTAGGGGTAGGGGTAGGGTAGGGCTAGGGCTAGGGTTAGGGCTAGGCCTAGGGTTAGAATTAGGGCTAAGGTTAGGTTTAGGCTTAGGCTTAGCGTTAGGGTTAATGCTAGGGTTACGTTTAGGGTTAGGGATAGGGTTAGGTTTAGGGCTCGGGTTAGGGTTAGGGTTACTGTTATGGTTAGGGTTTGGGTTAGGGTTAGGGTTAGTGGTAGGGGTTGGGTTAGGGTTAGGGCTAGGGTCAGGGTTTGGGCTAGGGTTAGGGTTAGGGTTATGGTAAGTGAGAGGGTTAGGGCTAAGCCTAGGGTTAGGGTCAGGGTTAGGGTTAGGGATACTGTTTGGGTTAGGCTTAGGGTTAGGGTTAGGGTTAGGGTTAGGGTTAGGGTTAGGGTTAGGGTTATGGTTAGGGTTAGGGTTAGGGCTAGGGTTAGGTTTAGGGTTAGGGTTAGGGTTAGGGTTAGGGTTAGGGCTAGGGATAGGGATAGGGCTAGGGTTAGGGCTACAGATAGGGCTACAGATAGGGCTAGGGTTAGGGCTAGGGTTAGGGCTTGGGTTAGGGTTAGGTTTAGGGTTAGGGTTAGGCTTAGGGTTAGGGTTGTGGTTATGGTTATGGTTAGGGTTAGGGTTCGGGTTAGGGCTAGGACTAGGGATAGGGATAGGGCTAGGGCTAGGGCAAGGGTTAGGTCAAGGGCTATTGTTAGGGTTAAGGTTAGGGTTGGTGTGAGGGCTATGGTTAGGGTGAGGGTGAGTGTGAGTGTCACGGCTAGGGTTACCATTAGGGTTAGGGCTGGGGTTAGGGTTAGCGTTAGAGTTAGGTTTAGGGTTAGGCTTAGGGTTAGGGCTAGGGCTAGGGCTACGGTTAGGGCTAGGCTTAGGGCTAGGGTTAGGGCTTGGTGAGGGTTAGGGTTAGGGTTGGGGTTAGGGTGAGGCCTAGGTTTAGGGTGAGGGTTAGTTTTAGGGTTAGGGTTAGGGCTAGGGTTATCATTAGGATTAGGGCTAGGGTTAGGGTTAGGTTTATGATTATGGTTAGGGTTTTGGTTAGGTTTAGTGGTAGGCTTTGGGTTAGGGTTAGGGCTAGGGTTTGGGTTAGGGTTTGGGTTAGGGTTAGGGTTAGGGTGAGGATTAAGGCTATGGCTAGGGTTAGGGTTAATGTTAGGGTAGGGCTAGGGTTAGGTTTGGGGTTACGGTTAGGGTTACGGTTAGGGTTAGGGTTAGGGTTAGAGTTAGGGCTAGGGTTGTGGTTGAGGTTAGGGTTAGGGTTAGGGTTAGGGTTACGGTTGTGGTTGCGGTTGGTGTTGTGTTGTGGTTGGGGTTGGGGTTAGGGTTTGAGTTCGGGTTCGGTTCGGGTTAGGGTTAGGGTTAGGGTTGGGGTTGGGGTTAGGTTTAGGGCTAGGGCTAGGGCTAGGGCTAGGGCTAGGGTTAAAGCTAGGGCTAGGGCTAGGGTTAGGGTTAGCGTTAGGGTTAGCGCTAGGGCTAGTGTTAGGGTTAGGGGTAGGGTTAGGGTTAGGGTTAGCGCTAGGGCTAGGGTTAGGGTAAGGGTTAGGGGTAGGGTTAGGGTTAGGGTTAGGGTTAGGGCTAGGGTTAGGTTTAGGGTTAAGGCTCGGGCTAGGGCTAGGGATAGGGCTAGGGCTAGGGCTAGGGCTAGGGTTAGGGTTAGGGTTACGGTTAGGGCTAGGGTTCGGGTTAGGGCTAGGGTTCGGGTTAGGGTTAGGGTTAAGGTTAGGATTAGGGCTAGGGCTAGTCTTAGGGCTAGGGCTAGGGCTGGGTAACTGTTAGGACATGCGTTAGAGCTAGAGTTAGGGCTAGCGTTAGGGTTCAGGTTCAGTTTAGGGTTACAGTTTGAGTTAGGGGTAGGGGTAGGGTAGGGCTAGGGCTAGGGTTAGGGCTAGGCCTAGGGTTAGAATTAGGGCTAAGGTTAGGTTTAGGCTTAGGCTTAGCGTTAGGGTTAGCGCTAGGGTTACGTTTAGGGTTAGGGATAGGGTTAGGTTTAGGGCTCGGGTTAGGGTTAGGGTTACGGTTATGGTTAGGGTTTGGGTTAGGGTTAGGGTTAGTGGTAGGGGTTGGGTTAGGGTTAGGGCTAGGGTCAGGGTTGGGGCTAGGGTTAGGGTTAGGGTTATTGTAAGTGAGAGGGTTAGGGCTAAGCCTAGGGTTATGGTTAGGGTTAGGGATACTGTTTGGGTTAGGGTTAGGGTTAGGGTTAGGGTTAGGGCTAAGCCTAGGGTTATGGTTAGGGTTAGGGATACTGTTTGGGTTAGGGTTAGGGTTAGGGTTAGGGTTAGGGTTAGGGTTAGGGTTAGGGCTAGGGTGAGGTTTAGGGTTAGGGTTAGGGTTAGGGTTAGGTCTAGGGTTAGGGTTATCGTTAGGGTGACGCTTTGGGCTAGGGTTAGGGTTAGGGTTAAGGTTTAGGGTTCGGGTTAGGTATAGGGTGAGGGCTAGGGTTAGGGTGAGGGTTCTGGTTAGTGTTAGGGCTAGGGTTAGCATTAGGGTTAGGTCTACGGTTATCGTTAGGGTTTGTGTTAGGGTTAGTGGTAGGCTTTGAGTTAGGGTAAGGTCTAGGGTTAGGGCTAGGGCTAGGGTCAGGGTTAGGGCTAGGTTTAGAACTAGAGCTAGGGCTAGGGTTAGGGTTAGGGTTCAGTTTTAGTTTAGGGTTACAGTTTGGTTTAGGGGTAGGGGTAGGGGTAGGGTTAGGTCTAGGCCTAGGGTTTGGGTTAAGGCTATAGTTAGGTTTAGGGTTAGGGTTAGGGTTAGCGCTAGGGTTAGGCTTAGGGTTAGGGTTAGGGCTAGGGTTAGGTTTAGGGCTCGGGTTAGGGTTAGGGTTACGGTTCTGGTTCTGGTTAGGGTTTGGGTTATCGTTAGGGTTAGTGGTAGGTGTTGGGTTAGGGTTAGGGCTAGGGATAGAGTTTAGGCTAGGATTAGGGTTAGGGTTACAGTTAGTGAGAGGGTTAGGGCTAAGGCTAGTGTTAGGGTGAGAGTTAGGTTTAGGGATATGGTTTTTTGTTAGGGTTAGGGTTATGGTTAGCGTTAGGATTAGGGTTAGGGCTAGGGTTAGGTCGAGGGTTAGGGTTAGGGTTAGGGTTAGGGTTAGGGTTAGGGTTAGGGTTAAGGTTAGAGTTAGGGTTAGGGTTAGGGTTAGGGTTTGGGTTAGGGTTAGTGTTCAGGGTAGGGCTAGGGTTACTGCTAGGGCTACGGTAAGGGCTAGGGTTAGGGCTAGGGGTAGGGCTTGGGTTAGGGTTAGGGTTAGGGCTAGGGCTAGGGCTAGGGCAAGGGTTAGGGAAGGGCTATGGTTAGGGTTAGGGTTAGGGTTAGGGTTAGGGTTAGGGTTAGGGTTAGGGTGAGGGTTAGGGCTCGGGCTAGGGCTAGAGCTAGGGCAAGGGTTAGGGCAAGAGCTATGGTTAGGGTTAGAGATCGGGTTAGGGTTACGGTTGGGGTTAGGGTGAGGGTCAGGACTAGGGTTAGGGTGAGGGTTAGGGTTAGTGTTAGGGCCAGGGTTAGCATTAGGGTCAGGCTACGGTTAGGGTTATGGGAAGGGGTAGGGGTAGGATTAGGGTAGGGTTAGGGTTACGGCTATGGTTAGGGTTAGGGCTCGGACAAGGGTTAGGGCTAAGGCTAGGGTAGTGTTAGGGTTAGGGCTATGGCTAGGGCTTGGGCTAGGGCAAGGGTTAGGGTTAGGGTTAGGGTTAGGTATAGGGTGAGGGCTAGGGTTAGAGTGAGGGTTTGTATTAGGGTTAGTGGTAGGCTTTGGGTTAGGGTAAGGTCTAGGGTTAGGGCTAGGGCTAGGGTTAGGTTTAGGGCTAGGTTTAGAACTAGAGCTAGGGCTAGGGTTAGGGTTAGGGTTCAGTTTCAGTTTAGGGTTACAGTTTGGTTTAGGGGTAGGGGTAGGGGTAGGGTTAGGTCTAGGCCTAGGGTTAGGGTTAAGGCTATAGTTAGGTTTAGGGTTAGGGTTAGGGTTAGCGCTAGGGTTAGGCTTAGGGTTAGGGTTAGGGCTAGGGTTAGGGCTAGGGTTAGGTTTAGGGCTCGGGTTAGGTTTAGGGTTACGGTTCTGGTTCTGGTTAGGGTTTGGGTTAGCGTTACGGTTAGTGGTAGGTGTTGGGTTAGGGTTAGGGCTAGGGATAGAGTTTAGGCTAGGATTAGGGTTATGTTACAGTTAGTGAGAGGGTTAGGGCTAAGGCTAGTGTGAGGGTGAGATTTAGGTTTAGGGATACGGTTTTTTGTTAGGGTTAGGGTTATGGTTAGCGTTAGGATTAGGGTTAGGGCTAGGGTTAGGTCGAGGGTTAGGGTTAGGGTTAAGGTTAGGGTTAGGGTTAAGGTTAGAGTTAGGGTTAGGGTTAGGGTTTGTGTTAGGGTTAGGGTTAGTGTTCGGGCTAGGGCTAGGGTTACTGCTAGGGCTACAGTTAGGGCTAAGGTTAGGGCTAGGGTTAGGGC
>NC_139475.1:12482500-12497500 GCF_057233095.1 Heloderma suspectum
TCAGGGTTATGGTTAGCGTTAGGATTAGGGTTAGAGCTAGGGTTAGGTCGAGGGTTAGGGTTAGGGTTAGGGTTAGGGCTAGGGTCAGGGTTGGGGCTAGGGTTAGGGTTAGGGTTATTGTAAGTGAGAGGGTTAGGGCTAAGCCTAGGGTTATGCTTAGGGTTAGGGATACTTTTTGCGTTAGGGTTAGGGTTAGGGTAATGGTTTGGGTTAGGGTTAGGGCTAGGGTGAGGTTTAGGGTTAGGGTTAGGTTTAGGGTTAGTTCTAGGGTTAGGGTTATCGTTAGGGTGACGCTTTGGGCTAGGGTTAGGGTTAGGGTTAGGGTTAGGTTTAGGGTTAGGGTTAGGGTTCGGGCTAGGGCTAGGGTTAGGGCTAGGGCTAGGGCTAGGGCTACGGATAGGGCTAGGGTAAGGTCTAGGGTTAGGGCTAGGGCTGGGGTTGGGGTTGAGGTTAGGGTTAGGGTTACGGTTGGGGTTGTGGTTGCTGTCGTGTTGTGGTTGGGGTTGGGGTTAGGGTTTGAGTTTGGGTTCGGGTTCCGGATAGGGTTAGAATTAGTGTTAGGGTTAGGGTTAGGGCTAGGGCTAGGGTTAGGGGTAGGCTTAGGTTTAGGGATACGGTTTGGATTAGGGTTAGGGTTAGGGCTAGGGTTTGGGTTAGGGTTAGGGTTAGGATTAGGGCTAGGGCTAGTGTTAGCGCTAGGGCTAGGGCTAGGGTAACGGTTAGGACATGCGTTAGAGCTAGAGTTAGGGCTAGCGTTAGGGTTCAGGTTCAGTTTAGGGTTACAGTTTGAGTTTGGGGTAGGGGTAGGGTAGGGCTAGGGCTAGGGTTAGGGCTAGGCCTAGGGTTAGAATTAGGGCTAAGGTTAGGTTTAGGCTTAGGCTTAGCGTTAGGGTTAATGCTAGGGTTACGTTTAGGGTTAGTGATAGGGTTAGGTTTAGGGCTCGGGTTAGGGTTAGGGTTACTGTTACGGTTAGTGTTTGGGTTAGGGTTAGGGTTAGTGGTAGGGGTTGGGTTAGGGTTAGGGCTAGGGTCAGGGTTTGGGCTAGGGTTAGGGTTAGGGTTATGGTAAGTGTGAGGGCTAGGGCTAAGCCTAGGGTAAGGGTCAGGGTTAGGGTTAGGGATACTGTTTGGGTTAGGGTTAGGGTTAGGGTTACGGTTAGGGTTAGGGTTAGGGTTAGGGTTGGGGTTAGGGTTAGGGTTAGGGTTATGGTTAGGGTTAGGGTTAGGGCTAGGGTTATCATTAGAATTAGGGCTAGGGTTAGTGTTAGGGTTAGGTTTATGATTATGGTTAGGGTTTTGGTTAGGTTTAGTGGTAGGCTTTGGGTTAGGGTTAGGGCTAGGGTTTGGGTTAGGGTTTGGGTTAGGGTTAGGGTTAGGATTAGGGCTAGGGCTAGTCTTAGGGCTAGGGCTAGGGCTAGGGTAACGGTTAGGACATGCGTTAGAGCTAGAGTTAGGGCTAGCGTTAGGGTTCAGGTTCAGTTTAGGGTTACAGTTTGAGTTATGGGTAGGGGTAGGGTAGGGCTAGGGCTAGGGTTAGGGCTAGGCCTAGGGTTAGAATTAGGGCTAAGGTTAGGTTTAGGGTTAGGGTTAGCGTTAGGGTTAGCGCTAGGGTTACGTTTAGGGTTAGGGATAGGGTTAGGTTTAGGGCTCGGGTTAGGGTTAGGGTTACGGTTATGGTTAGGGTTTGGGTTAGGGTTAGGGTTAGTGGTAGGGGTTGGGTTAGGGTTAGGGCTAGGGTCAGGGTTGGGGCTAGGGTTAGGGTTAGGGTTATTGTAAGTGAGAGCGTTAGGGCTAAGCCTAGGGTTATGCTTAGGGTTAGGGATACTGTTTGGGTTAGGGTTAGGGTTAGGGTAAGGGTTTGGGTTAGGGTTAGGGCTAGGGTGAGGTTTAGGGTTAGGGTTAGGTTTAGGGTTAGTTCTAGGGTTAGGGTTATCGTTAGGGTGACGCTTTGGGCTAGGGTTAGGGTTAAGGTTAGGGTTAGGGTTAGGGTTAGGGTTCGGGCTAGGGCTAGGGTTAGGGCTAGGGCTAGGGCTACGGATAGGGCTAGGGTAAGGTCTAGGGTTAGGGCTAGGGCTGGGGTTGGGGTTGAGGTTAGGGTTAGGGTTACGGTTGGGGTTGTGGTTGCTGTCGTGTTGTGGTTGGGGTTGGGGTTAGGGTTTGAGTTTGGGTTCGGGTTCCGGATAGGGTTAGAATTAGTGTTAGGGTTAGGGTTAGGGCTAGGGCTAGGGTTAGGGGTAGGCTTAGGTTTAGGGATACGGTTTGGATTAGGGTTAGGGTTAGGGCTAGAGTTTGGGTTAGGGTTAGGGTTAGGATTAGGGCTAGGGCTAGTGTTAGCGCTAGGGCTAGGGCTAGGGTAACGGTTAGGACATGCGTTAGAGCTAGAGTTAGGGCTAGCGTTAGGGTTCAGGTTCAGTTTAGGGTTACAGTTTGAGTTAGGGGTAGGGGTAGGGTAGGGCTAGGGCTAGGGTTAGGGCTAGGCCTAGGGTTAGAATTAGGGCTAAGGTTAGGTTTAGGCTTAGGCTTAGCGTTAGGGTTAATGCTAGGGTTACGTTTAGGGTTAGTGATAGGGTTAGGTTTAGGGCTCGGGTTAGGGTTAGGGTTACTGTTACGGTTAGAGTTTGGGTTAGGGTTAGGGTTAGTGGTAGGGGTTGGGTTAGGGTTAGGGCTAGGGTCAGGGTTTGGGCTAGGGTTAGGGTTAGTTTTATGGTAAGTGAGAGGGCTAGGGCTAAGCCTAGGGTAAGGGTCAGGGTTAGGGTTAGGGATACTGTTTGGGTTAGGGTTAGGGTTACGGTTAGGGTTAGGGTTAGGGTTAGGGTTAGGGTTAGGGCTAGGGTTATCATTAGGGTTAGGGCTAGGGTTAGGGTTAGGGTTAGGTTTATGATTATGGTTAGGGTTTTGGTTAGGTTTAGTGGTAGGCTTTGGGTTAGGGTTAGGGCTAGGGTTTGGGTTAGGGTTTGGGTTAGGGTTAGGGTTAGGATTAGGGCTAGGGCTAATCTTAGGGCTAGGGCTAGGGCTAGGGTAACGGTTAGGACATGCGTTAGAGCTAGAGTTAGGGCTAGCGTTAGGGTTCAGGTTCAGTTTAGGGTTACAGTTTGAGTTAGGGGTAGGGGTAGGGTAGGGCTAGGGCTAGGGTTAGGGCTAGGCCTAGGGTTAGAATTAGGGCTAAGGTTAGGTTTAGGCTTAGGCTTAGCGTTAGGGTTAGTGCTAGGGTTACGTTTAGGGTTAGGGATAGGGTTAGGTTTAGGGCTCGGGTTAGGGTTAGGGTTACGGTTATGGTTAGGGTTTGGGTTAGGGTTAGGGTTAGTGGAAGGGTTGGGTTAGGGTTAGGGCTAGGGTCAGGGTTGGGGCTAGGGTTAGGGTTAGGGTTATTGTAAGTGAGAGGGTTAGGGCTAAGCCTAGGGTTATGCTTAGGGTTAGGGATACTGTTTGGGTTAGGGTTAGGGTTAGGGTAAGGGCTTGGGTTAGGGTTAGGGCTAGGGTGAGGTTTAGGGTTAGGGTTAGGGTTAGTTCTAGGGTTAGGGTTATCGTTAGGGTGACGCTTTGGGCTAGGGTTAGGGTTAGGGTTAGGTTTAGGGTTAGGGTTAGGGTTCGGGCTAGGGCTAGGGTTAGGGCTAGGGCTAGGGCTACGGATAGGGCTAGGGTAAGGTCTAGGGTTAGGGCTAGGGCTAGGGTAAGGGTTAGGGCTAGGGTTAGAACTAGAGCTAGGGCTAGGATTAGGGTTAGGGTTACAGTTAGTGAGAGGGTTAGGGCTAAGGCTAGTGTTAGGGTGAGATTTAGGTTTAGGGATATGGTTTTTTGTTAGGGTTAGGGTTATGGTTAGCATTAGGATTAGGGTTAGGGCGAGGGTTAGGTCGAGGGTTAGGGTTAGGGCTAGGGTTAGGGTTAGGGTTAGGGTTAGGGTTAAGGTTAGGGTTAGGGTTAGGGTTAGGGTTAGGGTTAGGGCTGGGGTTGGGGTTGAGGTTAGGGTTAGGGTTACGGTTGGGGTTGTGGTTGGTGTCGTGTTGTGGTTGGGGTTGGGGTTAGGGTTTGAGTTTGGGTTCGGGTTCCGGATAAGGTTAGAATTAGTGTTAGGGTTAGGGTTAGGGCTAGGGCTAGGGTTAGGGGTAGGCTTAGGTTTAGGGATACGGTTTGGATTAGGGTTAGTGTTAGGGCTAGGGTTTGGGTTAGGTTTAGGGTTAGGATTAGGGCTAGGGCTAGTGTTAGCGCTAGGGCTAGGGTAACGGTTAGGACATGCGTTAGAGCTAGAGTTAGGGCTAGCGTTAGGGTTCAGGTTCAGTTTAGGGTTACAGTTTGAGTTAGGGGTAGGGGTAGGGTAGGGCTAGGGCTAGGGTTAGGGCTAGGCCTAGGGTTAGAATTAGGGCTAAGTTTAGGTTTAGGCTTAGGCTTAGCGTTAGGGTTAATGCTAGGGTTACATTTAGGGTTAGTGATAGGGTTAGGTTTAGGGCTTGGGTTAGGGTTAGGGTTACTGTTACGGTTAGTGTTTGGGTTAGGGTTAGGGTTAGTGGTAGGGGTTGGGTTAGGGTTAGGGCTAGGGTCAGGGTTTGGGCTAGGGTTAGGGTTAGGGTTATGGTAAGTGAGAGGGCTAGGGCTAAGCCTAGGGTAAGGGTCAGGGTTAGGGTTAGGGATACTGTTTAGGGCTCGGGTTAGGGTTAGGGTTACGGTTATGGTTAGGGTTTGGGTTAGGGTTAGGGTTAGTGGTAGGGGTTGGGTTAGGGTTAGGGCTAGGGTCAGGGTTGGGGCTAGGGTTAGGGTTAGGGTTATTGTAAGTGAGAGGGTTAGGGCTAAGCCTAGGGTTATGCTTAGGGTTAGGGATACTGTTTGGGTTAGGGTTAGGGTTAGGGTAAGGGTTTGGGTTAGGGTTAGGGCTAGGGTGAGGTTTAGGGTTAGGGTTAGGGTTAGTTCTAGGGTTAGGGTTATCGTTAGGGTGACGCTTTGGGCTGGGGTTAGGGTTAGGGTTAGGTTTAGGGTTAGGGTTAGGGTTCGGGCTAGGGCTAGGGTTAGGGCTAGGGCTAGGGCTACGGATAGGGCTAGGGTAAGGTCTAGGGTTAGGGCTAGGGCTAGGGTAAGGGTTAGGGCTAGGGTTAGAACTAGAGCTAGGGCTAGGATTAGGGTTAGGGTTACAGTTAGTGAGAGGGTTAGGGCTAAGGCTAATGTTAGGGTGAGATTTAGGTTTAGGGATATGGTTTTTTGTTAGGGTTAGGGTTATGGTTAGCATTAGGATTAGGGTTAGGGCGAGGGTTAGGTCGAATGTTAGGGTTAGGGCTAGGGTTAGGGTTAGGGTTAGGGTTAGGGTTAGGGTTAGGGTTAAGGTTAGGGTTAGGTTTAGGGTTAGGGTTAGGGTTCGGGCTAGGGCTAGGGTTAGGGCTAGGGCTAGGGCTACGGATAGGGCTAAGGTAAGGTCTAGGGTTAGGGCTAGGGCTAGGGTAAGGGTTAGGGCTAGGGTTAGAACTAGGGTTAGGTTTAGGGCTTGGGTTAGGGTTAGGGTTACTGTTACGGTTAGTGTTTGTGTTAGGGTTAGGGTTAGGGTTACGGTTAGGGTTAGGGTGAGGGTTAGGGTGAGGGTTAGGGTTAGGGTTGGGGTTAGGGTGAGGGTCAGGGCTAGGGTTAGGGTGAGGGTTAGGGTTAGTGTTAGGGCCAGGGTTAGCATTAGGGTCAGGGCTACGGTTAGGGGTAGGGGTAGGGGTAGGGGTAGGATTAGGGTAGGGTTAGGGTTACGGCTATGGTTAGGGTTAGGGTTAGGGTTAGGGTTAGAGTTAGGGCAAGGGTTAGGGCTAGAGTTCAGGTTAGGTTTAGGGTAGGGTTAGGGCTAGGGCTAGGGCTAGGGTTAGGGTTAGGGTTAGGTTTAGGGCGAGGGCTAGGGCTAGGGTTTGTGTTAGGGTTAGGGCTAGGGCTAGGGCTAGGGCTAGGGTTAGTGTTAGGGTTAGTGTTAGGGTTAGGTTTAGGTGTAGGGTTAGGGTTAGACTTAGGGGCAGGTTTAGGGGTAGGGCTAGGGTTAGTTGTAGTGTTAGAGCTAGGGCTAGGGCTTGGGATAGGGATAGGGATAGGGATAGGGATAGGGATAGGGATAGGGTTAGTGTTAGTGTTAGTGTTAGTGTTAGGGCTAGGGCTAGGGTTAGGGTTAGGGTTAGGGTTAGGGTTAGGGTTAGGGTTAGGGTTAGGGTTAGGGTTAGGGTTAGGGCTAGGGTTAGGTTTAGGGCTAGGGCTAGGGTTAGGGTTAGGGTTCGGGCTAGGATTAGGGCCAGGGTTAGGGCTAGGGCTAGGGCTAGGTAACGGTTAGGGCTAGGGTTAGAGCTAGAGCTAGGGCTAGGGTTAGGGTTCAGGTTCAGGTTCAGTTTAGGGTTACAGTTTGGGTTAGGGGCAGGGGTAGGGGTAGGGGTATGGTTACGGCTAGGCCTAGGGTTAGGGTTAGGGCTAGGGTTAGGTTTCGGGTTAGCGTTAGAGTTAGGATTAGCGCTAGGGTTAGGGTTATGGTTAGGGTTAGGGCTAGGTTCAGGTTTAGGGCTCGGGTTAGTGTTATGTTTAGGGTTACGGTTCTGGTTAGGGTTTGGGTTAGGGTTAGGGTTAGTGGTAGGGGTTGGGTTAGGGCTAGGGTTAGGGTTTGGGCTAGGATTAGGGTTTGGGCTAGGATTAGGGCTAGGGCTAGTGTTAGCGCTAGGGCTAGGGTAACGGTTAGGACATGCGTTAGAGCTAGAGTTAGGGCTAGCGTTAGGGTTCAGGTTCAGTTTAGGGTTACAGTTTGAGTTAGGGGTAGGGGTAGGGTAGGGCTAGGGCTAGGGTTAGGGCTAGGCCTAGGGTTAGAATTAGGGCTAAGTTTAGGTTTAGGCTTAGGCTTAGCGTTAGGGTTAATGCTAGGGTTACATTTAGGGTTAGTGATAGGGTTAGGTTTAGGGCTTGGGTTAGGGTTAGGGTTACTGTTACGGTTAGTGTTTGGGTTAGGGTTAGGGTTAGTGGTAGGGGTTGGGTTAGGGTTAGGGCTAGGGTCAGGGTTTGGGCTAGGGTTAGGGTTAGGGTTATGGTAAGTGAGAGGGCTAGGGCTAAGCCTAGGGTAAGGGTCAGGGTTAGGGTTAGGGATACTGTTTAGGGCTCGGGTTAGGGTTAGGGTTACGGTTATGGTTAGGGTTTGGGTTAGGGTTAGGGTTAGTGGTAGGGGTTGGGTTAGGGTTAGGGCTAGGGTCAGGGTTGGGGCTAGGGTTAGGGTTAGGGTTATTGTAAGTGAGAGGGTTAGGGCTAAGCCTAGGGTTATGCTTAGGGTTAGGGATACTGTTTGGGTTAGGGTTAGGGTTAGGGTAAGGGTTTGGGTTAGGGTAGGGCTAGGGTGAGGTTTAGGGTTAGGGTTAGGGTTAGTTCTAGGGTTAGGGTTATCGTTAGGGTGACGCTTTGGGCTGGGGTTAGGGTTAGGGTTAGGTTTAGGGTTAGGGTTAGGGTTCGGGCTAGGGCTAGGGTTAGGGCTAGGGCTAGGGCTACGGATAGGGCTAGGGTAAGGTCTAGGGTTAGGGCTAGGGCTAGGGTAAGGGTTAGGGCTAGGGTTAGAACTAGAGCTAGGGCTAGGATTAGGGTTAGGGTTACAGTTAGTGAGAGGGTTAGGGCTAAGGCTAGTGTTAGGGTGAGATTTAGGTTTAGGGATATGGTTTTTTGTTAGGGTTAGGGTTATGGTTAGCATTAGGATTAGGGTTAGGGCGAGGGTTAGGTCGAGGGTTAGGGTTAGGGCTAGGGTTAGGGTTAGGGTTAGGGTTAGGGTTAGGGTTAGGGTTAAGGTTAGGGTTAGTTTTAGGGTTAGGGTTAGGGTTCGGGCTAGGGCTAGGGTTAGGGCTAGGGCTAGGGCTACGGATAGGGCTAGGGTAAGGTCTAGGGTTAGGGCTAGGGCTGGGGTTGGGGTTGAGGTTAGGGTTAGGGTTACGGTTGGGGTTGTGGTTGCTGTCGTGTTGTGGTTGGGGTTGGGGTTAGGGTTTGAGTTTGGGTTCGGGTTCCGGATAGGGTTAGAATTAGTGTTAGGGTTAGGGTTAGGGCTAGGGCTAGGGTTAGGGGTAGGCTTAGGTTTAGGGATACGGTTTGGATTAGGGTTAGGGTTAGGGCTAGAGTTTGGGTTAGGGTTAGGGTTAGGATTAGGGCTAGGGCTAGTGTTAGCGCTAGGGCTAGGGCTAGGGTAACGGTTAGGACATGTGTTAGAGCTAGAGTTAGGGCTAGCGTTAGGGTTCAGGTTCAGTTTAGGGTTACAGTTTGAGTTAGGGGTAGGGGTAGGGTAGGGCTAGGGCTAGGGTTAGGGCTAGGCCTAGGGTTAGAATTAGGGCTAAGGTTAGGTTTAGGCTTAGGCTTAGCGTTAGGGTTAATGCTAGGGTTACGTTTAGGGTTAGTGATAGGGTTAGGTTTAGGGCTCGGGTTAGGGTTAGGGTTACTGTTACGGTTAGTGTTTGGGTTAGGGTTAGGGTTAGTGGTAGGGGTTGGGTTAGGGTTAGGGCTAGGGTCAGGGTTTGGGCTAGGGTTAGGGTTAGTTTTATGGTAAGTGAGAGGGCTAGGGCTATGCCTAGGGTAAGGGTCAGGGTTAGGGTTAGGGATACTGTTTGGGTTAGGGTTAGGGTTAGGGTTAGGGTTAGGGTTAGGGCTAGGGTTATCATTAGGGTTAGGGCTAGGGTTAGGGTTAGGGTTAGGTTTATGATTATGGTTAGGGTTTTGGTTAGGTTTAGTGGTAGGCTTTGGGTTAGGGTTAGGGCTAGGGTTTGGGTTAGGGTTTGGGTTAGGGTTAGGGTTAGGATTAGGGCTAGGGCTAATCTTAGGGCTAGGGCTAGGGCTAGGGTAACGGTTAGGACATGCGTTAGAGCTAGAGTTAGGGCTAGCGTTAGGGTTCAGGTTCAGTTTAGGGTTACAGTTTGAGTTAGGGGTAGGGGTAGGGTAGGGCTAGGGCTAGGGTTAGGGCTAGGCCTAGGGTTAGAATTAGGGCTAAGGTTAGGTTTAGGGTTAGGGTTAGCGTTAGGGTTAGTGCTAGGGTTACGTTTAGGGTTAGGGATAGGGTTAGGTTTAGGGCTCGGGTTAGGGTTAGGGTTACGGTTATGGTTAGGGTTTGGGTTAGGGTTAGGGTTAGTGGTAGGGGTTGGGTTAGGGTTAGGGCTAGGGTCAGGGTTGGGGCTAGGGTTAGGGTTAGGGTTATTGTAAGTGAGAGGGTTAGGGCTAAGCCTAGGGTTATGCTTAGGGTTAGGGATACTGTTTGGGTTAGGGTTAGGGTTAGGGTAAGGGTTTGGGTTAGGGTTAGGGCTAGGGTGAGGTTTAGGGTTAGGGTTAGGGTTAGTTCTAGGGTTAGGGTTATCGTTAGGGTGACGCTTTGGGCTAGGGTTAGGGTTAGGGTTAGGTTTAGGGTTAGGGTTAGGGTTAGGGTTCGGGCTAGGGCTAGGGTTAGGGCTAGGGCTAGGGCTACGGATAGGGCTAGGGTAAGGTCTAGGGTTAGGGCTAGGGCTAGGGTAAGGGTTAGGGCTAGGGTTAGAACTAGAGATGGGCTAGGATTAGGGTTAGGGTTACAGTTAGTGAGAGGGTTAGGGCTAAGGCTAGTGTTAGGGTGAGATTTAGGTTTAGGGATATGTTTTTTTGTTAGGGTTAGGGTTATGGTTAGCATTAGGATTAGGGTTAGGGCGAGGGTTAGGTCGAGGGTTAGGGTTAGGGCTAGGG
Organism: Heloderma suspectum; assembly: GCF_057233095.1. Classification (NCBI taxonomy): domain Eukaryota; kingdom Metazoa; phylum Chordata; class Lepidosauria; order Squamata; family Helodermatidae; genus Heloderma; species Heloderma suspectum. The sequence goes on from NC_139475.1 coordinate 12,492,155, forward strand.
TTAGGGTTAGGGTTAGGGTTAGGGTTAGGGTTAAGGTTAGGGTTAGGGTTAGGGTTAGGGTTAGTGTTAGGGTTAGGGTTAGGGCTGGGGTTGGGTTTGAGGTTAGGGTTAGGGTTACGGTTGGGGTTGTGGTTGGTGTCGTGTTGTGGTTGGGGTTGGGGTTAGGGTTTGAGTTTGGGTTTGGGTTCCGGATAGGGTTAGAATTAGTGTTAGGGTTAGGGTTAGGGCTAGGGCTAGGGTTAGGGGTAGGCTTAGGTTTAGGGATACGGTTTGGATTAGGGTTAGGGTTAGGGCTAGGGTTAGTGTTAGGGCCAGGGTTAGCATTAGGGTCAGGGCTACGGTTAGGGTTAGGGGTAGGGGTAGGGGTACGATTAGGGTAGGGTTAGGGTTACGGCTATGGTTAGGGTTTGTATTAGGGTTAGTGGTAGGCTTTGGGTTAGGGTAAGGTCTAGGGTTAGGGCTAGGGCTAGGGTAAGGGTTAGGGCTAGGTTTAGAACTAGAGCTAGGGCTAGGGTTAGGGTTAGGGTTCAGTTTCAGTTTAGGGTTACAGTTTGGTTTAGGGGTAGGCATAGGGGTAGGGTTAGGTCTAGGCCTAGGGTTAGGGTTAAGGCTATAGTTAGGTTTAGGGTTAGGGTTAGGGTTAGCGCTAGGGTTAGGCTTAGTGTTAGGGTCAGGGCTAGGGTTAGGTTTAGGGCTCGGGTTAGGTTTAGGGTTACGGTTCTGGTTCTGGTTAGGGTTTGGGTTAGCGTTACGGTTAGTGGTAGGTGTTGGGTTAGGGTTAGGGCTAGGGATAGAGTTTAGGCTAGGATTAGGGTTAGGTTACAGTTAGTGAGAGGGTTAGGGCTAAGGCTAGTGTTAGGGTGAGAGTTAGGTTTAGGGATATGGTTTTTTGTTAGGGTTAGGGTTATGGTTAGCGTTAGGATTAGGGTTAGGGCTAGGGTTAGGTCGAGGGTTAGGGTTAGGGTTAGGGTTAGGGTTAGGGTTAGGGTTAAGGTTAGAGTTAGGGTTAGGGTTAGGGTTAGGGTTTGGGTTAGGGCAAGGGTTAGGGCAAGGGCTATGGTTAGGGTTAGGGTTAGGGTTAGGGTTACGGTTACGGTTAGGGTTAGGGTGAGGGTTAGGGCTAGGGCTAGGGCTAGGGCTAGGGCTAGGGCAAGGGTTAGGGCAAGGGCTATGGTTAGGGTTAGAGATCGGGTTAGGGTTACGGTTGGGGTTAGGGTGAGGGTCAGGACTAGGGTTAGGGTGAGGGTTAGGGTTAGTGTTAGGGCCAGGGTTCGCATTAGGGTCAGGGCTACGGTTAGGGTTATGGGAAGGGGTAGGGGTAGGATTAGGGTAGGGTTAGGGTTACGGCTATGGTTAGGGTTAGGGCTCGGACAAGGGTTAGGGCTAAGGCTAGGGCTAGTGTTAGGGTTAGGGCTATGGCTAGGGCTTGGGCTAGGGCAAGGGTTAGGGTTAGGGTTAGGGTTAGGTATAGGGTGAGGGCTTGGGTTAGGGTGAGGGTTCTGGTTAATGTTAGAGCTAGGGTAAGCATTAGGATTAGGGCTACAGTTATGGTTAGGGTTTGTATTAGGGTTAGTGGTAGGCTTTGGGTTAGGGTGAGGTCTAGGGTTAGGGCTAGGGCTAGGGTAAGGGTTAGGGCTAGGTTTAGAACTAGAGCTAGGGCTAAGGTTAGGGTTAGGGTTCAGTTTCAGTTTAGGGTTACAGTTTGGTTTAGGGGTAGGGGTAGGGGTAGGGTTAGGTCTAGGCCTAGGGTTAGGGTTAAGGCTATAGTTAGGTTTAGGGTTAGGGTTAGGGTTAGCGCTAGGGTTAGGCTTAGGGTTAGGGTTAGGGCTAGGGTTAGGTTTAGGGCTCGGGTTAGGTCTAGGGTTACGGTTCTGGTTCTGGTTAGGGTTTGGGTTAGCGTTACGGTTAGTGGTAGGTGTTGGGTTAGGGTTAGGGCTAGGGATAGAGTTTAGGCTAGGATTAGGGTTAGGTTACAGTTAGTGAGAGGGTTAGGGCTAAGGCTAGTGTTAGGGTGAGAGTTAGGTTTAGGGATACGGTTTTTTGTTAGGGTTAGGGTTATGGTTAGCGTTAGGATTAGGGTTAGGGCTAGGGTTAGGTCGAGGGTTAGGGTTAGGGTTAAGGTTAGGGTTAGGGTTAAGGTTAGAGTTAGGGTTAGGGTTAGGGTTTGTGTTAGGGTTAGGGTTAGTGTTCGGGCTAGGGCTAGGGTTACTGCTAGGGCTACAGTTAGGGCTAAGGTTCGGGCTAGGGTTAGGGCTAGGGTTAGGGCTTGGGTTAGGGTTAGGGCTAGGGCTAGGGCTAGGGCAAGGGTTAGGCAAGGGCTATGGTTAGGTTTAGGGTTAGGGTTAGGGTTAGGGTTAGGGTTAGGGTTAGGGCTAGGGCTAGGGCAAGGGTTAGGGCAAGGGCTATGCTTAGGGTTAGAGTTAGGGTTAGGGTTAGGGTTAGGGTTGGGGTTAGGGTGAGGGTCAGGGCTAGGGTTAGGGTGAGGGTTAGGGTTAGTGTTAGGGCCAGGGTTAGCATTAGGGTCAGGGCTACGGTTAGGGGTAGGGGTAGGGGTAGGGGTAGGATTAGGGTAGGGTTAGGGTTACGGCTATGGTTAGGGTTAGGGTTAGGGTTAGGGTTAGAGTTAGGGCAAGGGTTAGGGCTAGAGTTCAGGTTAGGTTTAGGGTAGGGTTAGGGCTAGGGCTAGGGTTAGGGTTAGGGTTAGGTTTAGGGCGAGGGCTAGAGCTAGGGTTTGTGTTAGGGTTAGGGCTAGGGCTAGGGCTAGGGCTAGGGTTAGTGTTAGGGTTAGTGTTAGGGTTAGGTTTAGGTGTAGGGTTAGGGTTAGACTTAGGGGCAGGTTTAGGGGTAGGGCTAGGGTTAGTTGTAGTGTTAGAGCTAGGGCTAGGGCTTGGGATAGGGATAGGGATAGGGATAGGGATAGGGTTAGTGTTAGTGTTAGTGTTAGTGTTAGGGCTAGGGCTAGGGTTAGGGTTAGGGTTAGGGTTAGGGTTAGGGTTAGGGTTAGGGTTAGGGCTAGGGTTAGGTTTAGGGCTAGGGCTAGGGTTAGGGTTAGGGTTCGGGCTAGGATTAGGGCCAGGGTTAGGGCTAGGGCTAGGGCTAGGTAACGGTTAGGGCTAGGGTTAGAGCTAGAGCTAGGGCTAGGGTTAGGGTTCAGGTTCAGGTTCAGTTTAGGGTTACAGTTTGGGTTAGGGGCAGGGGTAGGGGTAGGGGTATGGTTACGGCTAGGCCTAGGGTTAGGGTTAGGGCTAGGGTTAGGTTTAGGGTTAGCGTTAGAGTTAGGATTAGCGCTAGGGTTAGGGTTATGGTTAGGGTTAGGGCTAGGTTCAGGTTTAGGGCTCGGGTTAGTGTTATGTTTAGGGTTACGGTTCTGGTTAGGGTTTGGGTTAGGGTTAGGGTTAGTGGTAGGGGTTGGGTTAGGGCTAGGGTTAGGGTTTGGGCTAGGATTAGGGTTAGGGTTACAGTTAGTGAGAGGGTTAGGGCTAAGACTAGGGTTAGGGTGAGATTTAGGTTTCGGGATATGTTTTTTTGTTAGGGTTAGGGTTATGGTTAGCGTTAGGATTAGGGTTAGGGCTAGGGTTAGGTCGAGGGTTAGGGTTAGGGTTAGGGTTAGGGTTATGGTTAGGTTTAGGGTTAAGGTTAGAGTTAGGGTTAGGGTTAGGGTTTGGGTTAGGGTTAGGGTTAGTGTTCGTGCTAGGGCTAGGGCTAGGGTTACTGCTAGGGCTACGGTTAGGCCTAGGGTTAGGGCTAGGGTTAGGGCTTGGGTTAGGTTTAGGGTTAGGGCTAGGGCTAGGGCTAGGGCAAGGGTTAGGGCAAGGGCTATGGTTAGGGTTAGGGTTAGGGTTAGGGTTAGGGTTAGGGTTAGGGTGAGGGTTAGGGCTAGGGCTAGGGCTAGGGCTAGGGCTAGGGCTAGGGCTAGGGCTAGGGCTAGGGTAAGGGTTAGGGCAAGGGCTATGGTTAGGGTTAGAGTTCGGTTTAGGGTTACGGTTGGGGTTAGGGTGAGGGTCAGGACTAGGGTTAGGGTGAGGGTTAGGGTTAGTGTTAGGGCCAGGGTTAGCATTAGGGTCAGGGCTACAGTTAGGGTTACGGGTAGGGGTAGGGGTAGGATTAGGGTAGGGTTAGGGTTACGGCTATGGTTAGGGTTAGGGCTCAGACAAGGGTTAGGGCTAAGGCTAGGGCTAGTGTTAGGGTTAGAGGTATGGCTAGGGCTTCGGCTAGGGCAAGGGTTAGGGTTAGGGTTAGGGTTAGGTATAGGGTGAGGGCTAGGGTTAGGGTGAGGGTTCTGGTTAGTGTTAGGGCTAGGGTAAGCATTAGGGTTAGGGCTACGGTTATGGTTAGGGTTTGTATTAGGGTTAGTGGTAGGCTTTGGGTTAGGGTAAGGTCTAGGGTTAGGGCTAGGGTTAGGGTTAATGTTAGGGCTAGGGCTAGGGTTAGGTTTGGGGTTACGGTTAGGGTTACGGTTAGGGTTAGGGTTAGGGTTAGGGTTAGGGTTAGAGTTAGGGCTAGGGTTGGGGTTGGGGTTAGGGTTTGAGTTCGGGTTCGGTTCGGGTTAGGGTTAGGGTTAGGGTTTGGGGTAGATTTATGGTTTGGGTTAGGGTTAGGGTTGCGGTTGGGGTTAGGTTTAGGGCTAGGGCTAGGGCTAGGGCTCGGGCTAAGGTTAAAGCTAGGGCTAGGGCTAGGGTTAGGGTTAGCGTTAGGGTTAGCACTAGGGCTAGGGTTAGGGGTAGGGGTAGGGTTAGGATTAGGGTTAGCGCGAGGGCTGGGGTTAGGGTTAGGGTTAGGGGTAGGGTTAGGGTTAGGGTTAGGGTTAGGGTTAGGGCTAGGGTTAGGTTTAGGGCTAGCGATAGGTTTAGGGATAGGGTCTGGGCTAGGGTTAGATTTAGGGTTAAGGCTCGGGATAGGGCTAGGGATAGGGATAGGGCTAGGTCTAAGGCTAGGGTTAGGGTTAGGGCTAGGGTTCGGGTTAGGGCTAGAGTTCGGGTTAGGGTTAGGGTGGTGTTAGGGCTACGGCTAGGGTTAGGGCTTGGGTTTGGGTTAGGGTTAGGGTTAGGGTTAGGGTGAGGGTTAGGGCTAGGGCTAGGGCTAGGGCTAGGGCAAGGGTTAGGGCAAGGGCTATGGTTAGGGTTAGAGTTCGGGTTAGGGTTACGGTTGGGGTTAGGGTGAGGGTCAGGACTAGGGTTAGGGTGAGGGTTAGGGTTAGTGTTAGGGCCAGGGTTAGCATTAGGGTCAGGGCTACGGTTAGGGTTACGGGTAGGGGTAGGGGTAGGATTAGGGTAGGGTTAGGGTTACGGCTATGGTTAGGGTTAGGGCTCGGACAAGGGTTAGGGGTAAGGCTAGGGCTAGTGTTAG
>NC_139475.1:12505000-12515000 GCF_057233095.1 Heloderma suspectum
GGGTTTGGGTTAGGGTTAGGGTTAGTGGTAGGGGTTGGGTTAGGGTTAGGGCTAGGGTCAGGGTTGGGGCTAGGGTTAGGGTTAGGGTTATTGTAAGTGAGAGGGTTAGGGCTAAGCCTAGGGTTATGCTTAGGGTTAGGGATACTGTTTGGGTTAGGGTTAGGGTTAGGGTAAGGGTTTGGGTTAGGGTTAGGGCTAGGGTGAGGTTTAGGGTTAGGGTTAGGGTTAGTTCTAGGGTTAGGGTTATCGTTAGGGTGACGCTTTGGGCTGGGGTTAGGGTTAGGGTTAGGTTTAGGGTTAGGGTTAGGGTTCGGGCTAGGGCTAGGGTTAGGGCTAGGGCTCGGGCTACGGATAGGGCTAGGGTAAGGTCTAGGGTTAGGGCTAGGGCTAGGGTAAGGGTTAGGGCTAGGGTTAGAACTAGAGCTAGGGCTAGGATTAGGGTTAGGGTTACAGTTAGTGAGAGGGTTAGGGCTAAGGCTAGTGTTAGGGTGAGATTTAGGTTTAGGGATATGGTTTTTTGTTAGGGTTAGGGTTATGGTTAGCATTAGGATTAGGGTTAGGGCGAGGGTTAGGGTTAGGGTTAGGGTTAGGGTTAGGGTTAGGGTTAAGGTTAGGGTTAGGGTTAGGCTTAGGGTTAGGGTTAGGGCTGGGGTTGGGGTTGAGGTTAGGGTTAGGGTTACGGTTGGGGTTGTGGTTGGTGTCGTGTTGTGGTTGGGGTTGGGGTTAGGGTTTGAGTTTGGGTTCGGGTTCCGGATAAGGTTAGAATTAGTGTTAGGGTTAGGGTTAGGGCTAGGGCTAGGGTTAGGGGTAGGCTTAGGTTTAGGGATACGGTTTGGATTAGGGTTAGTGTTAGGGCTAGGGTTTGGGTTAGGTTTAGGGTTAGGATTAGGGCTAGGGCTAGTGTTAGCGCTAGGGCTAGGGTAACGGTTAGGACATGCGTTAGAGCTAGAGTTAGGGCTAGCGTTAGGGTTCAGGTTCAGTTTAGGGTTACAGTTTGAGTTAGGGGTAGGGGTAGGGTAGGGCTAGGGCTAGGGTTAGGGCTAGGCCTAGGGTTAGAATTAGGGCTATGTTTAGGTTTAGGCTTAGGCTTAGCGTTAGGGTTAATGCTAGGGTTACATTTAGGGTTAGTGATAGGGTTAGGTTTAGGGCTTGGGTTAGGGTTAGGGTTACTGTTACGGTTAGTGTTTGGGTTAGGGTTAGGGTTAGTGGTAGGGGTTGGGTTAGGGTTAGGGCTAGGGTCAGGGTTTGGGCTAGGGTTAGGGTTAGGGTTATGGTAAGTGAGAGGGCTAGGGCTAAGCCTAGGGTAAGGGTCAGGGTTAGGGTTAGGGATACTGTTTAGGGCTCGGGTTAGGGTTAGGGTTACGGTTATGGTTAGGGTTTGGGTTAGGGTTAGGGTTAGTGGTAGGGGTTGGGTTAGGGTTAGGGCTAGGGTCAGGGTTGGGGCTAGGGTTAGGGTTAGGGTTATTGTAAGTGAGAGGGTTAGGGCTAAGCCTAGGGTTATGCTTAGGGTTAGGGATACTGTTTGGGTTAGGGTTAGGGTTAGGGTAAGGGTTTGGGTTAGGGTTAGGGCTAGGGTGAGGTTTAGGGTTAGGGTTAGGGTTAGTTCTAGGGTTAGGGTTATCGTTAGGGTGACGCTTTGGGCTGGGGTTAGGGTTAGGGTTAGGTTTAGGGTTAGGGTTAGGGTTCGGGCTAGGGCTAGGGTTAGGGCTAGGGCTAGGGCTACGGATAGGGCTAGGGTAAGGTCTAGGGTTAGGGCTAGGGCTAGGGTAAGGGTTAGGGCTAGGGTTAGAACTAGAGCTAGGGCTAGGATTAGGGTTAGGGTTACAGTTAGTGAGAGGGTTAGGGCTAAGGCTAGTGTTAGGGTGAGATTTAGGTTTAGGGATATGGTTTTTTGTTAGGGTTAGGGTTATGGTTAGCATTAGGATTAGGGTTAGGGCGAGGGTTAGGTCGAGGGTTAGGGTTAGGGCTAGGGTTAGGGTTAGGGTTAGGGTTAGGGTTAGGGTTAGGGTTAAGGTTAGGGTTAGGTTTAGGGTTAGGGTTAGGGTTCGGGCTAGGGCTAGGGTTAGGGCTAGGGCTAGGGCTACGGATAGGGCTAGGGTAAGGTCTAGGGTTAGGGCTAGGGCTGGGGTTGGGGTTGAGGTTAGGGTTAGGGTTACGGTTGGGGTTGTGGTTGCTGTCGTGTTGTGGTTGGGGTTGGGGTTAGGGTTTGAGTTTGGGTTCGGGTTCCGGATAGGGTTAGAATTAGTGTTAGGGTTAGGGTTAGGGCTAGGGCTAGGGTTAGGGGTAGGCTTAGGTTTAGGGATACGGTTTGGATTAGGGTTAGGGTTAGGGCTAGAGTTTGGGTTAGGGTTAGGGTTAGGATTAGGGCTAGGGCTAGTGTTAGCGCTAGGGCTAGGGCTAGGGTAACGGTTAGGACATGCGTTAGAGCTAGAGTTAGGGCTAGCGTTAGGGTTCAGGTTCAGTTTAGGGTTACAGTTTGAGTTAGGGGTAGGGGTAGGGTAGGGCTAGGGCTAGGGTTAGGGCTAGGCCTAGGGTTAGAATTAGGGCTAAGGTTAGGTTTAGGCTTAGGCTTAGCGTTAGGGTTAATGCTAGGGTTACGTTTAGGGTTAGTGATAGGGTTAGGTTTAGGGCTCGGGTTAGGGTTAGGGTTACTGTTACGGTTAGTGTTTGGGTTAGGGTTAGGGTTAGTGGTAGGGGTTGGGTTAGGGTTAGGGCTAGGGTCAGGGTTTGGGCTAGGGTTAGGGTTAGTTTTATGGTAAGTGAGAGGGCTAGGGCTAGGGCTATGCCTAGGGTAAGGGTCAGGGTTAGGGTTAGGGATACTGTTTGGGTTAGGGTTAGGGTTACGGTTAGGGTTAGGGTTAGGGTTAGGGTTAGGGCTAGGGTTATCATTAGGGTTAGGGCTAGGGTTAGGGTTAGGGTTAGGTTTATGATTATGGTTAGGGTTTTGGTTAGGTTTAGTGGTAGGCTTTGGGTTAGGGTTAGGGCTAGGGTTTGGGTTAGGGTTTGGGTTAGGGTTAGGGTTAGGATTAGGGCTAGGGCTAATCTTAGGGCTAGGGCTAGGGCTAGGGTAACGGTTAGGACATGTGTTAGAGCTAGAGTTAGGGCTAGCGTTAGGGTTCAGGTTCAGTTTAGGGTTACAGTTTGAGTTAGGGGTAGGGGTAGGGTAGGGCTAGGGCTAGGGTTAGGGCTAGGCCTAGGGTTAGAATTAGGGCTAAGGTTAGGTTTAGGCTTAGGCTTAGCGTTAGGGTTAGTGCTAGGGTTACGTTTAGGGTTAGGGATAGGGTTAGGTTTAGGGCTCGGGTTAGGGTTAGGGTTACGGTTATGGTTAGGGTTTGGGTTAGGGTTAGGGTTAGTGGTAGGGGTTGGGTTAGGGTTAGGGCTAGGGTCAGGGTTGGGGCTAGGGTTAGGGTTAGGGTTATTGTAAGTGAGAGGGTTAGGGCTAAGCCTAGGGTTATGCTTAGGGTTAGGGATACTGTTTGGGTTAGGGTTATTGTTAGGGTAAGGGTTTGGGTTAGGGTTAGGGCTAGGGTGAGGTTTAGGGTTAGGGTTAGGGTTAGTTCTAGGGTTAGGGTTATCGTTAGGGTGACGCTTTGGGCTAGGGTTAGGGTTAGGGTTAGGTTTAGGGTTAGGGTTAGGGTTAGGGTTCGGGCTAGGGCTAGGGTTAGGGCTAGGGCTAGGGCTACGGATAGGGCTAGGGTAAGGTCTAGGGTTAGGGCTAGGGCTAGGGTAAGGGTTAGGGCTAGGGTTAGAACTAGAGCTAGGGCTAGGATTAGGGTTAGGGTTACAGTTAGTGAGAGGGTTAGGGCTAAGGCTAGTGTTAGGGTGAGATTTAGGTTTAGGGATATGTTTTTTTGTTAGGGTTAGGGTTATGGTTAGCATTAGGATTAGGGTTAGGGCGAGGGTTAGGTCGAGGGTTAGGGTTAGGGCTAGGGTTAGGGTTAGGGTTAGGGTTAGGGTTAGGGTTAAGGTTAGGGTTAGGGTTAGGGTTAGTGTTAGGGTTAGGGTTAGGGCTGGGGTTGGGGTTGAGGTTAGGGTTAGGGTTACGGTTGGGGTTGTGGTTGGTGTCGTGTTGTGGTTGGGGTTGGGGTTAGGGTTTGAGTTTGGGTTCGGGTTCCGGATAGGGTTAGAATTAGTGTTAGGGTTAGGGTTAGGGCTAGGGCTAGGGTTAGGGGTAGGCTTAGGTTTAGGGATACGGTTTGGATTAGGGTTAGGGTTAGGGCTAGGGTTAGTGTTAGGGCCAGGGTTAGCATTAGGGTCAGGGCTACGGTTAGGGTTAGGGGTAGGGGTAGGAGTACGATTAGGGTAGGGTTAGGGTTCAGTTTCAGTTTAGGGTTACAGTTTGGTTTAGGGGTAGGGGTAGGGGTAGGGTTAGGTCTAGGCCTAGGGTTAGGGTTAAGGCTATAGTTAGGTTTAGGGTTAGGGTTAGGGTTAGCGCTAGGGTTAGGCTTAGTGTTAGGGTCAGGGCTAGGGTTAGGTTTAGGGCTCGGGTTAGGTTTAGGGTTACGGTTCTGGTTCTGGTTAGGGTTTGGGTTAGCGTTACGGTTAGTGGTAGGTGTTGGGTTAGGGTTAGGGCTAGGGATAGAGTTTAGGCTAGGATTAGGGTTAGGTTACAGTTAGTGAGAGGGTTAGGGCTAAGGCTAGTGTTAGGGTGAGAGTTAGGTTTAGGGATATGGTTTTTTGTTAGGGTTAGGGTTATGGTTAGCGTTAGGATTAGGGTTAGGGCTAGGGTTAGGTCGAGGGTTAGGGTTAGGGTTAGGGTTAGGGTTAGGGTTAGGGTTAGGGTTAAGGTTAGAGTTAGGGTTAGGGTTAGGGTTAGGGTTTGGGTTAGGGTTAGTGTTCAGGCTAGGGCTAGGGTTACTGCTAGGGCTACGGTAAGGGTTAGGGGTAGGGCTAGGGGTAGGGCTTGGGTTAGGGTTAGGGTTAGGGCTAGGGCTAGGGCTAGGGCAAGGGTTAGGGCAAGGGCTATGGTTAGGGTTAGGGTTAGGGTTAGGGTTACGGTTACGGTTAGGGTTAGGGTGAGGGTTAGGGCTATGGCTAGGGCTAGGGCTAGGGCTAGGGCAAGGGTTAGGGCAAGGGCTATGGTTAGGGTTAGAGATCGGGTTAGGGTTACGGTTGGGGTTAGGGTGAGGGTCAGGACTAGGGTTAGGGTGAGGGTTAGGGTTAGTGTTAGGGCCAGGGTTCGCATTAGGGTCAGGGCTACGGTTAGGGTTATGGGAAGGGGTAGGGGTAGGATTAGGGTAGGGTTAGGGTTACGGCTATGGTTAGGGTTAGGGCTCGGACAAGGGTTAGGGCTAAGGCTAGGGCTAGTGTTAGGGTTAGGGCTATGGCTAGGGCTTGGGCTAGGGCAAGGGTTAGGGTTAGGGTTAGGGTTAGGTATAGGGTGAGGGCTTGGGTTAGGGTGAGGGTTCTGGTTAATGTTAGAGCTAGGGTAAGCATTAGGATTAGGGCTACAGTTATGGTTAGGGTTTGTATTAGGGTTAGTGGTAGGCTTTGGGTTAGGGTAAGGTCTAGGGTTAGGGCTAGGGCTAGGGTAAGGGTTAGGGCTAGGTTTAGAACTAGAGCTAGGGCTAAGGTTAGGGTTAGGGTTCAGTTTCAGTTTAGGGTTACAGTTTGGTTTAGGGGTAGGGGTAGGGGTAGGGTTAGGTCTAGGCCTAGGGTTAGGGTTAAGGCTATAGTTAGGTTTAGGGTTAGGGTTAGGGTTAGTGCTAGGGTTAGGCTTAGGGTTAGGGTTAGGGCTAGGGTTAGGTTTAGGGCTCGGGTTAGGTCTAGGGTTACGGTTCTGGTTCTGGTTAGGGTTTGGGTTAGCGTTACGGTTAGTGGTAGGTGTTGGGTTAGGGTTAGGGCTAGGGATAGAGTTTAGGCTAGGATTAGGGTTAGGTTACAGTTAGTGAGAGGGTTAGGGCTAAGGCTAGTGTTAGGGTGAGATTTAGGTTTAGGGATACGGTTTTTTGTTAGGGTTAGGGTTATGGTTAGCGTTAGGATTAGGGTTAGGGCTAGGGTTAGGTCGAGGGTTAGGGTTAGGGTTAAGGTTAGGGTTAGGGTTAAGGTTAGAGTTAGGGTTAGGGTTAGGGTTTGTGTTAGGGTTAGGGTTAGTGTTCGGGCTAGGGCTAGGGTTACTGCTAGGGCTACAGTTAGGGCTAAGGTTAGGGCTAGGGTTAGGGCTAGGGTTAGGGCTTGGGTTAGGGTTAGGGCTAGGGCTAGGGCTAGGGCAAGGGTTAGGCAAGGACTATGGTTAGGGTTAGGGTTAGGGTTAGGGTAAGGGTTAGGGTTAGGGTGAGGGCTAGGGCTAGGGCTAGGGCTAGGGCAAGGGTTAGGGCAAGGGCTATGCTTTGGGTTAGAGTTAGGGTTAGGGTTGGGGTTAGGGTTGGGGTTAGGGTGAGGGTCAGGGCTAGGGTTAGGGTGAGGGTTAGGGTTAGTGTTAGGGCCAGGGTTAGCATTAGGGTCAGGGCTACGGTTAGGGTTAGGGGTAGGGGTAGGGGTAGGATTAGGGTAGGGTTAGGGTTACGGCTATGGTTAGGGTTAGGGTTAGGGTTAGAGTTAGGGCAAGGGTTAGGGCTAGAGTTCAGGTTAGGTTTAGGGTAGGGTTAGGGCTAGGGCTAGGGTTAGGGTTAGGGTTAGGGTTAGGTTTAGGGCGAGGGCTAGGGCTAGGGTTTTGTGTTAGGGTTAGGGCTAGGGCTAGGGCTAGGGCTAGGGTTAGTGTTAGGGTTAGTGTTAGGGTTAGGGTTAGGTTTAGGGGTAGGGCTAGGGTTAGTTGTAGTGTTAGAGCTAGGGCTAGGGCTTGGGAAAGGTATAGGGATAGGGATAGGGATAGGGATAGGGATAGGGATAGGGTTAGTGTTAGGGTTAGGGTTAGGGTTAGGGTTAGGGTTAGGGCTAGGGTTAGGGTTAGGGTTAGGGCTAGGGTTAGGGTTAGGGTTCGGGCTAGGATTAGGGTTAGGGTTCGGGCTAGGATTAGGGCTAGGGTTAGGGCTAGGGCTAGGGCTAGGTAATGGTTAGGGCTAGGGTTAGAGCTAGAGCTAGGGCTAGGGTTAGGGTTCAGGTTCAGGTTCAGTTTAGGGTTACAGTTTGGGTTAGGGGCAGGGGTAGGGGTAGGGGTATGGTTACGGCTAGGCCTAGGGTTAGGGTTAGGGCTAGGGTTAGGTTTAGGGTTAGCGTTAGAGTTAGGATTAGCGCTAGGGTTAGGGTTATGGTTAGGGTTAGGGCTAGGTTCAGGTTTAGGGCTCGGTTTAGTGTTAGGTTTAGGGTTACGGTTCTGGTTAGGGTTTGGGTTAGGGTTAGGGTTAGTGGTAGGGGTTGGGTTAGGGCTAGGGTTAGGGTTTGGGCTAGGATTAGGGTTAGGGTTACAGTTAGTGAGAGGGTTAGGGCTAAGGCTAGGGTTAGGGTGAGATTTAGGTTTAGGGATATGTTTTTTTGTTAGGGTTAGGGTTATGGTTAGCGTTACGATTAGGGTTAGGGCTAGGGTTAGGTCGAGGGTTAGGGTTAGGGTTAGGGTTAGGGTTAGGGTTAGGGTTAGGGTTAACGTTAGAGTTAGGGTTAGGGTTAGGGTTTGGGTTAGGGTTAGGGTTAGTGTTCGGGCTAGGGCTAGGGCTAGGGTTACTGCTAGGGCTACGGTTAGCCCTAGGGTTAGGGCTAGGGTTAGGGCTTGGGTTAGGGTTAGGGTTAGGGCTAGGGCTAGGGCTAGGGCAAGGGTTAGGGCAAGGGCTATGGTTAGGGTTAGGGTTAGGGTGAGGGTTAGGGCTAGGGCTAGGGCTAGGGCTAGGGCAAGGGTTAGGGCAAGGGCTATGGTTAGGGTTAGAGTTCGGGTTAGGGTTACGGTTGGGGTTAGGGTGAGGGTCAGGACTAGGGTTAGGGTGAGGGTTAGGGTTAGTGTTAGGGCCAGGGTTAGCATTAGGGTCAGGGCTACGGTTAGGGTTACGGGTAGGGGTAGGGGTAGGATTAGGGTAGGGTTAGGGTTACGGCTATGGTTAGGGTTAGGGCTCGGACAAGGGTTAGGGGTAAGGCTAGGGCTAGTGTTAGGGTTAGGGCTATGGCTAGGGCTTCGGCTAGGGCAAGGGTTAGGGTTAGGGTTAGGGTTAGGGTTAGGTATAGGGTGAGGGCAAGGGTTAGGGTGAGGGTTCTGGTTATTGTTAGGGCTAGGGTAAGCATTAGGGTTAGGGCTACGGTTATGGTTAGGGTTTATATTAGGGTTAGTGGTAGGCTTTGGGTTAGGGTAAGGTCTAGGGTTAGGGCTAGGGTTAGGGTTAATGTTAGGGCTAGGGCTAGGGTTAGGTTTGGGGTTACGGTTAGGGTTACGGTTAGGGTTAGGGTTAGGGTTAGGGTTAGAGTTAGGGCTAGGGTTGGGGTTGGGGTTAGGGTTTGAGTTCGGGTTCGGTTCGGGTTAGGGTTAGGGTTAGGGTTTGGGGTAGGTTTATGGTTTGGGTTAGGGTTAGGGTTGCGGTTGGGGTTAGGTTTAGGGCTAGGGCTAGGGCTAGGGCTAGGGTTAGCGTTAGCGTTAGGGTTAGCGCTAGGGCTAGGGTTAGGGGTAGGGGTAGGGTTAGGGTTAGGGTTAGCGCTAGGTCTGGGGTTAGGGTTAGGGTTAGGGTTAGGGCTAGGGTTAGGTTTAGGGCTAGGGATAGGTTTAGGGATAGGGTCTGGGCTAGGGTTAGGTTTAGGGTTAAGGCTCGGGCTAGGGATAGGGATAGGGCTAGGGCTAGGTCTAGGGCTAGGGTTAGGGTTAGGGTTAGGGCTAGGGTTCGGGTTAGGGCTAGAGTTCGGGTTAGGGTTAGGGTGGGGTTAGGGCTACGGCTAGGGTTAGGGCTTGGGTTTGGGTTAGGGTTAGGGTTAGGGTTAGGGTTAGGGCTAGGGCTAGTGCTAGGACTAGGGATAGGGATCGGGATAGGGATAGGGATAGGGATATGGATAGGGATAGGACTAGGGATAGGGATAGGGATAGGTCTAGGGCAAGGGTTAGGTCAAGGGCTATTGTTACGGTTAGGGTTAGGGTCAGTGTGAGGGCTATGGTTAGGGTGAGGGTGACGGTGAGGGTTACGGCTAGGGTTAGCATTAGGTTTAGGGCTGGCGTTAGCGTTAGAGTTAGGTTTAGGTTTAGGGTTAGGGTTAGGGTTAGGGCTAGGGCTAGGGCTACGGTTAGGGCTAGCGTTATGGCTAGGGTTAGGGTTCGGTGAGGTTTAGGGTTAGGAGTAGAGTTAGGGTTAGGGTGAGGGCTAGGTTTAGGGTGAGGGTTAGTTTTAGGGTTTGGGTTAGGGCTAGGGTTATCATTAGGGTTAGGGCTAGGGTTAGGGTTAGGGTTAGGTTTATGATTATGGTTAGGGTTTTGGTTAGGTTTAGTGGTAGGCTTTGGGTTAGGGTTAGGGCTAGGGTTTTGGTTAGGGTTTGGGTTAGGGTTTGGGTTAGGATTAGGGCTAGGGCTAGTCTTAGGGCTAGGGCTAGGGCTAGGGTAACGGTTAGGACATGCGTTAGAGCTAGAGTTAGGGCTAGCGTTAGGGTTCAGGTTCAGTTTAGGGTTACAGTTTGAGTTAGGGGTAGGGGTAGGGTAGGGCTAGGGCTAGGGTTAGGGCTAGGCCTAGGGTTAGAATTAGGGCTAAGGTTAGGTTTAGGGTTAGGGTTAGCGTTAGGGTTAGCGCTAGGGTTACGTTTAGGGTTAGGGATAGGGTTAGGTTTAGGGCTCGGGTTAGGGTTAGGGTTACGGTTATGGTTAGGGTTTGGGTTAGGGTTAGGGTTAGTGGTAGGGGTTGGGTTAGGGTTAGGGCTAGGGTCAGGGTTGGGGCTAGGGTTAGGGTTAGGGTTATTGTAAGTGAGAGGGTTAGGGCTAAGCCTAGGGTTATGCTTAGGGTTAGGGATACTGTTTGGGTTAGGGTTAGGGTTAGGGTAAGGGTTTGGGTTAGGGTTAGGGCTAGGGTGAGGTTTTGGGTTAGGGTTAGGGTTAGGGTTAGTTCTAGGGTTAGGGTTATCGTTAGGGTGACGCTTTGGGCTAGGGTTAGGGTTAGGGTTAGGTTTAGGG
>NC_139475.1:12517500-12520000 GCF_057233095.1 Heloderma suspectum
TTATCATTAGGGTTAGGGCTAGGGTTAGGGTTAGGGTTAGGTTTATGATTATGGTTAGGGTTTTGGTTAGGTTTAGTGGTAGGCTTTGGGTTAGGGTTAGGGCTAGGGTTTGGGTTAGGGTTTGGGTTAGGGTTAGGGTTAGGATTAGGGCTAGGGCTAATCTTAGGGCTAGGGCTAGGGCTAGGGTAACGGTTAGGACATGCGTTAGAGCTAGAGTTAGGGCTAGCGTTAGGGTTCAGGTTCAGTTTAGGGTTACAGTTTGAGTTAGGGGTAGGGGTAGGGTAGGGCTAGGGCTAGGGTTAGGGCTAGGCCTAGGGTTAGAATTAGGGCTAAGGTTAGGTTTAGGGTTAGGGTTAGCGTTAGGGTTAGTGCTAGGGTTACGTTTAGGGTTAGGGATAGGGTTAGGTTTAGGGCTCGGGTTAGGGTTAGGGTTACGGTTATGGTTAGGGTTTGGGTTAGGGTTAGGTTTAGTGGTAGGGGTTGGGTTAGGGTTAGGGCTAGGGTCAGGGTTGGGGCTAGGGTTAGGGTTAGGGTTATTGTAAGTGAGAGGGTTAGGGCTAAGCCTAGGGTTATGCTTAGGGTTAGGGATACTGTTTGGGTTAGGGTTAGGGTTAGGGTAAGGGTTTGGGTTAGGGTTAGGTCTAGGGTGAGGTTTAGGGTTAGGGTTAGGGTTAGTTCTAGGGTTAGGGTTATCGTTAGGGTGACGCTTTGGGCTAGGGTTAGGGTTAGGGTTAGGTTTAGGGTTAGGGTTAGGGTTCGGGCTAGGGCTAGGGTTAGGGCTAGGGCTAGGGCTACGGATAGGGCTAGGGTAAGGTCTAGGGTTAGGGCTAGGGCTGGGGTTGGGGTTGAGGTTAGGGTTAGGGTTACGGTTGGGGTTGTGGTTGGTGTCGTGTTGTGGTTGGGGTTGGGGTTAGGGTTTGAGTTTGGGTTCGGGTTCCGGATAGGGTTAGAATTAGTGTTAGGGTTAGGGTTAGGGCTAGGGCTAGGGTTAGGGGTAGGCTTAGGTTTAGGGATACGGTTTGGATTAGGTTAGGGTTAGGGCTAGGGTTTGGGTTAGGGTTAGGGTTAGGATTAGGGCTAGGGCTAGTGTTAGCGCTAGGGCTAGGGCTAGGGTAATGGTTAGGGCTAGGGTTAGAGCTAGAGCTAGGGCTAGGGTTAGGGTTCAGGTTCAGGTTCAGTTTAGGGTTACAGTTTGGGTTAGGGGCAGGGGTAGGGGTAGGGGTATGGTTACAGCTAGGCCTAGGGTTAGGGCTAGGGCTAGGGTTAGGTTTAGGGTTAGCGTTAGAGTTAGGATTAGCGCTAGGTTTAGGGTTATGGTTAGGGTTAGGGTTAGGTTCAGGTTTAGGGCTCGGGTTAGTGTTAGGTTTAGGGTTACGGTTCTGGTTAGGGTTTGGGTTAGGGTTAGGGTTAGGATTAGGGCTAGGGCTAGTGTTAGGGCTAGGGCTAGGGCTAGGGTAACGGTTAGGACATGCGTTAGAGCTAGAGTTAGGGCTAGCGTTAGGGTTCAGGTTCAGTTTAGGGTTACAGTTTGAGTTAGGGGTAGGGGTAGGGGTAGGGTAGGGCTAGGGCTAGGGTTAGGGCTAGGCCTAGGGTTAGAATTAGGGCTAAGGTTAGGTTTAGGGTTAGGGTTAGCGTTAGGGTTAGCGCTAGGGTTACGTTTAGGGTTAGGGATAGGGTTAGGTTTAGGGCTCGGGTTAGGGTTAGGGTTACGGTTATGGTTATGGTTTGGGTTAGGGTTAGGGTTAGTGGTAGGGGTTGGGTTAGGGTTAGGGCTAGGGTCAGGGTTGGGGCTAGGGTTAGGGTTAGGGTTATTGTAAGTGAGAGGGTTAGGGCTAAGCCTAGGGTTATGCTTAGGGTTAGGGATACTGTTTGGGTTAGGGTTAGGGTTAGGGTAAGGGTTTGGGTTAGGGTTAGGGCTAGGGTGAGGTTTTGGGTTAGGGTTAGGGTTGGGGTTAGTTCTAGGGTTAGGGTTATCATTAGGGTGACGCTTTGGGCTAGGGTTAGGGTTAGGGTTAGGTTTAGGGTTAGGGTTCGGGCTAGGGCTAGGGTTAGGGCTAGGGCTAGGGCTACGGATAGGGCTAGGGTAAGGTCTAGGGTTAGGGCTAGGGCTAGGGTAAGGGTTAGGGCTAGGGTTAGAACTAGAGCTAGGGCTAGGATTAGGGTTAGGGTTACAGTTAGTGAGAGGGTTAGGGCTAAGGCTAGTGTTAGGGTGAGATTTAGGTTTAGGGATATGTTTTTTTGTTAGGGTTAGGGTTATGGATAGCATTAGGATTAGGGTTAGGGCGAGGGTTAGGTCGAGAGTTAGGGTTAGGGCTAGGGTTAGGGTTAGGGTTAGGGTTAGGGTTAGGGTTAGGGTTAGGGTTAAGGTTAGGGTTAGGGTTAGGGTTAGTGTTAGGGTTAGGGTTAGGGCTGGGGTTGGGGTTGAGGTTAGGGTTAGGGTTACGGTTGGGGTTGTGGTTGGTGTCGTGTTGTGGTTGGGGTTGGGGTTAGGGTTTGAGTT
>NC_139475.1:12527500-12530000 GCF_057233095.1 Heloderma suspectum
TAGGGCTAGGGCTAGGGCTAGGGTTAGTGTTAGGGTTAGGGTTAGTGTTAGGGTTAGGGTTAGGGTTAGGGTTCGGGCTAGGGCTAGGGTTAGGGCTAGGGCTACGGTTACGGCTAGGGTTAGGGTTAGGGTTAGTGTTAGGGTTAGGGTTAGGGTTAGGTTTAGGTGTAGGGTTAGGGTTAGACTTAGGGGCAGGTTTAGGGGTAGGGCTAGGGTTAGTTGTAGTGTTAGAGCTAGGGCTAGGGCTTGGGATAGGGATAGGGATAGGGATAGGGATAGGGTTAGTGTTAGTGTTAGGGCTAGGGCTAGGGTTAGGGTTAGGGTTAGGGTTAGGGTTAGGGTTAGGGTTAGGATTAGGGCTAGGGTTAGGGTTAGGGCTAGGGCTAGGGTTAGGGTTAGGGTTCGGGCTAGGATTAGGGCTAGGGTTAGGGCTAGGGCTCGGGTTAGTGTTATGTTTAGGGTTACGGTTCTGGTTAGGGTTTGGGTTAGGGTTAGGGTTAGTGGTAGGGGTTGGGTTAGGGTTAGGGTTAGTGTTCGGGCTAGGGCTAGGGCTAGGGTTACTGCTAGGGCTACGGTTAGGCCTACGGTTAGGGCTAGGGTTAGGGCTTGGGTTAGGTTTAGGGTTAGGGCTAGGGCTAGGGCTAGGGCAAGGGTTAGGGCAAGGGCTATGGTTAGGGTTAGAGTTCGGGTTAGGGTTACGGTTGGGGTTAGGGTGAGGGTCAGGACTAGGGTTAGGGTGAGGGTTAGGGTTAGTGTTAGGGCCAGGGTTAGCATTAGGGTCAGGGCTACGGTTAGGGTTACGGGTAGGGGTAGGGGTAGGATTAGGGTAGGGTTGGGGTTACGGCTATGGTTAGGGTTAGGGCTCGGACAAGGGTTAGGGCTAAGGCTAGGGCTAGTGTTAGGGTTAGGGCTATGGCTAGGGCTTCGGATAGGGCAAGGTTTAGGGTTAGGGTTAGGGTTAGGGTTAGGTATAGGGTGAGGGCTAGGGTTAGGGTGAGGGTTCTGGTTATTGTTAGGGCTAGGGTAAGCATTAGGGTTAGGGCTACGGTTATGGTTAGGGTTTATATTAGGGTTAGTGGTAGGCTTTGGGTTAGGGTAAGGTCTAGGGTTAGGGCAAGGGTTAGGGTTAATGTTAGGGCTAGGGCTAGGGTTAGGTTTGGGGTTACGGTTAGGGTTATGGTTAGGGTTAGGGTTAGGGTTAGAGTTAGGGCTAGGGTTGGGGTTGGGGTTAGGGTTTGAGTTCGGGTTCGGTTCGGGTTAGGGTTAGGGTTAGGGTTTGGGGTAGGTTTATGGTTTGGGTTAGGGTTAGGGTTGCGGTTGGGGTTAGGTTTAGGGCTAGGGCTAGGGCTAGGGTTAAAGCTAGGGCTAGGGCTAGGGTTAGGGTTAAGGCTATAGTTAGGGTTAGGGTTAGGGTTAGCGCTAGGGTTAGGCTTAGGGTTAGGGTTAGGGCTAGGGTTAGGGCTAGGGCTCGGGTTAGGTTTAGGGTTACGGTTCTGGTTCTGGTTAGGGTTTGGGTTAGCGTTACGGTTAGTGGTAGGTGTTGGGTTAGGGCTAGGGATAGAGTTTAGGCTAGGATTAGGGTTAGGTTACAATTAGTGAGAGGGTTAGGGCTAAGGCTAGTGTTAGGGTTAGGCTTAGGTTTAGGGATATGGTTTGGGTTAGGGTTAGGGTTAGGGCTAGGGTTAGGGTTAGGGTTAGGGTTAGGGTTAGGGTTAGGGTTATGGTTAGGTCTAGGGTTAGGGTTATGGTTAGGGTTAGGGTTAGGGTTAGGGTTAGGGTTAGGGTTAGTGTTAGGGTTAGGGTTAGGGTTAGGGTTCGGGCTAGGGCTAGGGTTAGGGCTAGGGCTACGGTTACGGCTAGGGTTAGGGCTAGGGTTAGGGCTACGGCAAGGGTTACGGCAAGGGCTATGGTTAGGGTTATTTTTAGGGTTAGGGTTAGGGTCAGGGTTAGGGTGAGGGCTAGGGTTAGGGTGAGGGTTAGGGTTAGTGTTAGGGCTAGGGTTAGCATTAGGGTTAGGGCTACGGTTAGGGTCAGGGTTTGGGCTATGGTTATGGTTAGGTTTTGGGTTAGGGTTTGTGGTAGGCTTTGGGTTAGGGTTAGGTCTAGGGTTAGGGTTTGGGCTAAGGTTAGGGTTAGGGTTATGGCTAGGGTTAGGGTTTGGGTTAGGTTTAGGATTTGGGTTAGAGTTAGGGTTAGGGCTAGGGTTAGGTTTAGGGTTAGGGTTAGGGTTAGGGCTGGGGTTGGGGTTGAGGTTAGGGTTAGGGTTACGGTTGGGGTTGTGGTTGGTGTTGTGTTGTGGTTGGGGTTGGGGTTAGGGTTTGAGTTTGGGTTCGGGTTCCGGATAGGGTTAGAATTAGTGTTAGGGTTAGGGTTAGGGCTAGGGCTAGGGCTAGGGTTAGGGTTAGGCTTAGGTTTAGGGATACGGTTTGGATTAGGGTTAGGGTTAGGGTTAGGGCTAGGGTTTGGGTTAGGGTTAGGGTTAGGATTAGGGCTAGGGCTA
>NC_139475.1:12535000-12550000 GCF_057233095.1 Heloderma suspectum
AGGGTTAGGGTTAGGGTTAGGGTTAGGGTTAGGATTAGGGCTAGGGTTAGGGTTAGGGCTAGGGCTAGGGTTAGGGTTAGGGTTCGGGCTAGGATTAGGGCTAGGGTTAGGGCTAGGGCTCGGGTTAGTGTTATGTTTAGGGTTACGGTTCTGGTTAGGGTTTGGGTTAGGGTTAGGGTTAGTGGTAGGGGTTGGGTTAGGGTTAGGGTTAGTGTTCGGGCTAGGGCTAGGGCTAGGGTTACTGCTAGGGCTACGGTTAGGCCTACGGTTAGGGCTAGGGTTAGGGCTTGGGTTAGGTTTAGGGTTAGGGCTAGGGCTAGGGCTAGGGCAAGGGTTAGGGCAAGGGCTATGGTTAGGGTTAGAGTTCGGGTTAGGGTTACGGTTGGGGTTAGGGTGAGGGTCAGGACTAGGGTTAGGGTGAGGGTTAGGGTTAGTGTTAGGGCCAGGGTTAGCATTAGGGTCAGGGCTACGGTTAGGGTTACGGGTAGGGGTAGGGGTAGGATTAGGGTAGGGTTGGGGTTACGGCTATGGTTAGGGTTAGGGCTCGGACAAGGGTTAGGGCTAAGGCTAGGGCTAGTGTTAGGGTTAGGGCTATGGCTAGGGCTTCGGATAGGGCAAGGTTTAGGGTTAGGGTTAGGGTTAGGGTTAGGTATAGGGTGAGGGCTAGGGTTAGGGTGAGGGTTCTGGTTATTGTTAGGGCTAGGGTAAGCATTAGGGTTAGGGCTACGGTTATGGTTAGGGTTTATATTAGGGTTAGTGGTAGGCTTTGGGTTAGGGTAAGGTCTAGGGTTAGGGCAAGGGTTAGGGTTAATGTTAGGGCTAGGGCTAGGGTTAGGTTTGGGGTTACGGTTAGGGTTATGGTTAGGGTTAGGGTTAGGGTTAGAGTTAGGGCTAGGGTTGGGGTTGGGGTTAGGGTTTGAGTTCGGGTTCGGTTCGGGTTAGGGTTAGGGTTAGGGTTTGGGGTAGGTTTATGGTTTGGGTTAGGGTTAGGGTTGCGGTTGGGGTTAGGTTTAGGGCTAGGGCTAGGGCTAGGGTTAAAGCTAGGGCTAGGGCTAGGGTTAGGGTTAAGGCTATAGTTAGGGTTAGGGTTAGGGTTAGCGCTAGGGTTAGGCTTAGGGTTAGGGTTAGGGCTAGGGTTAGGGCTAGGGCTCGGGTTAGGTTTAGGGTTACGGTTCTGGTTCTGGTTAGGGTTTGGGTTAGCGTTACGGTTAGTGGTAGGTGTTGGGTTAGGGCTAGGGATAGAGTTTAGGCTAGGATTAGGGTTAGGTTACAATTAGTGAGAGGGTTAGGGCTAAGGCTAGTGTTAGGGTTAGGCTTAGGTTTAGGGATATGGTTTGGGTTAGGGTTAGGGTTAGGGCTAGGGTTAGGGTTAGGGTTAGGGTTAGGGTTAGGGTTAGGGTTATGGTTAGGTCTAGGGTTAGGGTTATGGTTAGGGTTAGGGTTAGGGTTAGGGTTAGGGTTAGGGTTAGTGTTAGGGTTAGGGTTAGGGTTAGGGTTCGGGCTAGGGCTAGGGTTAGGGCTAGGGCTACGGTTACGGCTAGGGTTAGGGCTAGGGTTAGGGCTACGGCAAGGGTTACGGCAAGGGCTATGGTTAGGGTTATTTTTAGGGTTAGGGTTAGGGTCAGGGTTAGGGTGAGGGCTAGGGTTAGGGTGAGGGTTAGGGTTAGTGTTAGGGCTAGGGTTAGCATTAGGGTTAGGGCTACGGTTAGGGTCAGGGTTTGGGCTATGGTTATGGTTAGGTTTTGGGTTAGGGTTTGTGGTAGGCTTTGGGTTAGGGTTAGGTCTAGGGTTAGGGTTTGGGCTAAGGTTAGGGTTAGGGTTATGGCTAGGGTTAGGGTTTGGGTTAGGTTTAGGATTTGGGTTAGAGTTAGGGTTAGGGCTAGGGTTAGGTTTAGGGTTAGGGTTAGGGTTAGGGCTGGGGTTGGGGTTGAGGTTAGGGTTAGGGTTACGGTTGGGGTTGTGGTTGGTGTTGTGTTGTGGTTGGGGTTGGGGTTAGGGTTTGAGTTTGGGTTCGGGTTCCGGATAGGGTTAGAATTAGTGTTAGGGTTAGGGTTAGGGCTAGGGCTAGGGCTAGGGTTAGGGTTAGGCTTAGGTTTAGGGATACGGTTTGGATTAGGGTTAGGGTTAGGGCTAGGGTTTGGGTTAGGGTTAGGGTTAGGATTAGGGCTAGGGCTAGTGTTAGCGCTAGGGCTACGGCTAGGGTAAGGGTTAGGACACGCGTTAGAGCTAGAGTTAGGGCTAGCGTTAGGGTTCAGGTTCAGTTTAGGGTTACAGTTTGAGTTAGGGGTAGGGGTAGGGTAGGGCTAGGGCTAGGGTTAGGGCTAGGCCTAGGGTTAGAATTAGGGCTAAGGTTAGGTTTAGGCTTAGGCTTAGCGTTAGGGTTAATGCTAGGGTCACGTTTAGGGTTAGGGATAGGGTTAGGTTTAGGGCTCGGGTTAGGGTTAGGGTTACTGTTATGGTTAGGGTTTGGGTTAGGGTTAGGGTTAGTGGTAGGGGTTGGGTTAGGGTTAGGGCTAGGGTCAGGGTTTGGGCTAGGGTTAGGGTTAGGGTTATGGTAAGTGAGAGGGTTAGGGCTAAGCCTAGGGTTAGGGTCAGGGTTAGGGTTAGGGATACTGTTTGGGTTAGGCTTAGGGTTAGGGTTAGGGTTAGGGTAGGGTTAGGGTTATGGTTAGGGTTAGGGTTAGGGCTAGGGTTAGGTTTAGGGTTAGGGTTAGGGTTAGGGTTAGGGTTAGGGCTAGGGCTAGGGATAGGGCTAGGGTTAGGGCTACAGATCGGGCTACAGATAGGGCTACAGATAGGGCTAGGGTTAGGGCTAGGGTTAGGGCTTGGGTTAGGGTTAGGTTTAGGGTTAGGGTTAGGCTTAGGGTTAGGGTTGTGGTTATGGTTATGGTTAGGGTTAGGGTTCGGGTTAGGGCTAGGACTAGGGATAGGGATAGGGCTAGGGCTAGGGCAAGGGTTAGGTCAAGGGCTATTGTTAGGGTTAAGGTTAGGGTTGGTGTGAGGGCTATGGTTAGGGTGAGGGTGAGTGTGAGTGTCACGGCTAGGGTTACCATTAGGGTTAGGGCTGGGGTTAGGGTTAGCGTTAGAGTTAGGTTTAGGGTTAGGCTTAGGGTTAGGGTTAGGGCTAGGGCTAGGGCTACGGTTAGGGCTAGGCTTAGGGCTAGGGTTAGGGCTTGGTGAGGGTTAGGGTTAGGGTTGGGGTTAGGGTGAGGCCTAGGTTTAGGGTGAGGGTTAGTTTTAGGGTTAGGGTTAGGGCTAGGGTTATCATTAGGATTAGGGCTAGGGTTAGGGTTAGGTTTATGATTATAGTTAGGGTTTTGGTTAGGTTTAGTGGTAGGCTTTGGGTTAGGGTTAGGGCTAGGGTTTGGGTTAGGGTTTGGGTTAGGGTTAGGGTTAGGGTGAGGATTAAGGCTATGGCTAGGGTTAGGGTTAATGTTAGGGTAGGGCTAGGGTTAGGTTTGGGGTTACGGTTAGGGTTACGGTTAGGGTTAGGGTTAGGGTTAGAGTTAGGGCTAGGGTTGTGGTTGAGGTTAGGGTTAGGGTTAGGGTTACGGTTGTGGTTGCGGTTGGTGTTGTGTTGTGGTTGGGGTTGGGGTTAGGGTTTGAGTTCGGGTTCGGTTCGGGTTAGGGTTAGGGTTAGGGTTGGGGTTGGGGTTAGGTTTAGGGCTAGGGCTAGGGCTAGGGCTAGGGCTAGGGTTAAAGCTAGGGCTAGGGCTAGGGTTAGGGTTAGCGTTAGGGTTAGCGCTAGGGCTAGTGTTAGGGTTAGGGGTAGGGTTAGGGTTAGGGTTAGCGCTAGGGCTAGGGTTAGGGTTAGGGGTAGGGGTAGGGTTAGGGTTAGGGTTAGGGTTAGGGCTAGGGTTAGGTTTAGGGTTAAGGTTCGGGCTAGGGCTAGGGATAGGGCTAGGGCTAGGGCTAGGGCTAGGGTTAGGGTTAGGGTTACGGTTAGGGCTAGGGTTCGGGTTAGGGCTAGGGTTCGGGTTAGGGTTAGGGTTAAGGTTAGGATTAGGGCTAGGGCTAGTCTTAGGGCTAGGGCTAGGGCTGGGTAACTGTTAGGACATGCGTTAGAGCTAGAGTTAGGGCTAGCGTTAGGGTTCAGGTTCAGTTTAGGGTTACAGTTTGAGTTAGGGGTAGGGGTAGGGTAGGGCTAGGGCTAGGGTTAGGGCTAGGCCTAGGGTTAGAATTAGGGCTAAGGTTAGGTTTAGGGTTAGGGTTAGCGTTAGGGTTAGCGCTAGGGTTACGTTTAGGGTTAGGGATAGGGTTAGGTTTAGGGCTCGGGTTAGGGTTAGGGTTACGGTTATGGTTAGGGTTTGGGTTAGGGTTAGGGTTAGTGGTAGGGGTTGGGTTAGGGTTAGGGCTAGGGTCAGGGTTGGGGCTAGGGTTAGGGTTAGGGTTATTGTAAGTGAGAGGGTTAGGGCTAAGCCTAGGGTTATGGTTAGGGTTAGGGATACTGTTTGGGTTAGGGTTAGGGTTAGGGTTAGGGTTAGGGTTAGGGTTAGGGCTAGGGTGAGGTTTAGGGTTAGGGTTAGGGTTAGGGTTAGGTCTAGGGTTAGGGTTATCGTTAGGGTGACGCTTTGGGCTAGGGTTAGGGTTAGGGTTAAGGTTTAGGGTTCGGGTTAGGTATAGGGTGAGGGCTAGGGTTAGGGTGAGGGTTCTGGTTAGTGTTAGGGCTAGGGTTAGCATTAGGGTTAGGTCTACGGTTATCGTTAGGGTTTGTGTTAGGGTTAGTGGTAGGCTTTGAGTTAGGGTAAGGTCTAGGGTTAGGGCTAGGGCTAGGGTCAGGGTTAGGGCTAGGTTTAGAACTAGAGCTAGGGCTAGGGTTAGGGTTAGGGTTCAGTTTTAGTTTAGGGTTACAGTTTGGTTTAGGGGTAGGGGTAGGGGTAGGGTTAGGTCTAGGCCTAGGGTTTGGGTTAAGGCTATAGTTAGGTTTAGGGTTAGGGTTAGGGTTAGCGCTAGTGTTAGGCTTAGGGTTAGGGTTAGGGCTAGGGTTAGGTTTAGGGCTCGGGTTAGGGTTAGGGTTACGGTTCTGGTTCTGGTTAGGGTTTGGGTTATCGTTAGGGTTAGTGGTAGGTGTTGGGTTAGGGTTAGGGCTAGGGATAGAGTTTAGGCTAGGATTAGGGTTAGGGTTACAGTTAGTGAGAGGGTTAGGACTAAGGCTAGTGTTAGGGTGAGAGTTAGGTTTAGGTATATGGTTTTTTGTTAGGGTTAGGGTTATGGTTAGCGTTAGGATTAGGGTTAGGGCTAGGGTTAGGTCGAGGGTTAGGGTTAGGGTTAGGGTTAGGGTTAGGGTTAGGGTTAGGGTTAGGGTTAAGGTTAGAGTTAGGGTTAGGGTTAGGGTTAGGGTTTGGGTTAGGGTTAGTGTTCAGGGTAGGGCTAGGGTTACTGCTAGGGCTACGGTAAGGGCTAGGGTTAGGGCTAGGGGTAGGGCTTGGGTTAGGGTTAGGGTTAGGGCTAGGGCTAGGGCAAGGGTTAGGGAAGGGCTATGGTTAGGGTTAGGGTTAGGGTTAGGGTTAGGGTTAGGGTGAGGGTTAGGGCTCGGGCTAGGGCTAGGGCTAGGGCAAGGGTTAGGGCAAGGGCTATGGTTAGGGTTAGAGATCGGGTTAGGGTTACGGTTGGGGTTAGGGTGAGGGTCAGGACTAGGGTTAGGGTGAGGGTTAGGGTTAGTGTTAGGGCCAGGGTTAGCATTAGGGTCAGGGCTACGGTTAGGGTTATGGGAAGGGGTAGGGGTAGGATTAGGGTAGGGTTAGGGTTACGGCTATGGTAGGGTTAGGGCTCGGACAAGGGTTAGGGCTAAGGCTAGGGCTAGTGTTAGGGCTAGGGCTATGGCTAGGGCTTGGGCTAGGGCAAGGGTTAGGGTTAGGGTTAGGTATAGGGTGAGGGCTAGGGTTAGGGTGAGGGTTTGTATTAGGGTTAGTGGTAGGCTTTGGGTTAGGGTAAGGTCTAGGGTTAGGGCTAGGGCTAGGGTTAGGTTTAGGGCTAGGTTTAGAACTAGAGCTAGGGCTAGGGTTAGGGTTAGGGTTCAGTTTCAGTTTAGGGTTACAGTTTGGTTTAGGGGTAGGGGTAGGGGTAGGGTTAGGTCTAGGCCTAGGGTTAGGGTTAAGGCTATAGTTAGGTTTAGGGTTAGGGTTAGGGTTAGCGCTAGGGTTAGGCTTAGGGTTAGGGTTAGGGCTAGGGTTAGGGCTAGGGTTAGGTTTAGGGCTCGGGTTAGGTTTAGGGTTACGGTTCTGGTTCTGGTTAGGGTTTGGGTTAGCGTTACGGTTAGTGGTAGGTGTTGGGTTAGGGTTAGGGCTAGGGATAGAGTTTAGGCTAGGATTAGGGTTAGGTTACAGTTAGTGAGAGGGTTAGGGCTAAGGCTAGTGTGAGGGTGAGATTTAGGTTTAGGGATACGGTTTTTTGTTAGGGTTAGGGTTATGGTTAGCGTTAGGATTAGGGTTAGGGCTAGGGTTAGGTCGAGGGTTAGGGTTAGGGTTAAGGTTAGGGTTAGGGTTAAGGTTAGAGTTAGGGTTAGGGTTAGGGTTTGTGTTAGGGTTAGGGTTAGTGTTCGGGCTAGGGCTAGGGTTACTGCTAGGGCTACAGTTAGGGCTAAGGTTAGGGCTAGGGTTAGGGCTAGGGTTAGGGCTTGGGTTAGGGTTAGGGCTAGGGCTAGGGCTAGGGCAAGGGTTAGGCAAGGGCTATGGTTAGGTTTAGGGTTAGGGTTAGGGTTAGGGTTAGGGTTAGGGTTAGGGCTAGGGCTAGGGCAAGGGTTAGGGCAAGGGCTATGCTTAGGGTTAGAGTTAGGGTTAGGGTTAGGGTTAGGGTTGGGGTTAGGGTGAGGGTCAGGGCTAGGGTTAGGGTGAGGGTTAGGGTTAGTGTTAGGGCCAGGGTTAGCATTAGGGTCAGGGCTACGGTTAGGGGTAGGGGTAGGGGTAGGGGTAGGATTAGGGTAGGGTTAGGGTTACGGCTATGGTTAGGGTTAGGGTTAGGGTAAGAGTTAGGGCAAGGGTTAGGGCTAGAGTTCAGGTTAGGTTTAGGGTAGGGTTAGGGCTAGGGCTAGGGTTAGGGTTAGGGTTAGGTTTAGGGCGAGGGCTAGGGCTAGGGTTTGTGTTAGGGTTAGGGCTAGGGCTAGGGCTAGGGCTAGGGTTAGTGTTAGGGTTAGTGTTACGGTTAGGTTTAGGTGTAGGGTTAGGGTTAGACTTAGGGGCAGGTTTAGGGGTAGGGCTAGGGTTAGTTGTAGTGTTAGAGCTAGGGCTAGGGCTTGGGATAGGGATAGGGATAGGGATAGGGATAGGGATAGGGTTAGTGTTAGTGTTAGTGTTAGTGTTAGTGTTAGGGCTAGGGCTAGGGTTAGGGTTAGGGTTAGGGTTAGGGTTAGGGTTAGGGTTAGGGCTAGGGTTAGGTTTAGGGCTAGGGCTAGGGTTAGGGTTAGGGTTCGGGCTAGGATTAGGGCTAGGGTTAGGGCTAGGGCTAGGGCTAGGTAACGGTTAGGGCTAGGGTTAGAGCTAGAGCTAGGACTAGGGTTAGGGTTCAGGTTCAGGTTCAGTTTAGGGTTACAGTTTGGGTTAGGGGCAGGGGTAGGGGTAGGGGTATGGTTACGGCTAGGCCTAGGGTTAGGGTTAGGGCTAGGGTTAGGTTTAGGGTTAGCGTTAGAGTTAGGATTAGCGCTAGGGTTAGGGTTATGGTTAGGGTTAGGGCTAGGTTCAGGTTTAGGGCTCGGGTTAGTGTTATGTTTAGGGTTACGGTTCTGGTTAGGGTTTGGGTTAGGGTTAGGGTTAGTGGTAGGGGTTGGGTTAGGGCTAGGGTTAGGGTTTGGGCTAGGATTAGGGTTAGGGTTACAGTTAGTGAGGGGGTTAGGGCTAAGACTAGGGTTAGGGTGAGATTTAGGTTTAGGGATATGTTTTTTTGTTAGGGTTAGGGTTATGGTTAGCGGTAGGATTAGGGTTAGGTCGAGGGTTAGGGTTAGGGTTAGGGTTAGGGTTATGGTTAGGTTTAGGGTTAAGGTTAGAGTTAGGGTTAGGGTTAGGGTTTGGGTTAGGGTTAGGGTTAGTGTTCGTGCTAGGGCTAGGGCTAGGGTTACTGCTAGGGCTACGGTTAGGCCTAGGGTTAGGGCTAGGGTAAGGGCTTGGGTTAGGTTTAGGGTTAGGGCTAGGGCTAGGGCTAGGGCAAGGGTTAGGGCAAGGGCTATGGTTAGGGTTAGGGTTAGGGTTAGGGTTAGGGTTAGGGTGGGGGTTAGGGCTAGGGCTAGGGCTAGGGCTAGGGCTAGGGCTAGGGCTAGGGCAAGGGTTAGGGCAAGGGCTATGGTTAGGGTTAGAGTTCGGGTTAGGGTTACGGTTGGGGTTAGGGTGAGGGTCAGGACTAGGGTTAGGGTGAGGGTTAGGGTTAGTGTTAGGGCCAGGGTTAGCATTAGGGTCAGGGCTACAGTTAGGGTTACGGGTAGAGGTAGGGGTAGGATTAGGGTAGGGTTAGGGTTACGGCTATGGTTAGGGTTAGGGCTCGGACAAGGGTTAGGGCTAAGGCTAGGGCTAGTGTTAGGGTTAGAGGTATGGCTAGGGCTTCGGCTAGGGCAAGGGTTAGGGTTAGGGTTAGGGTTAGGGTTAGGTATAGGGTGAGGGCTAGGGTTAGGGTGAGGGTTCTGGTTAGTGTTAGGGCTAGGGTAAGCATTAGGGTTAGGGCTACGGTTATGGTTAGGGTTTGTATTAGGGTTAGTGGTAGGCTTTGGGTTAGGGTAAGGTTTAGGGTTAGGGCTAGGGTTAGGGTTAATGTTAGGGCTAGGGCTAGGGTTAGGTTTGGGGTTACGGTTAGGGTTACGGTTAGGGTTAGGGTTAGGGTTAGGGTTAGGGTTAGAGTTAGGGCTAGGGTTGGGGTTGGGGTTAGGGTTTGAGTTCGGGTTCGGTTCGGGTTAGGGTTAGGGTTAGGGTTTGGGGTAGATTTATGGTTTGGGTTAGGGTTAGGGTTGCGGTTGGGGTTAGGTTTAGGGCTAGGGCTAGGGCTCGG
Organism: Heloderma suspectum; assembly: GCF_057233095.1. Lineage (NCBI taxonomy): Eukaryota > Metazoa > Chordata > Lepidosauria > Squamata > Helodermatidae > Heloderma > Heloderma suspectum. The sequence goes on from NC_139475.1 coordinate 12,543,968, forward strand.
GCTAAGGTTAAAGCTAGGGCTAGGGCTAGGGTTAGGGTTAGCGTTAGGGTTAGCACTAGGGCTAGGGTTAGGGGTAGGGGTAGGGTTAGGATTAGGGTTAGCGCGAGGGCTGGGGTTAGGGTTAGGGGTAGGGTTAGGGTTAGGGTTAGGGTTAGGGCTAGGGTTAGGTTTAGGGCTAGCGATAGGTTTAGGGATAGGGTCTGGGCTAGGGTTAGATTTAGGGTTAAGGCTCGGGATAGGGCTAGGGATAGGGATAGGGCTAGGTCTAAGGCTAGGGTTAGGGTTAGGGCTAGGGTTCGGGTTAGGGCTAGAGTTCGGGTTAGGGTTAGGGTGGTGTTAGGGCTACGGCTAGGGTTAGGGCTTGGGTTTGGGTTAGGGTTAGGGTTAGGGTTAGGGCTAGGGCTAGGGCTAGGACTAGGGATAGGGATAGGGATAGGGATAGGGATAGGGATCAGGATAGGGATAGGGAGAGGGATAGGGATAGGACTAGGGAAAGGGATAGGGATAGGGCTAGGGCTAGGGCAAGGGTTAGGTCAAGGGCTATTGTTACGGTTAGGGTTAGGGTCAGTGTGAGGGCTATGGTTAGGGTGAGGGTGACGGTGAGGGTTACGGCTAGGGTTAGCATTAGGGTTAGGGCTGGCGTTAGCGTTAGAGTTAGGTTTAGGTTAAGGGTTAGGGTTAGGGTTAGGGTTAGGGTTAGGGCTAGGGCTAGGGCTACGGTTAGGGCTAGCGTTATGGCTAGGGTTAGGGTTCGGTGAGGTTTACGGTTAGGAGTAGAGTTAGGGTTAGGGTGAGGGCTAGGTTTAGGGTGAGTGTTAGTTTTAGGGTTTGGGTTAGGGCTAGGGTTATCATTAGGGTTAGGGCTAGGGTTAGGGTTAGGTTTATGATTATGGTTAGGGTTTTGGTTAGGTTTAGTGGTAGGCTTTGGGTTAGGGTTAGGACTAGGGTTTGGGTTAGGGTTTGGGTTAGGGTTAGGGTTAGGATTAGGGCTAGGGCTAGTCTTAGGGCTAGGGCTAGGGCTAGGGTAACGGTTAGGACATGCGTTAGAGCTAGAGTTAGGGCTAGCGTTAGGGTTCAGGTTCAGTTTAGGGTTACAGTTTGAGTTAGGGGTAGGGGTAGGGTAGGGCTAGGGCTAGGGTTAGGGCTAGGCCTAGGGTTAGAATTAGGGCTAAGGTTAGGTTTAGGGTTAGGGTTAGCGTTAGGGTTAGCGCTAGGGTTACGTTTAGGGTTAGGGATAGGGTTAGGTTTAGGGCTCGGGTTAGGGTTAGGGTTACGGTTATGGTTAGGGTTTGGGTTAGGGTTAGGGTTAGTGGTAGGGGTTGGGTTAGGGTTAGGGCTAGGGTCAGGGTTGGGGCTAGGGTTAGGGTTAGGGTTATTGTAAGTGAGAGGGTTAGGGCTAAGCCTAGGGTTATGCTTAGGGTTAGGGATACTGTTTGGGTTAGGGTTAGGGTTAGGGTAAGGGTTTGGGTTAGGGTTAGGGCTAGGGTGAGGTTTAGGGTTAGGGTTAGGGTTAGGGTTAGTTCTAGGGTTAGGGTTATCGTTAGGGTGACGCTTTGGGCTAGGGTTAGTGTTAAGGTTAGGGTTAGGGTTCGGGCTAGGGCTAGGGTTAGGGCTAGGGCTAGGGCTACGGATAGGGCTAGGGTAAGGTCTAGGGTTAGGGCTAGGGCTAGGGTAAGGGTTAGGGCTAGGGTTAGAACTAGAGCTAGGGCTAGGATTAGGGTTAGGGTTACAGTTAGTGAGAGGGTTAGGGCTAAGGCTAGTGTTAGGGATAGATTTAGGTTTAGGGATATGGTTTTTTGTTAGGGTTAGGGTTATGGTTAGCGTTAGGATTAGGGTTAGGGCTTGGGTTAGGTCGACGGTTAGGGTTAGGGTTAGGGTTAGGGTTAGGGTTAGGGTTAGGGTTAGTGTTCGGGCTAGGGCTAGGGTTACTGCTAGGGCTACGGTTAGGGCTAGGGTTAGGGCTAGGGTTAGGGCTTGGGTTAGGGTTAGGGTTCGGGCTAGGGCTAGGGCTAGGGCAAGGGTTAGGGCAAGGGCTATGGTTAGTGTTAGGGTTAGGTTTAGGGTTAGGTTTAGGGTGAGGGTTAGGGCTAGGGCTAGGGCTAGGGCTAGGGCAAGGGTTAGGGCAAGGACTATGATTAGGGTTAGAGTTCGGGTTAGGGTTACGGTTGGGGTTAGGGTGAGGGTCAGGACTAGGGTTAGGGTGAGGGTTAGGGTTAGTGTTAGGGCCAGGGTTAGCATTAGGGTCAGGGCTACGGTTAGGGTTAGGGGTAGGGGTAGGGGTACGAGTAGGGTAGGGTTAGGGTTACGGCTATGGTTAGGGTTTGTATTAGGGTTAGTGGTAGGCTTTGGGTTAGGGTAAGGTCTAGGGTTAGGGCTAGGGCTAGGGTAAGGGTTAGGGCTAGGTTTAGAACTAGAGCTAGGGCTAAGGTTAGTGTTAGGGTTCAGTTTCAGTTTAGGGTTACAGTTTGGTTTAGGGGTAGGGGTAGGGGTAGGGTTAGGTCTAGGCCTAGGGTTAGGGTTAAGGCTATAGTTAGGTTTAGGGTTAGGGTTAGCGCTAGGGTTAGGCTTAGGGTTAGGGTTAGGGCTAGGGTTAGGTTTAGGGCTCGGGTTAGGTCTAGGGTTACGGTTCTGGTTCTGGTTAGGGTTTGGGTTAGCGTTACGGTTAGTGGTAGGTGTTGGGTTAGGGTTAGGGCTAGGGATAGAGTTTAGGCTAGGATTAGGGTTAGGTTACAGTTAGTGAGAGGGTTAGGGCTAAGGCTAGTGTTAGGGTGAGATTTAGGTTTAGGGATACGGTTTTTTGTTAGGGTTAGGGTTATGGTTAGCGTTAGGATTAGGGTTAGGGCTAGGGTTAGGTCGAGGGTTAGGGTTAGGGTTAAGGTTAGGGTTAGGGTTAAGGTTAGAGTTAGGGTTAGGGTTAGGGTTTGTGTTAGGGTTAGGGTTAGTGTTCGGGCTAGGGCTAGGGTTACTGCTAGGTCTACAGTTAGGGCTAAGGTTAGGGCTAGGGTTAGGGCTAGGGTTAGGGCTTGGGTTAGGGTTAGGGCTAGGGCTAGGGCTAGGGCAAGGGTTAGGCAAGGGCTATGGTTAGGGTTAGGGTTAGGGTTAGGGTTAGGGTTAGGGTGAGGGCTAGGGCTAGGGCTAGGGCTAGGGCAAGGGTTAGGGCAAGGGCTATGCTTAGGGTTAGAGTTAGGGTTAGGGTTGGGGTTAGGGTTGGGGTTAGGGTGAGGGTCAGGGCTAGGGTTAGGGTGAGGGTTAGGGTTAGTGTTAGGGCCAGGGTTAGCATTAGGGTCAGGGCTACGGTTAGGGTTAGGGGTAGGGGTAGGGGTAGGATTAGGGTAGGGTTAGGGTTACGGCTATGGTTAGGGTTAGGGTTAGGGTTAGGGTTAGAGTTAGGGCAAGGGTTAGGGCTAGAGTTCAGGTTAGGTTTAGGGTAGGGTTAGGGCTAGGGCTAGGGTTAGGGTTAGGGTTAGGGTTAGGTTTAGGGCGAGGGCTAGGGCTAGGGTTTGTGTTAGGGTTAGGGCTAGGGCTAGGGCTAGGGCTAGGGTTAGTGTTAGGGTTAGTGTTAGGGTTAGGGTTAGGTTTAGGGGTAGGGCTAGGGTTAGTTGTAGTGTTAGAGCTAGGGCTAGGGCTTGGGAAAGGTATAGGGATAGGGATAGGGATAGGGATAGGGATAGGGATAGGGATAGGGATAGGGTTAGGGTTAGGGTTCGGGCTAGGATTAGGGTTAGGGTTCGGGCTAGGATTAGGGCTAGGGTTAGGGCTAGGGCTAGGGCTAGGTAATGGTTAGGGCTAGGGTTAGAGCTAGAGCTAGGGCTAGGGTTAGGGTTCAGGTTCAGGTTCAGTTTAGGGTTACAGTTTGGGTTAGGGGCAGGGGTATGGGTAGGGGTATGGTTACGGCTAGGCCTAGGGTTAGGGTTAGGGCTAGGGTTAGGTTTAGGGTTAGCGTTAGAGTTAGGATTAGCGCTAGGGTTAGGGTTATGGTTAGGGTTAGGGCTAGGTTCAGGTTTAGGGCTCGGTTTAGTGTTAGGTTTAGGGTTACGGTTCTGGTTAGGGTTTGGGTTAGGGTTAGGGTTAGTGGTAGGGGTTGGGTTAGGGCTAGGGTTAGGGTTTGGGCTAGGATTAGGGTTAGGGTTACAGTTAGTGAGAGGGTTAGGGCTAAGGCTAGGGTTAGGGTGAGATTTAGGTTTAGGGATATGTTTTTTTGTTAGGGTTAGGGTTATGGTTAGCGTTACGATTAGGGTTAGGGCTAGGGTTAGGTCGAGGGTTAGGGTTAGGGTTAGGGTTAGGGTTAGGGTTAGGGTTAGGGTTAACGTTAGAGTTAGGGTTAGGGTTAGGGTTTGGGTTAGGGTTAGGGTTAGTGTTCGGGCTAGGGCTAGGGCTAGGGTTACTGCTAGGGCTACGGTTAGGCCTAGGGTTAGGGCTAGGGTTAGGGCTTGGGTTAGGGTTAGGGTTAGGGCTAGGGCTAGGGCTAGGGCAAGGGTTAGGGCAAGGGCTATGGTTAGGGTTAGGGTTAGGGTTAGGGTGAGGGTTAGGGCTAGGGCTAGGGCTAGGGCTAGGGCAAGGGTTAGGGCAAGGGCTATGGTTAGGGTTAGAGTTCGGGTTAGGGTTACGGTTGGGGTTAGGGTGAGGGTCAGGACTAGGGTTAGGGTGAGGGTTAGGGTTAGTGTTAGGGCCAGGGTTAGCATTAGGGTCAGGGCTACGGTTAGGGTTACGGGTAGGGGTAGGGGTAGGATTAGGGTAGGGTTAGGGTTACGGCTATGGTTAGGGTTAGGGCTCGGACAAGGGTTAGGGGTAAGGCTAGGGCTAGTGTTAGGGTTAGGGCTATGGCTAGGGCTTCGGCTAGGGCAAGGGTTAGGGTTAGGGTTAGGGTTAGGGTTAGGGTTAGGTATAGGGTGAGGGCAAGGGTTAGGGTGAGGGTTCTGGTTATTGTTAGGGCTAGAGTAAGCATTAGGGCTAGGACTACGGTTATGGTTAGGGTTTATATTAGGGTTAGTGGTAGGCTTTGGGTTAGGGTAAGGTCTAGGGTTAGGGCTAGGGTTAGGGTTAATGTTAGGGCTAGGGCTAGGGTTAGGTTTGGGGTTACGGTTAGGGTTACGGTTAGGGTTAGGGTTAGGGTTAGGGTTAGAGTTAGGGCTAGGGTTGGGGTTGGGGTTAGGGTTTGAGTTCGGGTTCGGTTCGGGTTAGGGTTAGGGTTAGGGTTTGGGGTAGGTTTATGGTTTGGGTTAGGGTTAGGGTTGCGGTTGGGGTTAGGTTTAGGGCTAGGGCTAGGGCTAGGGCTAGGGTTAGCGTTAGCGTTAGGGTTAGCGCTAGGGCTAGGGTTAGGGGTAGGGGTAGGGTTAGGGTTAGGGTTAGCGCTAGGTCTGGGGTTAGGGTTAGGGTTAGGGTTAGGGCTAGGGTTAGGTTTAGGGCTAGGGATAGGTTTAGGGATAGGGTCTGGGCTAGGGTTAGGTTTAGGGTTAAGGCTCGGGCTAGGGATAGGGATAGGGCTAGGGCTAGGTCTAGGGCTAGGGTTAGGGTTAGGGTTAGGGCTAGGGTTCGGGTTAGGGCTAGAGTTCGGGTTAGGGTTAGGGTGGGGTTAGGGCTACGGCTAAGGTTAGGGCTTGGGTTTGGGTTAGGGTTAGGGTTAGGGTTAGGGTTAGGGCTAGTGCTAGGACTAGGGATAGGGATAGGGATAGGGATAGGGATAGGGATATGGATAGGGATAGGACTAGGGATAGGGATAGGGATAGGTCTAGGGCAAGGGTTAGGTCAAGGGCTATTGTTACGGTTAGGGTTAGGGTCAGTGTGAGGGCTATGGTTAGGGTGAGGGTGACGGTGAGGGTTACGGCTAGGGTTAGCATTAGGTTTAGGGCTGGCGTTAGCGTTAGAGTTAGGTTTAGGTTTAGGGTTAGGGTTAGGGTTAGGGTTAGGGTTAGGGCTAGGGCTAGGGCTACGGTTAGGGCTAGCGTTATGGCTAGGGTTAGGGTTCGGTGAGGTTTAGGGTTAGGAGTAGAGTTAGGGTTAGGGTGAGGGCTAGGTTTAGGGTGAGGGTTAGTT
>NC_139475.1:12555000-12572500 GCF_057233095.1 Heloderma suspectum
GGGTTAGGGTGAGGGTTAGGGTTAGTGTTAGGGCCAGGGTTAGCATTAGGGTCAGGGCTACGGTTAGGGTTACGGGTAGGGGTAGGGGTAGGATTAGGGTAGGGTTGGGGTTACGGCTATGGTTAGGGTTAGGGCTCGGACAAGGGTTAGGGCTAAGGCTAGGGCTAGTGTTAGGGTTAGGGCTATGGCTAGGGCTTCGGCTAGGGCAAGGTTTAGGGTTAGGGTTAGGGTTAGGGTTAGGTATTGGGTGAGGGCTAGGGTTAGGGTGAGGGTTCTGGTTATTGTTAGGGCTAGGGTAAGCATTAGGGTTAGGGCTACGGTTATGGTTAGGGTTTATATTAGGGTTAGTGGTAGGCTTTGGGTTAGGGTAAGGTCTAGGGTTAGGGCAAGGGTTAGGGTTAATGTTAGGGCTAGGGCTAGGGTTAGGTTTGGGGTTACGGTTAGGGTTATGGTTAGGGTTAGGGTTAGGGTTAGAGTTAGGGCTAGGGTTGGGGTTGGGGTTAGGGTTTGAGTTCGGGTTCGGTTCGGGTTAGGGTTAGGGTTAGGGTTTGGGGTAGGTTTATGGTTTGGGTTAGGGTTAGGGTTGCGGTTGGGGTTAGGTTTAGGGATAGGGCTAGGGCTAGGGTTAAAGCTAGGGCTAGGGCTAGGGTTAGGGTTAAGGCTATAGTTAGGGTTAGGGTTAGGGTTAGCGCTAGGGTTAGGCTTAGGCTTAGGGTTAGGGCTAGGGTTAGGTTTAGGGCTCGGGTTAGGTTTAGGGTTACGGTTCTGGTTCTGGTTAGGGTTTGGGTTAGCGTTACGGTTAGTGGTAGGTGTTGGGTTAGGGCTAGGGATAGAGTTTAGGCTAGGATTAGGGTTAGGTTACAGTTAGTGAGAGGGTTAGGGCTAAGGCTAGTGTTAGGGTTAGGCTTAGGTTTAGGGATATGGTTTGGGTTAGGGTTAGGGTTAGGGCTAGGGTTAGGGTTAGGGTTAGGGTTAGGGTTAGGGTTATGGTTAGGTCTAGCGTTAGGGTTATGGTTAGGGTTAGGGTTAGGGTTAGGGTTAGGGTTAGGGTTAGTGTTAGGGTTAGGGTTAGGGTTAGGGTTCGGGCTAGGGCTAGGGTTAGGGCTAGGGCTACGGTTACGGCTAGGGTTAGGGCTAGGGTTAGGGCTACGGCAAGGGTTACGGCAAGGGCTATGGTTAGGGTTATTTTTAGGGTTAGGGTTAGGGTCAGGGTTAGGGTGAGGGCTAGGGTTAGGGTGAGGGTTAGGGTTAGTGTTAGGGCTAGGGTTAGCATTAGGGTTAGGGCTACGGTTAGGGTCAGGGTTAGGGCTATGGTTATGGTTAGGTTTTGGGTTAGGGTTTGTGGTAGGCTTTGGGTTAGGGTTAGGTCTAGGGTTAGGGTTTGGGCTAAGGTTAGGGTTAGGGTTATGGCTAGGGTTAGGGTTTGGGTTAGGTTTAGGATTTGGGTTAGAGTTAGGGTTAGGGCTAGGGTTAGGGTTAGGTTTAGGGTTAGGGTTAGGGTTAGGGTTAGGGCTGGGGTTGGGGTTGAGGTTAGGGTTAGGGTTACGGTTGGGGTTGTGGTTGGTGTTGTGTTGTGGTTGGGGTTGGGGTTAGGGTTTGAGTTTGGGTTCGGGTTCCGGATAGGGTTAGAATTAGTGTTAGGGTTAGGGTTAGGGCTAGGGCTAGGGCTAGGGTTAGGGTTAGGCTTAGGTTTAGGGATACGGTTTGGATTAGGGTTAGGGTTAGGGTTAGGGCTAGGGTTTGGGTTAGGGTTAGGGTTAGGATTAGGGCTAGGGCTAGTGTTAGCGATAGGGCTACGGCTAGGGTAAGGGTTAGGACACGCGTTAGAGCTAGAGTTAGGGCTAGCGTTAGGGTTCAGGTTCAGTTTAGGGTTACAGTTTGAGTTAGGGGTAGGGGTAGGGTAGGGCTAGGGCTAGGGTTAGGGCTAGGCCTAGGGTTAGAATTAGGGCTAAGGTTAGGTTTAGGCTTAGGCTTAGCGTTAGGGTTAATGCTAGGGTTACGTTTAGGGTTAGGGATAGGGTTAGGTTTAGGGCTCGGGTTAGGGTTAGGGTTACTGTTATGGTTAGGGTTTGGGTTAGGGTTAGGGTTAGTGGTAGGGGTTGGGTTAGGGTTAGGGCTAGGGTCAGGGTTTGGGCTAGGGTTAGGGTTAGGGTTATGGTAAGTGAGAGGGTTAGGGCTAAGCCTAGGGTTAGGGTCAGGGTTAGGGTTAGGGATACTGTTTGGGTTAGGCTTAGGGTTAGGGTTAGGGTTAGGGTTAAGGTTAGGGTTATGGTTAGGGTTAGGGTTAGGGCTAGGGTTAGGTTTAGGGTTAGGGTTAGGGTTAGGGTTAGGGTTAGGGCTAGGGCTAGGGATAGGGCTAGGGTTAGGGCTACAGATAGGGCTACAGATAGGGCAAGGGTTAGGGCTAGGGTTAGGGCTTGGGTTAGGGTTAGGTTTAGGGTTAGGGTTAGGCTTAGGGTTAGGGTTGTGGTTATGGTTATGGTTAGGGTTAGGGTTCGGGTTAGGGCTAGGACTAGGGATAGGGATAGGGCTAGGGCTAGGGCAAGGGTTAGGTCAAGGGCTATTGTTAGGGTTAAGGTTAGGGTTGGTGTGAGGGCTATGGTTAGGGTGAGGGTGAGTGTGAGTGTCACGGCTAGGGTTACCATTAGGGTTAGGGCTGGGGTTAGGGTTAGCGTTAGAGTTAGTTTTAGGGTTAGGCTTAGGGTTAGGGTTAGGGCTAGGGCTAGGGCTACGGTTAGGGCTAGGCTTAGGGCTAGGGTTAGGGCTTGGTGAGGGTTAGGGTTAGGGTTGGGGTTAGGGTGAGGCCTAGGTTTAGGGTGAGGGTTAGTTTTAGGGTTAGGGTTAGGGCTAGGGTTATCATTAGGATTAGGGCTAGGGTTAGGGTTAGGTTTATGATTATGGTTAGGGTTTTGGTTAGGTTTAGTGGTAGGCTTTGGATTAGGGTTAGGGCTAGGGTTTGGGTTAGGGTTTGGGTTAGGGTTAGGGTTAGGGTGAGGATTAAGCCTATGGCTAGGGTTAGGGTTAATGTTAGGGTAGGGCTAGGGTTAGGTTTGGGGTTACGGTTAGGGTTACGGTTAGGGTTAGGGTTAGGGTTAGAGTTAGGGCTAGGGTTGTGGTTGAGGTTAGGGTTAGGGTTAGGGTTAGGGTTACGGTTGTGGTTGCGGTTGGTGTTGTGTTGTGGTTGGGGTTGGGGTTAGGGTTTGAGTTCGGGTTCGGTTCGGGTTAGGGTTAGGGTTAGGGTTGGGGTTGGGGTTAGGTTTAGGGCTAGGGCTAGGGCTAGGGCTAGGGCTAGGGTTAAAGCTAGGGCTAGGGCTAGGGTTAGGGTTAGCGTTAGGGTTAGCGCTAGGGCTAGTGTTAGGGTTAGGGTTAGGGTTAGGGTTAGCGCTAGGGCTAGGGTTAGGGTTAGGGGTAGGGTTAGGGTTAGGGTTAGGGTTAGGGCTAGGGTTAGGTTTAGGGGTAGGGATAGGTTTAGGGATAGGGTCTGGGCTAGGGTTAGGTTTAGGGTTAAGGCTCGGGCTAGGGCTAGGGATAGGGATAGGGCTAGGGCTAGGGCTAGGGCTAGGGCTAGGTTTAGGGTTAGGGTTACGGTTAGGGCTAGGGTTCGGGTTAGGGCTAGGGTTCGGGTTAGGGTTAGGGTTAAGGTTAGGATTAGGGCTAGGGCTAGTCTTAGGGCTAGGGCTAGGGCTGGGTAACTGTTAGGACATGCGTTAGAGCTAGAGTTAGGGCTAGCGTTAGGGTTCAGGTTCAGTTTAGGGTTACAGTTTGAGTTAGGGGTAGGGGTAGGGTAGGGCTAGGGCTAGGGTTAGGGCTAGGCCTAGGGTTAGAATTAGGGCTAAGGTTAGGTTTAGGGTTAGGGTTAGCGTTAGGGTTAGCGCTAGGGTTACGTTTAGGGTTAGGGATAGGGTTAGGTTTAGGGCTCGGGTTAGGGTTAGGGTTACGGTTATGGTTAGGGTTTGGGTTAGGGTTAGGGTTAGTGGTAGGGGTTGGGTTAGGGTTAGGGCTAGGGTCAGGGTTGGGGCTAGGGTTAGGGTTAGGGTTATTGTAAGTGAGAGGTTTAGGGCTAAGCCTAGGGTTATGGTTAGGGTTAGGGATACTGTTTGGGTTAGGGTTAGGGTTAGGGTTAGGGTTAGGGTTAGGGTTAGGGTTAGGGTTAGGGCTAGGGTGAGGTTTAGGGTTAGGGTTAGGGTTAGGGTTAGGTCTAGGGTTAGGGTTATCGTTAGGGTGACGCTTTGGGCTAGGGTTAGGGTTAGGGTTAAGGTTTAGGGTTCGGGTTAGGTATAGGGTGAGGGCTAGGGTTAGGGTGAGGGTTCTGGTTAGTGTTAGGGCTAGGGTTAGCATTAGGGTTAGGTCTACGGTTATCGTTAGGGTTTGTGTTAGGGTTAGTGGTAGGCTTTGAGTTAGGGTAAGGTCTAGGGTTAGGGCTAGGTTTAGAACTAGAGCTAGGGCTAGGGTTAGGGTTAGGGTTCAGTTTTAGTTTAGGGTTACAGTTTGGTTTAGGGGTAGGGGTAGGGGTAGGGTTAGGTCTAGGCCTAGGGTTTGGGTTAAGGCTATAGTTAGGTTTAGGGTTAGGGTTAGGGTTAGCGCTAGGGTTAGGCTTAGGGTTAGGGTTAGGGCTAGGGTTAGGTTTAGGGCTCGGGTTAGGGTTAGGGTTACGGTTCTGGTTCTGGTTAGGGTTTGGGTTAGCGTTAGGGTTAGTGGTAGGTGTTGGGTTAGGGTTAGGGCTAGGGATAGAGTTTAGGCTAGGATTAGGGTTAGGGTTACAGTTAGTGAGAGGGTTAGGGCTAAGGCTAGTGTTAGGGTGAGAGTTAGGTTTAGGGATATGGTTTTTTGTTAGGGTTAGGGTTATGGTTAGCGTTAGGATTAGGGTTATGGCTAGGGTTAGGTCGAGGGTTAGGGTTAGGGTTAGGGTTAGGGTTAGGGTTAGGGTTAGGGTTAAGGTTAGAGTTAGGGTTAGGGTTAGGGTTAGGGTTTGGGTTAGGGTTAGTGTTCAGGGTAGGGCTAGGGTTACTGCTAGGGCTACGGTAAGGGCTAGGGTTAGGGCTAGGGGTAGGGCTTGGGTTAGGGTTAGGGTTAGGGCTAGGGCTAGGGCAAGGGTTAGGGAAGGGCTATGGTTAGGGTTAGGGTTAGGGTTAGGGTTAGGGTTAGGGTTAGGGTTAGGGTGAGGGTGAGGGTTAGGGCTCGGGCTAGGGCTAGGGCTAGGGCAAGGGTTAGGGCAAGGGCTATGGTTAGGGTTAGAGATCGGGTTAGGGTTACGGTTGGGGTTAGGGTGAGGGACAGGACTAGGGTTAGGGTGAGGGTTAGGGTTAGTGTTAGGGCCAGGGTTAGCATTAGGGTCAGGGCTACGGTTAGGGTTATGGGAAGGGGTAGGGGTAGGATTAGGGTAGGGTTAGGGTTACGGCTATGGTTAGGGTTAGGGCTCGGACAAGGGTTAGGGCTAAGGCTAGGGCTAGTGTTAGGGTTAGGGCTATGGCTAGGGCTTCGGCTAGGGCAAGGGTTAGGGTTAGGGTTAGGGTTAGGGTTAGGTATAGGGTGAGGGCTAGGGTTAGGGTGAGGGTTTGTATTAGGGTTAGTGGTAGGCTTTGGGTTAGGGTAAGGTCTAGGGTTAGGGCTAGGGCTAGGGTTAGGTTTAGGGCTAGGTTTAGAACTAGAGCTAGGGCTAGGGTTAGGGTTAGGGTTCAGTTTCAGTTTAGGGTTACAGTTTGGTTTAGGGGTAGGGGTAGGGGTAGGGTTAGGTCTAGGCCTAGGGTTAGGGTTAAGGCTATAGTTAGGTTTAGGGTTAGGGTTAGGGTTAGCGCTAGGGTTAGGCTTAGGGTTAGGGTTAGGGCTAGGGTTAGGGCTAGGGTTAGGTTTAGGGCTCGGGTTAGGTTTAGGGTTACGGTTCTGGTTCTGGTTAGGGTTTGGGTTAGCGTTACGGTTAGTGGTAGGTGTTGGGTTAGGGTTAGGGCTAGGGATAGAGTTTAGGCTAGGATTAGGGTTAGGTTACAGTTAGTGAGAGGGTTAGGGCTAAGGCTAGTGTGAGGGTGAGATTTAGGTTTAGGGATACGGTTTTTTGTTAGGGTTAGGGTTATGGTTAGTGTTAGGATTAGGGTTAGGGCTAGGGTTAGGTCGAGGGTTAGGGTTAGGGTTAAGGTTAGGGTTAGGGTTAAGGTTAGAGTTAGGGTTAGGGTTAGGGTTTGTGTTAGGTTTAGGGTTAGTGTTCGGGCTAGGGCTAGGGTTACTGCTAGGGCTACAGTTAGGGCTAAGGTTAGGGCTAGGGTTAGGGCTAGGGTTAGGGCTTGGGTTAGGGTTAGGGCTAGGGCTAGGGCTAGGGCAAGGGTTAGGCAAGGGCTATGGTTAGGTTTAGGGTTAGGGTTAGGGTTAGGGTTAGGGTTAGGGTTAGGGCTAGGGTTAGGGCTAGGGCTAGGGCAAGGGTTAGGGCAAGGGCTATGCTTAGGGTTAGAGTTAGGGTTAGGGTTAGGGTTAGGGTTGGGGTTAGGGTGAGGGTCAGGGCTAGGGTTAGGGTGAGGGTTAGGGTTAGTGTTAGGGCCAGGGTTAGCATTAGGGTCAGGGCTACGGTTAGGGTTAGGGGTAGGGGTAGGGGTAGGATTAGGGTAGGGTTAGGGTTACGGCTATGGTTAGGGTTAGGGTTAGGGTTAGGGTTAGAGTTAGGGCAAGGGTTAGGGCTAGGGTTTGTGTTAGGGTTAGGGCTAGGGCTAGGGCTAGGGCTAGGGTTAGTGTTAGGGTTAGTGTTAGGGTTAGGTTTAGGTGTAGGGTTAGGGTTAGACTTAGGGGCAGGTTTAGGGGTAGGGCTAGGGTTAGTTGTAGTGTTAGAGCTAGGGCTAGGGCTTGGGATAGGGATAGGGATAGGGATAGGGATAGGGTTAGTGTTAGTGTTAGTGTTAGTGTTAGTGTTAGTGTTAGGGCTAGGGCTAGGGTTAGGGTTAGGGTTAGGGTTAGGGTTAGGGTTAGGGTTAGGGTTAGGGTTAGGGCTAGGGTTAGGTTTAGGGCTAGGGCTAGGGTTAGGGTTAGGATTCGGGCTAGGATTAGGGCTAGGGTTAGGGCTAGGGCTAGGGCTAGGTAACGGTTAGGGCTAGGGTTAGAGCTAGAGCTAGGACTAGGGTTAGGGTTCAGGTTCAGGTTCAGTTTAGGGTTACAGTTTGGGTTAGGGGCAGGGGTAGGGGTAGGGGTATGGTTACGGCTAGGCCTAGGGTTAGGGTTAGGGCTAGGGTTAGGTTTAGGGTTAGCGTTAGAGTTAGGATTAGCGCTAGGGTTAGGGTTATGGTTAGGGTTAGGGCTAGGTTCAGGTTTAGGGCTCGGGTTAGTGTTATGTTTAGGGTTACGGTTCTGGTTAGGGTTTGGGTTAGGGTTAGGGTTAGTGGTAGGGGTTGGGTTAGGGCTAGGGTTAGGGTTTGGGCTAGGATTAGGGTTAGGGTTACAGTTAGTGAGAGGGTTAGGGCTAAGACTAGGGTTAGGGTGAGATTTAGGTTTAGGGATATGTTTTTTTGTTAGGTTTAGGGTTATGGTTAGCGTTAGGATTAGGGTTAGGGCTAGGGTTAGGTCGAGGGTTAGGGTTAGGGTTAGGGTTAGGGTTATGGTTAGGTTTAGGGTTAAGGTTAGAGTTAGGGTTAGGGTTAGGGTTTGGGTTAGGGTTAGGGTTAGTGTTCGTGCTAGGGCTAGGGCTAGGGTTACTGCTAGGGCTACGGTTAGGCCTATGGTTAGGGCTAGGGTTAGGGCTTGGGTTAGGTTTAGGGTTAGGGCTAGGGCTAGGGCTAGGGCAAGGGTTAGGGCAAGGGCTATGGTTAGGGTTAGGGTTAGGGTTAGGGTTAGGGTGAGGGTTAGGGCTAGGGCTAGGGCTAGGGCTAGGGCTAGGGCAAGGGTTAGGGCAAGGGCTATGGTTAGGGTTAGAGTTCGGGTTAGGGTTACGGTTGGGGTTAGGGTGAGGGTCAGGACTAGGGTTAGGGTGAGGGTTAGGGTTAGTGTTAGGGCCAGGGTTAGCATTAGGGTCAGGGCTACAGTTAGGGTTACGGGTAGGGGTAGGGGTAGGATTAGGGTAGGGTTAGGGTTACGGCTATGGTTAGGGTTAGGGCTCGGACAAGGGTTAGGGCTAAGGCTAGGGCTAGTGTTAGGGTTAGAGGTATGGCTAGGGCTTCGGCTAGGGCAAGGGTTAGGGTTAGGGTTAGGGTTAGGTATAGGGTGAGGGCTAGGGTTAGGGTGAGGGTTCTGGTTAGTGTTAGGGCTAGGGTAAGCATTAGGGTTAGGGCTACGGTTATGGTTAGGGTTTGTATTAGGGTTAGTGGTAGGCTTTGGGTTAGGGTAAGGTCTAGGGTTAGGGTTAATGTTAGGGCTAGGGCTAGGGTTAGGTTTGGGGTTACGGTTAGGGTTACGGTTAGGGTTAGGGTTAGGGTTAGGGTTAGGGTTAGGGTTAGAGTTAGGGCTAGGGTTGGGGTTGGGGTTAGGGTTTGAGTTCGGGTTCGGTTCGGGTTAGGGTTAGGGTTAGGGTTTGGGGTAGATTTATGGTTTGGGTTAGGGTTAGGGTTGCGGTTGGGGTTAGGTTTAGGGCTAGGGCTAAGGCTCGGGCTAAGGTTAAAGCTAGGGCTAGGGCTAGGGTTAGGGTTAGCGTTAGGGTTAGCACTAGGGCTAGGGTTAGGGGTAGGGGTAGGGTTAGGATTAGGGTTAGCGCGAGGGCTGGGGTTAGGGTTAGGGTTAGGGGTAGGGTTAGGGTTAGGGTTAGGGTTAGGGCTAGGGTTAGGTTTAGGGCTAGCGATAGGTTTAGGGATAGGGTCTGGGCTAGGGTTAGGTTTAGGGTTAAGGCTCGGGCTAGGGCTAGGGATAGGGCTAGGGCTAGGGCTAGGGCTAGGGTTAGGGTTAGGGTTACGGTTAGGGCTAGGGTTCGGGTTAGGGCTAGGGTTCGGGTTAGGGTTAGGGTTAAGGTTAGGATTAGGGCTAGGGCTAGTCTTAGGGCTAGGGCTAGGGCTGGGTAACTGTTAGGACATGCGTTAGAGCTAGAGTTAGGGCTAGCGTTAGGGTTCAGGTTCAGTTTAGGGTTACAGTTTGAGTTAGGGGTAGGGGTAGGGTAGGGCTAGGGCTAGGGTTAGGGCTAGGCCTAGGGTTAGAATTAGGGCTAAGGTTAGGTTTAGGGTTAGGGTTAGCGTTAGGGTTAGCGCTAGGGTTACGTTTAGGGTTAGGGATAGGGTTAGGTTTAGGGCTCGGGTTAGGGTTAGGGTTACGGTTATGGTTAGGGTTTGGGTTAGGGTTAGGGTTAGTGGTAGAGGTTGGCTTAGGGTTAGGGCTAGGGTCAGGTTTGGGGCTAGGGTTAGGGTTAGGGTTATTGTAAGTGAGAGGGTTAGGGCTAAGCCTAGGGTTATGGTTAGGGTTAGGGATACTGTTTGGGTTAGGGTTAGGGTTAGGGTTAGGGTTAGGGTTAGGGTTAGGGCTAGGGTGAGGTTTAGGGTTAGGGTTAGGGTTAGGGTTAGGTCTAGGGTTAGGGTTATCGTTAGGGTGACGCTTTGGGCTAGGGTTAGGGTTAGGGTTAAGGTTTAGGGTTCGGGTTAGGTATAGGGTGAGGGCTAGGGTTAGGGTGAGGGTTCTGGTTAGTGTTAGGGCTAGGGTTAGCATTAGGGTTAGGTCTACGGTTATCGTTAGGGTTTGTGTTAGGGTTAGTGGTAGGCTTTGAGTTAGGGTAAGGTCTAGGGTTAGGGCTAGGTTTAGAACTAGAGCTAGGGCTAGGGTTAGGGTTAGGGTTCAGTTTTAGTTTAGGGTTACAGTTTGGTTTAGGGGTAGGGGTAGGGGTAGGGTTAGGTCTAGGCCTAGGGTTTGGGTTAAGGCTATAGTTAGGTTTAGGGTTAGGGTTAGGGTTAGCGCTAGGGTTAGGCTTAGGGTTAGGGTTAGGGCTAGGGTTAGGTTTAGGGCTCGGGTTAGGGTTAGGGTTACGGTTCTGGTTCTGGTTAGGGTTTGGGTTAGCGTTAGGGTTAGTGGTAGGTGTTGGGTTAGGGTTAGGGCTAGGGATAGAGTTTAGGCTAGGATTAGGGTTAGGGTTACAGTTAGTGAGAGGGTTAGGGCTAAGGCTAGTGTTAGGGTGAGAGTTAGGTTTAGGGATATGCTTTTTTGTTAGGGTTAGGGTTATGGTTAGCGTTAGGATTAGGGTTAGGGCTAGGGTTAGGTCGAGGGTTAGGGTTAGGGTTAGGGTTAGGGTTAGGGTTAGGGTTAAGGTTAGAGTTAGGGTTAGGGTTAGGGTTAGGGTTTGGGTTAGGGTTAGTGTTCAGGGTAGGGCTAGGGTTACTGCTAGGGCTACGGTAAGGGCTAGGGTTAGGGCTAGGGGTAGGGCTTGGGTTAGGGTTAGGGTTAGGGCTAGGGCTAGGGCTAGGGCAAGGGTTAGGGAAGGGCTATGGTTAGGGTTAGGGTTAGGGTTAGGGTTAGGGTTAGGGTTAGGGTGAGGGTGAGGGTGAGGGTTAGGGCTCGGGCTAGGGCTAGGGCTAGGGCAAGGGTTAGGGCAAGGGCTATGGTTAGGGTTAGAGATCGGGTTAGGGTTACGGTTGGGGTTAGGGTGAGGGACAGGACTAGGGTTAGGGTGAGGGTTAGGGTTAGTGTTAGGGCCAGGGTTAGCATTAGGGTCAGGGCTACGGTTAGGGTTATGGGAAGGGGTAGGGGTAGGATTAGGGTAGGGTTAGGGTTACGGCTATAGTTAGGGTTAGGGCTCGGACAAGGGTTAGGGCTAAGGCTAGGGCTAGTGTTAGGGTTAGGGCTATGGCTAGGGCTTGGGCTAGGGCAAGGGTTAGGGTTAGGGTTAGGGTTAGGTATAGGGTGAGGGCTAGGGTTAGGGTGAGGGTTTGTATTAGGGTTAGTGGTAGGCTTTGGGTTAGGGTAAGGTCTAGGGTTAGGGCTAGGGCTAGGGTTAGGTTTAGGGCTAGGTTTAGAACTAGAGCTAGGGCTAGGGTTAGGGTTAGGGTTCAGTTTCAGTTTAGGGTTACAGTTTGGTTTAGGGGTAGGGGTAGGGGTAGGGTTAGGTCTAGGCCTAGGGTTAGGGTTAAGGCTATAGTTAGGTTTAGGGTTAGGGTTAGGGTTAGCGCTAGGGTTAGGCTTAGGGTTAGGGTTAGGGCTAGGGTTAGGGCTAGGGTTAGGTTTAGGGCTCGGGTTAGGTTTAGGGTTACGGTTCTGGTTCTGGTTAGGGTTTGGGTTAGCGTTACGGTTAGTGGTAGGTGTTGGGTTAGGGTTAGGGCTAGGGATAGAGTTTAGGCTAGGATTAGGGTTAGGTTACAGTTAGTGAGAGGGTTAGGGCTAAGGCTAGTGTGAGGGTGAGATTTAGGTTTAGGGATACGGTTTTTTGTTAGGGTTAGGGTTATGGTTAGCGTTAGGATTAGGGTTAGGGCTAGGGTTAGGTCGAGGGTTAGGGTTAGGGTTAAGGTTAGGGTTAGGGTTAAGGTTAGAGTTAGGGTTAGGGTTAGGGTTTGTGTTAGGGTTAGGGTTAGTGTTCGGGCTAGGGCTAGGGTTACTGCTAGGGCTACAGTTAGGGCTAAGGTTAGGGCTAGGGTTAGGGCTAGGGTTAGGGCTTGGGTTAGGGTTAGGGCTAGGGCTAGGGCTAGGGCAAGGGTTAGGCAAGGGCTATGGTTAGGTTTAGGGTTAGGGTTAGGGTTAGGGTTAGGGTTAGGGCTAGGGTTAGGGCTAGGGCTAGGGCAAGGGTTAGGGCAAGGGCTATGCTTAGGGTTAGAGTTAGGGTTAGGGTTAGGGTTAGGGTTAGGGTTGGGGTTAGGGTGAGGGTCAGGGCTAGGGTTAGGGTGAGGGTTAGGGTTAGTGTTAGGGCCAGGGTTAGCTTTAGGGTCAGGGCTACGGTTAGGGTTAGGGGTAGGGGTAGGGGTAGGATTAGGGTAGGGTTAGGGTTACGGCTATGGTTAGGGTTAGGGTTAGGGTTAGAGTTAGGGCAAGGGTTAGGGCTAGAGTTCAGGTTAGGTTTAGGGTAGGGTTAGGGCTAGGGCTAGGGTTAGGGTTAGGGTTAGGGTTAGGTTTAGGGCGAGGGCTAGGGCTAGGGTTTGTGTTAGGGTTAGGGCTAGGGCTAGTGCTAGGGCTAGGGTTAGTGTTAGGGTTAGTGTTAGGGTTAGGTTTAGGTGTAGGGTTAGGGTTAGACTTAGGGGCAGGTTTAGGGGTAGGGCTAGGGTTAGTTGTAGTGTTAGAGCTAGGGCTAGGGCTTGGGATAGGGATAGGGATAGGGATAGGGATAGGGATAGGGTTAGTGTTAGTGTTAGTGTTAGTGTTAGTGTTAGTGTTAGGGCTAGGGCTAGGGTTAGGGTTAGGGTTAGGGTTAGGGTTAGGGTTAGGGTTAGGGCTAGGGTTAGGTTTAGGGCTAGGGCTAGGGTTAGGGTTAGGGTTCGGGCTAGGATTAGGGCTAGGGTTAGGGCTAGGGCTAGGGCTAGGTAACGGTTAGGGCTAGGGTTAGAGCTAGAGCTAGGACTAGGGTTAGGGTTCAGGTTAAGGTTCAGTTTAGGGTTACAGTTTGGGTTAGGGGCAGGGGTAGGGGTAGGGGTATGGTTACGGCTAGGCCTAGGGTTAGGGTTAGGGCTAGGGTTAGGTTTAGGGTTAGCGTTAGAGTTAGGATTAGCGCTAGGGTTAGGGTTATGGTTAGGGTTAGGGCTAGGTTCAGGTTTAGGGCTCGGGTTAGTGTTATGTTTAGGGTTACGGTTCTGGTTAGGGTTTGGGTTTGGGTTAGGGTTAGTGGTAGGGGTTGGGTTAGGGCTAGGGTTAGGGTTTGGGCTAGGATTAGGGTTAGGGTTACAGTTAGTGAGAGGGTTAGGGCTAAGACTAGGGTTAGGGTGAGATTTAGGTTTAGGGATATGTTTTTTTGTTAGGGTTAGGGTTATGGTTAGCGTTAGGATTAGGGTTAGGGCTAGGGTTAGGTCGAGGGTTAGGGTTAGGGTTAGGGTTAGGGTTATGGTTAGGTTTAGGGTTAAGGTTAGAGTTAGGGTTAGGGTTAGGGTTTGGGTTAGGGTTAGGGTTAGTGTTCGTGCTAGGGCTAGGGCTAGGGTTACTGCTAGGGCTACGGTTAGGCCTAGGGTTAGGGCTAGGGTTAGGGCTTGGGTTAGGTTTAGGGTTAGGGCTAGGGCTAGGGCTAGGGCAAGGGTTAGGGCAAGGGCTATGGTTAGGGTTCGGGTTAGGGTTAGGGTTAGGGTTAGGGTGAGGGTTAGGGCTAGAGCTAGGGCTAGGGCTAGGGCTAGGGCAAGGGTTAGGGCAAGGGCTATGGTTAGGGTTAGAGTTCGGGTTAGGGTTACGGTTGGGGTTAGGGTGAGGGTCAGGACTAGGGTTAGGGTGAGGGTTAGGGTTAGTGTTAGGGCCAGGGTTAGCATTAGGGTCAGGGCTACAGTTAGGGTTACGGGTAGGGGTAGGGGTAGGATTAGGGTAGGGTTAGGGTTACGGCTATGGTTAGGGTTAGGGCTCGGACAAGGGTTAGGGCTAAGGCTAGGGCTAGTGTTAGGGTTAGAGGTATGGCTAGGGCTTCGGCTAGGGCAAGGGTTAGGGTTAGGGTTAGGGTTAGGGTTAGGTATAGGGTGAGGGCTAGGGTTAGGGTGAGGGTTCTGGTTAGTGTTAGGGCTAGGGTAAGCATTAGGGTTAGGGCTACGGTTATGGTTAGGGTTTGTATTAGGGTTAGTGGTAGGCTTTGGGTTAGGGTAAGGTCTAGGGTTAGGGCTAGGGTTAGGGTTAATGTTAGGGCTAGGGCTAGGGTTAGGTTTGGGGTTACGGTTAGGGTTACGGTTAGGGTTAGGGTTAGGATTAGGGTTAGGGTTAGGGTTAGAGTTAGGGCTAGGGTTGGGGTTGGGGTTAGGGTTTGAGTTCGGGTTCGGTTCGGGTTAGGGTTAGGGTCAGGGTTTGGGGTAGATTTATGGTTTGGGTTAGGGTTAGGGTTGCGGTTGGGGTTAGGTTTAGGGCTAGGGCTAGGGCTCGGGCTAAGGTTAAAGCTAGGGCTAGGGCTAGGGTTAGGGTTAGTGTTAGGGTTAGCACTAGGGCTAGGGTTAGGGGTAGGGGTAGGGTTAGGATTAGGGTTAGCGCGAGGGCTGGGGTTAGGGTTAGGGTTAGGGGTAGGGTTAGGGTTAGGGTTAGGGCTAGGGTTAGGTTTAGGGCTAGCGATAGGTTTAGGGATAGGGTCTGGGCTAGGGTTAGATTTAGGGTTAAGGCTCGGGATAGGGCTAGGGATAGGGCTAGGGCTAGGTCTAAGGCTAGGGTTAGGGTTAGGGCTAGGGTTCGGGTTAGGGCTAGAGTTCGGGTTAGGGTTAGGGTGGGGTTAGGGCTACGGCTAGGGTTAGGGCTTGGGTTTGGGTTAGGGTTAGGGTTAGGGTTAGGGCTAGGGCTAGGGCTAGGACTAGGGATAGGGATAGGGATAGGGATAGGGATCGGGATAGGGATAGGGATAGGGATAGGGATAGGACTAGGGATAGGGATAGGGATAGGGCTAGGGCTAGGGCAAGGGTTAGGTCAAGGGCTATTGTTACGGTTAGGGTTAGGGTCAGTGTGAGGGCTATGGTTAGGTTGAGGGTGACGGTGAGGGTTACGGCTAGGGTTAGCATTAGGGTTAGGGCTGGCGTTAGCGTTAGAGTTAGGTTTAGGTTAAGGGTTAGGGTTAGGGTTAGGGTTAGGGTTAGGGCTAGGGCTAGGGCTACGGTTAGGGCTAGCGTTATGGCTAGGGTTAGGGTTCGGTGAGGTTTACGGTTAGGAGTAGAGTTAGGGTTAGGGTGAGGGCTAGGTTTAGGGTGAGTGTTAGTTTTAGGGTTTGGGTTAGGGCTAGGGTTATCATTAGGGTTAGGGCTAGGGTTAGGGTTAGGTTTATGATTATGGTTAGGGTTTTGGTTAGGTTTAGTGGTAGGCTTTGGGTTAGGGTTAGGACTAGGGTTTGGGTTAGGGTTTGGGTTAGGGTTAGGGTTAGGATTAGGGCTAGGGCTAGTCTTAGGGCTAGGGCTAGGGCTAGGGTAACGGTTAGGACATGCGTTAGAGCTAGAGTTAGGGCTAGCGTTAGGGTTCAGGTTCAGTTTAGGGTTACAGTTTGAGTTAGGGGTAGGGGTAGGGTAGGGCTAGGGCTAGGGTTAGGGCTAGGCCTAGGGTTAGAATTAGGGCTAAGGTTAGGTTTAGGGTTAGGGTTAGCGTTAGGGTTAGTGCTAGGGTTACGTTTAGGGTTAGGGATAGGGTTAGGTTTAGGGCTCGGGTTAGGGTTAGGGTTACGGTTATGGTTAGGGTTTGGGTTAGGGTTAGGGTTAGTGGTAGGGGTTGGGTTAGGGTTAGGGCTAGGGTCAGGGTTGGGGCTAGGGTTAGGGTTAGGGTTATTGTAAGTGAGAGGGTTAGGGCTAAGCCTAGGGTTATGCTTAGGGTTAGGGATACTGTTTGGGTTAGGGTTAGGGTTAGGGTAAGGGTTTGGGTTAGGGTTAGGGCTAGGGTGAGGTTTAGGGTTAGGGTTAGGGTTAGTTCTAGGGTTAGGGTTATCGTTAGGGTGACGCTTTGGGCTAGGGTTAGGGTTAGGGTTAGGTTTAGGGTTAGGGTTAGGGTTAGGGTTAGGGTTAGGGTTCGGGCTAGGGCTAGGGTTAGGGCTAGGGCTAGGGCTACGGATAGGGCTAGGGTAAGGTCTAGGGTTAGGGCTAGGGCTAGGGTAAGGGTTAGGGCTAGGGTTAGAACTAGAGCTAGGGCTAGGATTAGGGTTAGGGTTACAGTTAGTGAGAGGGTTAGGGCTAAGGCTAGTGTTAGGGTGAGATTTAGGTTTAGGGATATGGTTTTTTGTTAGGGTTAGGGTTATGGTTAGCATTAGGATTAGGGTTAGGGCGAGGGTTAGGTCGAGGGTTAGGGTTAGGGCTAGGGTTAGGGTTAGGGTTAGGGTTAGGGTTAGGGTTAGGGTTAAGGTTAGGGTTAGGGTTAGGGTTAGTGTTAGGGTTAGGGTTAGGGCTGGGGTTGGGGTTGAGGTTAGGGTTAGGGTTACGGTTGGGGTTGTGGTTGGTGTCGTGTTGTGGTTGGGGTTGGGGTTAGGGTTTGAGTTTGGGTTCGGGTTCCGGATAGGGTTAGAATTAGTGTTAGGGTTAGGGTTAGGGCTAGGGCTAGGGTTAGGGGTAGGCTTAGGTTTAGGGATACGGTTTGGATTAGGGTTAGGGTTAGGGCTAGGGTTTGGGTTAGGGTTAGGGTTAGGATTAGGGCTAGGGCTAGTGTTAGCGCTAGGGCTAGGGTAACGGTTAGGACATGCGTTAGAGCTAGAGTTAGGGCTAGCGTTAGGGTTCAGGTTCAGTTTAGGGTTACAGTTTGAGTTAGGGGTAGGGGTAGGGTAGGGCTAGGGCTAGGGTTAGGGCTAGGCCTAGGGTTAGAATTAGGGCTAAGTTTAGGTTTAGGCTTAGGCTTAGCGTTAGGGTTAATGCTAGGGTTACGTTTAGGGTTAGTGATAGGGTTAGGTTTAGGGCTTGGGTTAGGGTTAGGGTTACTGTTACGGTTAGTGTTTGGGTTAGGGTTAGGGTTAGTGGTAGGGGTTGGGTTAGGGTTAGGGCTAGGGTCAGGGTTTGGGCTAGGGTTAGGGTTAGGGTTATGGTAAGTGAGAGGGCTAGGGCTAAGCCTAGGGTAAGGGTCAGGGTTAGGGTTAGGGATACTGTTTAGGGCTCGGGTTAGGGTTAGGGTTACGGTTATGGTTAGGGTTTGGGTTAGGGTTAGGGTTAGTGTTAGGGGTTGGGTTAGGGTTAGGGCTAGGGTCAGGGTTGGGGCTAGGGTTAGGGTTAGGGTTATTGTAAGTGAGAGGGTTAGGGCTAAGCCTAGGGTTATGCTTAGGGTTAGGGATACTGTTTGGGTTAGGGTTAGGGTTAGGGTAAGGGTTTGGGTTAGGGTTAGGGCTAGGGTGAGGTTTAGGGTTAGGGTTAGGGTTAGTTCTAGGGTTAGGGTTAGGGTTCGGGCTAGGGCTAGGGTTAGGGCTAGGGCTAGGGCTACGGATAGGGCTAGGGTAAGGTCTAGGGTTAGGGCTAGGGCTGGGGTTGGGGTTGAGGTTAGGGTTAGGGTTACGGTTGGGGTTGTGGTTGGTGTCGTGTTGTGGTTGGGGTTGGGGTTAGGGTTTGAGTTTGGGTTCGGGTTCCGGATAGGGTTAGAATTAGTGTTAGGGTTAGGGTTAGGGCTAGGGCTAGGGTTAGGGGTAGGCTTAGGTTTAGGGATACGGTTTGGATTAGGGTTAGGGTTAGGGCTAGGGTTTGGGTTAGGGTTAGGGTTAGGATTAGGGCTAGGGCTAGTGTTAGCGCTAGGGCTAGGGCTAGGGTTAGGGCTAGGGCTACGGATAGGGCTAGGGTAAGGTCTAGGGTTAGGGCTAGGGCTAGGGTAAGGGTTAGGGCTAGGGTTAGAACTAGAGCTAGGGCTAGGATTAGGGTTAGGGTTACAGTTAGTGAGAGGGTTAGGGCTAAGGCTAGTGTTAGGGTGAGATTTAGGTTTAGGGATATGGTTTTTTGTTAGGGTTAGGGTTATGGTTAGCGTTAGGATTAGGGTTAGGGCTAGGGTTAGGTCGAGGGTTAGGGTTAGGGTTAGGGTTAGGGTTAGGGTT
>NC_139475.1:12575000-12590000 GCF_057233095.1 Heloderma suspectum
GTTACGTTTAGGGTTAGTGATAGGGTTAGGTTTAGGGCTCGGGTTAGGGTTAGGGTTACTGTTACGGTTAGTGTTTGGGTTAGGGTTAGGGTTAGTGGTAGTGGTTGGGTTAGGGTTAGGGCTAGGGTCAGGGTTTGGGCTAGGGTTAGGGTTAGGTTTATGGTAAGTGAGAGGGCTAGGGCTAAGCCTAGGGTAAGGGTCAGGGTTAGGGTTAGGGATACTGTTTGGGTTAGGTTTAGGGTTATGGTTAGGGTTAGGGTTAGGTTTAGGGTTAGGGTTAGGGCTAGGGTTATCATTAGGGTTAGGGCTAGGGTTAGGGTTAGGGTTAGGTTTATGATTATGGTTAGGGTTTTGGTTAGGTTTAGTGGTAGGCTTTGGGTTAGGGTTAGGGCTAGGGTTTGGGTTAGGGTTAGGGTTAGGGTTAGGATTAGGGCTAGGGCTAATCTTAGGGCTAGGGCTAGGGCTAGGGTAACGGTTAGGACATGCGTTAGAGCTAGAGTTAGGGCTAGCGTTAGGGTTCAGGTTCAGTTTAGGGTTACAGTTTGAGTTAGGGGTAGGGGTAGGGTAGGGCTAGGGCTAGGGTTAGGGCTAGGCCTAGGGTTAGAATTAGGGCTAAGGTTAGGTTTAGGGTTAGGGTTAGCGTTAGGGTTAGCGCTAGGGTTACGTTTAGGGTTAGGGATAGGGTTAGGTTTAGGGCTCGGGTTAGGGTTAGGGTTACGGTTATTGTTAGGGTTTGGGTTAGGGTTAGGGTTAGTGGTAGGGGTTGGGTTAGGGTTAGGGCTAGGGTCAGGGTTGGGGCTAGGGTTAGTGTTAGGGTTATTGTAACTGAGAGGGTTAGGGCTAAGCCTAGGGTTATGCTTAGGGTTAGGGATACTGTTTGGGTTAGGGTTAGGGTTAGGGTTAGGGTAAGGGTTTGGGTTAGGGTTAGGGCTAGGGTGAGGTTTAGGGTTAGGGTTAGGGTTAGTTCTAGGGTTAGGGTTATCGTTAGGGTGACGCTTTGGGCTAGGGTTAGGGTTAGGGTTAGGTTTAGGGTTAGGGTTAGGGTTCGGGCTAGGGCTAGGGTTAGGGCTAGGGCTAGGGCTACGGATAGGGCTAGGGTAAGGTCTAGGGTTAGGGCTAGGGCTAGGGTAAGGGTTAGGGCTAGGGTTAGAACTAGAGCTAGGGCTAGGATTAGGGTTAGGGTTACAGTTAGTGAGAGGGTTAGGGCTAAGGCTAGTGTTAGGGTGAGATTTAGGTTTAGGGATATGGTTTTTTGTTAGGGTTAGGGTTATGGTTAGCATTAGGATTAGGGTTAGGGCGAGGGTTAGGTCGAGGGTTAGGGTTAGGGCTAGGGTTAGGGTTAGGGTTAGGGTTAGGGTTAGGGTTAGGGTTAAGGTTAGGGTTAGGGTTAGGGTTAGTGTTAGGGTTAGGGTTAGGGCTGGGGTTGGGGTTGAGGTTAGGGTTAGGGTTACGGTTGGGGTTGTGGTTGGTGTCGTGTTGTGGTTGGGGTTGGGGTTAGGGTTTGAGTTTGGGTTTGGGTTCCGGATAGGGTTAGAATTAGTGTTAGGGTTAGGGTTAGGGCTAGGGCTAGGGTTAGGGGTAGGCTTAGGTTTAGGGATACGGTTTGGATTAGGGTTAGGGTTAGGGCTAGGGTTAGTGTTAGGGCCAGGGTTAGCATTAGGGTCAGGGCTACGGTTAGGGTTAGGGGTAGGGGTAGGGGTACGATTAGGGTAGGGTTAGGGTTACGGCTATGGTTAGGGTTTGTATTAGGGTTAGTGGTAGGCTTTGGGTTAGGGTAAGGTCTAGGGTTAGGGCTAGGGCTAGGGTAAGGGTTAGGGCTAGGTTTAGAACTAGAGCTAGGGCTAGGGTTAGGGTTAGGGTTCAGTTTCAGTTTAGGGTTACAGTTTGGTTTAGGGGTAGGCATAGGGGTAGGGTTAGGTCTAGGCCTAGGGTTAGGGTTAAGGCTATAGTTAGGTTTAGGGTTAGGGTTAGGGTTAGCGCTAGGGTTAGGCTTAGTGTTAGGGTCAGGGCTAGGGTTAGGTTTAGGGCTCGGGTTAGGTTTAGGGTTTCGGTTCTGGTTCTGGTTAGGGTTTGGGTTAGCGTTACGGTTAGTGGTAGGTGTTGGGTTAGGGTTAGGGCTAGGGATAGAGTTTAGGCTAGGATTAGGGTTAGGTTACAGTTAGTGAGAGGGTTAGGGCTAAGGCTAGTGTTAGGGTGAGAGTTAGGTTTAGGGATATGGTTTTTTGTTAGGGTTAGGGTTATGGTTAGCGTTAGGATTAGGGTTAGGGCTAGGGTTAGGTCGAGGGTTAGGGTTAGGGTTAGGGTTAGGGTTAGGGTTAAGGTTAGAGTTAGGGTTAGGGTTAGGGTTAGGGTTTGGGTTAGGGTTAGTGTTCAGGCTAGGGCTAGGGTTACTGCTAGGGCTACGGTAAGGGTTAGGGGTAGGGCTAGGGGTAGGGCTTGGGTTAGGGTTAGGGTTAGGGCTAGGGCTAGGGCTAGGGCAAGGGTTAGGGCAAGGGCTATGGTTAGGGTTAGGGTTAGGGTTAGGGTTAGGGTTACGGTTACGGTTAGGGTTAGGGTGAGGGTTAGGGCTAGGGCTAGGGCTAGGGCTAGGGCTAGGGCAAGGGTTAGGGCAAGGGCTATGGTTAGGGTTAGAGATCGGGTTAGGGTTACGGTTGGGGTTAGGGTGAGGGTCAGGACTAGGGTTAGGGTGAGGGTTAGGGTTAGTGTTAGGGCCAGGGTTCGCATTAGGGTCAGGGCTACGGTTAGGGTTATGGGAAGGGGTAGGGGTAGGATTAGGGTAGGGTTAGGGTTACGGCTATGGTTAGGGTTAGGGCTCGGACAAGGGTTAGGGCTAAGGCTAGGGCTAGTGTTAGGGTTAGGGTTAGGGTTAGGGTTAGGGTTAGGGTTAGGGTTAGGGCTAGGGTCAGGGTTTGGGCTAGGGTTAGGGTTAGGGTTATGGTAAGTGAGAGGGCTAGGGCTAAGCCTAGGGTAAGGGTCAGGGTTAGGGTTAGGGATACTGTTTAGGGCTCGGGTTAGGGTTAGGGTTACGGTTATGGTTAGGGTTTGGGTTAGGGTTAGGGTTAGTGGTAGGGGTTGGGTTAGGGTTAGGGCTAGGGTCAGGGTTGGGGCTAGGGTTAGGGTTAGGGTTATTGTAAGTGAGAGGGTTAGGGCTAAGCCTAGGGTTATGCTTAGGGTTAGGGATACTGTTTGGGTTAGGGTTAGGGTTAGGGTAAGGGTTTGGGTTAGGGTTAGGGCTAGGGTGAGGTTTAGGGTTAGGGTTAGGGTTAGTTCTAGGGTTAGGGTTATCGTTAGGGTGACGCTTTGGGCTGGGGTTAGGGTTAGGGTTAGGTTTAGGGTTAGGGTTAGGGTTCGGGCTAGGGCTAGGGTTAGGGCTAGGGCTCGGGCTACGGATAGGGCTAGGGTAAGGTCTAGGGTTAGGGCTAGGGCTAGGGTAAGGGTTAGGGCTAGGGTTAGAACTAGAGCTAGGGCTAGGATTAGGGTTAGGGTTACAGTTAGTGAGAGGGTTAGGGCTAAGGCTAGTGTTAGGGTGAGATTTAGGTTTAGGGATATGGTTTTTTGTTAGGGTTAGGGTTATGGTTAGCATTAGGATTAGGGTTAGGGCGAGGGTTAGGTCGAGGGTTAGGGTTAGGGCTAGGGTTAGGGTTAGGGTTAGGGTTAGGGTTAAGGTTAGGGTTAGGTTTAGGGTTAGGGTTAGGGTTCGGGCTAGGGCTAGGGTTAGGGCTAGGGCTAGGGCTACGGATAGGGCTAGGGTAAGGTCTAGGGTTAGGGCTAGGGCTGGGGTTGGGGTTGAGGTTAGGGTTAGGGTTACGGTTGGGGTTGTGGTTGCTGTCGTGTTGTGGTTGGGGTTGGGGTTAGGGTTTGAGTTTGGGTTCGGGTTCCGGATAGGGTTAGAATTAGTGTTAGGGTTAGGGTTAGGGCTAGGGCTAGGGTTAGGGGTAGGCTTAGGTTTAGGGATACGGTTTGGATTAGGGTTAGGGTTAGGGCTAGAGTTTGGGTTAGGGTTAGGGTTAGGATTAGGGCTAGGGCTAGTGTTAGCGCTAGGGCTAGGGCTAGGGTAACGGTTAGGACATGCGTTAGAGCTAGAGTTAGGGCTAGCGTTAGGGTTCAGGTTCAGTTTAGGGTTACAGTTTGAGTTAGGGGTAGGGGTAGGGTAGGGCTAGGGCTAGGGTTAGGGCTAGGCCTAGGGTTAGAATTAGGGCTAAGGTTAGGTTTAGGCTTAGGCTTAGCGTTAGGGTTAATGCTAGGGTTACGTTTAGGGTTAGTGATAGGGTTAGGTTTAGGGCTCGGGTTAGGGTTAGGGTTACTGTTACGGTTAGTGTTTGGGTTAGGGTTAGGGTTAGTGGTAGGGGTTGGGTTAGGGTTAGGGCTAGGGTCAGGGTTTGGGCTAGGGTTAGGGTTAGTTTTACGGTAAGTGAGAGGGCTAGGGCTAGGGCTATGCCTAGGGTAAGGGTCAGGGTTAGGGTTAGGGATACTGTTTGGGTTAGGGTTAGGGTTAGGGTTAGGGTTAGGGTTAGGGTTAGGGTTAGGGTTAGGGCTAGGGTTATCATTAGGGTTAGGGCTAGGGTTAGGGTTAGGGTTAGGTTTATGATTATGGTTAGGGTTTTGGTTAGGTTTAGTGGTAGGCTTTGGGTTAGGGTTAGGGCTAGGGTTTGGGTTAGGGTTTGGGTTAGGGTTAGGGTTAGGATTAGGGCTAGGGCTAATCTTAGGGCTAGGGCTAGGGCTAGGGTAACGGTTAGGACATGCGTTAGAGCTAGAGTTAGGGCTAGCGTTAGGGTTCAGGTTCAGTTTAGGGTTACAGTTTGAGTTAGGGGTAGGGGTAGGGTAGGGCTAGGGCTAGGGTTAGGGCTAGGCCTAGGGTTAGAATTAGGGCTAAGGTTAGGTTTAGGCTTAGGCTTAGCGTTAGGGTTAGTGCTAGGGTTACGTTTAGGGTTAGGGATAGGGTTAGGTTTAGGGCTCGGGTTAGGGTTAGGGTTACGGTTATGGTTAGGGTTTGGGTTAGGGTTAGGGTTAGTGGTAGGGGTTGGGTTAGGGTTAGGGCTAGGGTCAGGGTTGGGGCTAGGGTTAGGGTTAGGGTTATTGTAAGTGAGAGGGTTAGGGCTAAGCCTAGGGTTATGCTTAGGGTTAGGGATACTGTTTGGGTTAGGGTTAGGGTTAGGGTAAGGGTTTGGGTTAGGGTTAGGGCTAGGGTGAGGTTTAGGGTTAG
This sequence comes from Heloderma suspectum, assembly GCF_057233095.1. Classification (NCBI taxonomy): domain Eukaryota; kingdom Metazoa; phylum Chordata; class Lepidosauria; order Squamata; family Helodermatidae; genus Heloderma; species Heloderma suspectum. The sequence continues at coordinate 12,580,204 of NC_139475.1, forward strand.
GGTTAGGGTTAGTTCTAGGGTTAGGGTTATCGTTAGGGTGACGCTTTTGGCTAGGGTTAGGGTTAGGGTTAGGTTTAGGGTTAGGGTTAGGGTTAGGGTTCGGGCTAGGGCTAGGGTTAGGGCTAGGGCTAGGGCTACGGATAGGGCTAGGGTAAGGTCTAGGGTTAGGGCTAGGGCTAGGGTAAGGGTTAGGGCTAGGGTTAGAACTAGAGCTAGGGCTAGGATTAGGGTTAGGGTTACAGTTAGTGAGAGGGTTAGGGCTAAGGCTAGTGTTAGGGTGAGATTTAGGTTTAGGGATATGTTTTTTTGTTAGGGTTAGGGTTATGGTTAGCATTAGGATTAGGGTTAGGGCGAGGGTTAGGTCGAGGGTTAGGGTTAGGGCTAGGGTTAGGGTTAGGGTTAGGGTTAGGGTTAGGGTTAGGGTTAAGGTTAGGGTTAGGGTTAGGGTTAGTGTTAGGGTTAGGGTTAGGGCTGGGGTTGGGGTTGAGGTTAGGGTTAGGGTTACGGTTGGGGTTGTGGTTGGTGTCGTGTTGTGGTTGGGGTTGGGGTTAGGGTTTGAGTTTGGGTTCGGGTTCCGGATAGGGTTAGAATTAGTGTTAGGGTTAGGGTTAGGGCTAGGGCTAGGGTTAGGGGTAGGCTTAGGTTTAGGGATACGGTTTGGATTAGGGTTAGGGTTAGGGCTAGGGTTAGTGTTAGGGCGAGGGTTAGCATTAGGGTCAGGGCTACGGTTAGGGTTAGGGGTAGGGGTAGGGGTACGATTAGGGTAGGGTTAGGGTTACGGCTATGGTTAGGGTTTGTATTAGGGTTAGTGGTAGGCTTTGGGTTAGGGTAAGGTCTAGGGTTAGGGCTAGGGCTAGGGTAAGGGTTAGGGCTAGGTTTAGAACTAGAGCTAGGGCTAGGGTTAGGGTTAGGGTTCAGTTTCAGTTTAGGGTTACAGTTTGGTTTAGGGGTAGGCATAGGGGTAGGGTTAGGTCTAGGCCTAGGGTTAGGGTTAAGGCTATAGTTAGGTTTAGGGTTAGGGTTAGGGTTAGCGCTAGGGTTAGGCTTAGTGTTAGGGTCAGGGCTAGGGTTAGGTTTAGGGCTCGGGTTAGGTTTAGGGTTACGGTTCTGGTTCTGGTTAGGGTTTGGGTTAGCGTTACGGTTAGTGGTAGGTGTTGGGTTAGGGTTAGGGCTAGGGATAGAGTTTAGGCTAGGATTAGGGTTAGGTTACAGTTAGTGAGAGGGTTAGGGCTAAGGCTAGTGTTAGGGTGAGAGTTAGGTTTAGGGATATGGTTTTTTGTTAGGGTTAGGGTTATGGTTAGCGTTAGGATTAGGGTTAGGGCTAGGGTTAGGTCGAGGGTTAGGGTTAGGGTTAGGGTTAGGGTTAGGGTTAGGGTTAAGGTTAGAGTTAGGGTTAGGGTTAGGGTTAGGGTTTGGGTTAGGGTTAGTGTTCAGGCTAGGGCTAGGGTTACTGCTAGGGCTACGGTAAGGGTTAGGGGTAGGGCTAGGGGTAGGGCTTGGGTTAGGGTTAGGGTTAGGGCTAGGGCTAGGGCTAGGGCAAGGGTTAGGGCAAGGGCTATGGTTAGGGTTAGGGTTAGGGTTAGGGTTACGGTTACGGTTAGGGTTAGGGTGAGGGTTAGGGCTAGGGCTAGGGCTAGGGCTAGGGCTAGGGCAAGGGTTAGGGCAAGGGCTATGGTTAGGGTTAGAGATCGGGTTAGGGTTACGGTTGGGGTTAGGGTGAGGGTCAGGACTAGGGTTAGGGTGAGGGTTAGGGTTAGTGTTAGGGCCAGGGTTCGCATTAGGGTCAGGGCTACGGTTAGGGTTATGGGAAGGGGTAGGGGTAGGATTAGGGTAGGGTTAGGGTTACGGCTATGGTTAGGGTTAGGGCTCGGACAAGTGTTAGGGCTAAGGCTAGGGCTAGTGTTAGGGTTAGGGCTATGGCTAGGGCTTGGGCTAGGGCAAGGGTTAGGGTTAGGGTTAGGGTTAGGTATAGGGTGAGGGCTTGGGTTAGGGTGAGGGTTCTGGTTAATGTTAGAGCTAGGGTAAGCATTAGGATTAGGGCTACAGTTATGGTTAGGGTTTGTATTAGGGTTAGTGGTAGGCTTTGGGTTAGGGTAAGGTCTAGGGTTAGGGCTAGGGCTAGGGTAAGGGTTAGGGCTAGGTTTAGAACTAGAGCTAGGGCTAAGGTTAGGGTTAGGGTTCAGTTTCAGTTTAGGGTTACAGTTTGGTTTAGGGGTAGGGGTAGGGGTAGGGTTAGGTCTAGGCCTAGGGTTAGGGTTAAGGCTATAGTTAGGTTTAGGGTTAGGGTTAGGGTTAGGGTTAGCGCTAGGGTTAGGCTTAGGGTTAGGGTTAGGGCTAGGGTTAGGTTTAGGGCTCGGGTTAGGTCTAGGGTTACGGTTCTGGTTCTGGTTAGGGTTTGGGTTAGCGTTACGGTTAGTGGTAGGTGTTGGGTTAGGGTTAGGGCTAGGGATAGAGTTTAGGCTAGGATTAGGGTTAGGTTACAGTTAGTGAGAGGGTTAGGGCTAAGGCTAGTGTTAGGGTGAGATTTAGGTTTAGGGATACGGTTTTTTGTTAGGGTTAGGGTTATGGTTAGCGTTAGGATTAGGGTTAGGGCTAGGGTTAGGTCGAGGGTTAGGGTTAGGGTTAAGGTTAGGGTTAGGGTTAAGGTTAGAGTTAGGGTTAGGGTTAGGGTTTGTGTTAGGGTTAGGGTTAGTGTTCGGGCTAGGGCTAGGGTTACTGCTAGGGCTACAGTTAGGGCTAAGGTTAGGGCTAGGGTTAGGGCTAGGGTTAGGGCTTGGGTTAGGGTTAGGGCTAGGGCTAGGGCTAGGGCAAGGGTTAGGCAAGGACTATGGTTAGGGTTAGGGTTAGGGTTAGGGTAAGGGTTAGGGTTTGGGTTAGGGTGAGGGCTAGGGCTAGGGCTAGGGCTAGGGCAAGGGTTAGGGCAAGGGCTATGCTTTGGGTTAGAGTTAGGGTTAGGGTTGGGGTTAGGGTTGGGGTTAGGGTTGGGGTTAGGGTGAGGGTCAGGGCTAGGGTTAGGGTGAGGGTTAGGGTTAGTGTTAGGGCCAGGGTTAGCATTAGGGTCAGGGCTACGGTTAGGGTTAGGGGTAGGGGTAGGGGTAGGATTAGGGTAGGGTTAGGGTTACGGCTATGGTTAGGGTTAGGGTTAGGGTTAGGGTTAGAGTTAGGGCAAGGGTTAGGGCTAGAGTTCAGGTTAGGTTTAGGGTAGGGTTAGGGCTAGGGCTAGGGTTAGGGTTAGGGTTAGGGTTAGGTTTAGGGCGAGGGCTAGGGCTAGGGTTTGTGTTAGGGTTAGGGCTAGGGCTAGGGCTAGGGCTAGGGTTAGTGTTAGGGTTAGTGTTAGGGTTAGGGTTAGGTTTAGGGGTAGGGCTAGGGTTAGTTGTAGTGTTAGAGCTAGGGCTAGGGCTTGGGAAAGGTATAGGGATAGGGATAGGGATAGGGATAGGGATAGGGATAGGGTTAGTGTTAGGGTTAGGGTTAGGGTTAGGGTTAGGGTTAGGGCTAGGGTTAGGGTTAGGGTTAGGGCTAGGGTTAGGGTTAGGGTTCGGGCTAGGATTAGGGTTAGGGTTCGGGCTAGGATTAGGGCTAGGGTTAGGGCTAGGGCTAGGGCTAGGTAATGGTTAGGGCTAGGGTTAGAGCTAGAGCTAGGGCTAGGGTTAGGGTTCAGGTTCAGGTTCAGTTTAGGGTTACAGTTTGGGTTAGGGGCAGGGGTAGGGGTAGGGGTATGGTTACGGCTAGGCCTAGGGTTAGGGTTAGGGCTAGGGTTAGGTTTAGGGTTAGCGTTAGAGTTAGGATTAGTGCTAGGGTTAGGGTTATGGTTAGGGTTAGGGCTAGGTTCAGGTTTAGGGCTCGGTTTAGTGTTAGGTTTAGGGTTACGGTTCTGGTTAGGGTTTGGGTTAGGGTTAGGGTTAGTGGTAGGGGTTGGGTTAGGGCTAGGGTTAGGGTTTGGGCTAGGATTAGGGTTAGGGTTACAGTTAGTGAGAGGGTTAGGGCTAAGGCTAGGGTTAGGGTGAGATTTAGGTTTAGGGATATGTTTTTTTGTTAGGGTTAGGGTTATGGTTAGCGTTACGATTAGGGTTAGGGCTAGGGTTAGGTCGAGGGTTAGGGTTAGGGTTAGGGTTAGGGTTAGGGTTAGGGTTAACGTTAGAGTTAGGGTTAGGGTTAGGGTTTGGGTTAGGGTTAGGGTTAGTGTTCGGGCTAGGGCTAGGGCTAGGGTTACTGCTAGGGCTACGGTTAGCCCTAGGGTTAGGGCTAGGGTTAGGGCTTGGGTTAGGGTTAGGGTTAGGGCTAGGGCTAGGGCTAGGGCAAGGGTTAGGGCAAGGGCTATGGTTAGGGTTAGGGTTAGGGTGAGGGTTAGGGCTAGGGCTAGGGCTAGGGCTAGGGCAAGGGTTAGGGCAAGGGCTATGGTTAGGGTTAGAGTTCGGGTTAGGGTTACGGTTGGGGTTAGGGTGAGGGTCAGGACTAGGGTTAGGGTGAGGGTTAGGGTTAGTGTTAGGGCCAGGGTTAGCATTAGGGTCAGGGCTACGGTTAGGGTTACGGGTAGGGGTAGGGGTAGGATTAGGGTAGGGTTAGGGTTACGGCTATGGTTAGGGTTAGGGCTCGGACAAGGGTTAGGGGTAAGGCTAGGGCTAGTGTTAGGGTTAGGGCTATGGCTAGGGCTTCGGCTAGGGCAAGGGTTAGGGTTAGGGTTAGGGTTAGGGTTAGGTATAGGGTGAGGGCAAGGGTTAGGGTGAGGGTTCTGGTTATTGTTAGGGCTAGGGTAAGCATTAGGGTTAGGGCTACGGTTATGGTTAGGGTTTATATTAGGGTTAGTGGTAGGCTTTGGGTTAGGGTAAGGTCTAGGGTTAGGGCTAGGGTTAGGGTTAATGTTAGGGCTAGGGCTAGGGTTAGGTTTGGGGTTACGGTTAGGGTTACGGTTAGGGTTAGGGTTAGGGTTAGGGTTAGAGTTAGGGCTAGGGTTGGGGTTGGGGTTAGGGTTTGAGTTCGGGTTCGGTTCGGGTTAGGGTTAGGGTTAGGGTTTGGGGTAGGTTTATGGTTTGGGTTAGGGTTAGGGTTGCGGTTGGGGTTAGGTTTAGGGCTAGGGCTAGGGCTAGGGTTAGAGTTAGCGTTAGGGTTAGCGCTAGGGCTAGGGTTAGGGGTAGGGGTAGGGTTAGGGTTAGGGTTAGCGCTAGGTCTGGGGTTAGGGTTAGGGTTAGGGTTAGGGCTAGGGTTAGGTTTAGGGCTAGGGATAGGTTTAGGGATAGGGTCTGGGCTAGGGTTAGGTTTAGGGTTAAGGCTCGGGCTAGGGATAGGGATAGGGCTAGGGCTAGGGCTAGGTCTAGGGCTAGGGTTAGGGTTAGGGTTAGGGCTAGGGTTCGGGTTAGGGCTAGAGTTCAGGTTAGGGTTAGGGTGGGGTTAGGGCTACGGCTAGGGTTAGGGCTTGGGTTTGGGTTAGGGTTAGGGTAAGGGTTAGGGTTAGGGCTAGGGCTAGTGCTAGGACTAGGGATAGGGATAGGGATAGGGATAGGGATAGGGATAGGGATATGGATAGGGATAGGACTAGGGATAGGGATAGGGATAGGTCTAGGGCAAGGGTTAGTTCAAGGGCTATTGTTACGGTTAGGGTTAGGGTCAGTGTGAGGGCTATGGTTAGGGTGAGGGTGACGGTGAGGGTTACGGCTAGGGTTAGCATTAGGTTTAGGGCTGGTGTTAGCGTTAGAGTTAGGTTTAGGTTTAGGGTTAGGGTTAGGGTTAGGGTTAGGGTTAGGGCTAGGGCTAGGGCTACGGTTAGGGCTAGCGTTATGGCTAGGGTTAGGGTTCGGTGAGGTTTAGGGTTAGGAGTAGAGTTAGGGTTAGGGTGAGGGCTAGGTTTAGGGTGAGGGTTAGTTTTAGGGTTTGGGTTAGGGCTAGGGTTATCATTAGGGTTAGGGCTAGGGTTAGGGTTAGGGTTAGGTTTATGATTATGGTTAGGGTTTTGGTTAGGTTTAGTGGTAGGCTTTGGGTTAGGGTTAGGGCTAGGGTTTTGGTTAGGGTTTGGGTTAGGGTTAGGGTTAGGATTAGGGCTAGGGCTAGTCTTAGGGCTAGGGCTAGGGCTAGGGTAACGGTTAGGACATGCGTTAGAGCTAGAGTTAGGGCTAGCGTTAGGGTTCAGGTTCAGTTTAGGGTTACAGTTTGAGTTAGGGGTAGGGGTAGGGTAGGGCTAGGGCTAGGGTTAGGGCTAGGCCTAGGGTTAGAATTAGGGCTAAGGTTAGGTTTAGGGTTAGGGTTAGCGTTAGGGTTAGCGCTAGGGTTACGTTTAGGGTTAGGGATAGGGTTAGGTTTAGGGCTCGGGTTAGGGTTAGGGTTACGGTTATGGTTAGGGTTTGGGTTAGGGTTAGGGTTAGTGGTAGGGGTTGGGTTAGGGTTAGGGCTAGGGTCAGGGTTGGGGCTAGGGTTAGGGTTAGGGTTATTGTAAGTGAGAGGGTTAGGGCTAAGCCTAGGGTTATGCTTAGGGTTAGGGATACTGTTTGGGTTAGGGTTAGGGTTAGGGTAAGGGTTTGGGTTAGGGTTAGGGCTAGGGTGAGGTTTTGGGTTAGGGTTAGGGTTAGGGTTAGTTCTAGGGTTAGGGTTATCGTTAGGGTGACGCTTTGGGCTCGGGTTAGGGTTAGGGTTAGGTTTAGGGTTAGGGTTCGGGCTAGGGCTAGGGTTAGGGCTAGGGCTAGGGCTAGGGCTAGGGCTACGGATAGGGCTAGGGTAAGGTCTAGGGTTAGGGCTAGGGCTAGGGTAAGGGTTAGGGCTAGGGTTAGAACTAGAGCTAGGGCTAGGATTAGGGTTAGGGTTACAGTTAGTGAGAGGGTTAGGGCTAAGGCTAGTGTTAGGGTGAGATTTAGGTTTAGGGATATGGTTTTTTGTTAGGGTCAGGGTTATGGTTAGCGTTAGGATTAGGGTTAGAGCTAGGGTTAGGTCGAGGGTTAGGGTTAGGGTTAGGGTTAGGGTTAGGGCTAGGGTCAGGGTTGGGGCTAGGGTTAGGGTTAGGGTTATTGTAAGTGAGAGCGTTAGGGCTAAGCCTAGGGTTATGCTTAGGGTTAGGGATACTGTTTGGGTTAGGGTTAGGGTTAGGGTAAGGGTTTGGGTTAGGGTTAGGGCTAGGGTGAGGTTTAGGGTTAGGGTTAGGTTTAGGGTTAGTTCTAGGGTTAGGGTTATCGTTAGGGTGACGCTTTGGGCTAGGGTTAGGGTTAAGGTTAGGGTTAGGGTTAGGGTTAGGGTTCGGGCTAGGGCTAGGGTTAGGGCTAGGGCTAGGGCTACGGATAGGGCTAGGGTAAGGTCTAGGGTTAGGGCTAGGGCTGGGGTTGGGGTTGAGGTTAGGGTTAGGGTTACGGTTGGGGTTGTGGTTGCTGTCGTGTTGTGGTTGGGGTTGGGGTTAGGGTTTGAGTTTGGGTTCGGGTTCCGGATAGGGTTAGAATTAGTGTTAGAGTTAGGGTTAGGGCTAGGGCTAGGGTTATGGGTAGGCTTAGGTTTAGGGATACGGTTTGGATTAGGGTTAGGGTTAGGGCTAGAGTTTGGGTTAGGGTTAGGGTTAGGATTAGGGCTAGGGCTAGTGTTAGCGCTAGGGCTAGGGCTAGGGTAACGGTTAGGACATGCGTTAGAGCTAGAGTTAGGGCTAGCGTTAGGGTTCAGGTTCAGTTTAGGGTTACAGTTTGAGTTAGGGGTAGGGGTAGGGTAGGGCTAGGGCTAGGGTTAGGGCTAGGCCTAGGGTTAGAATTAGGGCTAAGGTTAGGTTTAGGCTTAGGCTTAGCGTTAGGGTTAATGCTAGGGTTACGTTTAGGGTTAGTGATAGGGTTAGGTTTAGGGCTCGGGTTAGGGTTAGGGTTACTGTTACGGTTAGTGTTTGGGTTAGGGTTAGGGTTAGTGGTAGGGGTTGGGTTAGGGTTAGGGCTAGGGTCAGGGTTTGGGCTAGGGTTAGGGTTAGTTTTATGGTAAGTGAGAGGGCTAGGGCTAAGCCTAGGGTAAGGGTCAGGGTTAGGGTTAGGGATACTGTTTGGGTTAGGGTTAGGGTTACGGTTAGGGTTAGGGTTAGGGTTAGGGTTAGGGTTAGGGCTAGGGTTATCATTAGGGTTAGGGCTAGGGTTAGGGTTAGGGTTAGGTTTATGATTATGGTTAGGGTTTTGGTTAGGTTTAGTGGTAGGCTTTGGGTTAGGGTTAGGGCTAGGGTTTGGGTTAGGGTTTGGGTTAGGGTTAGGGTTAGGATTAGGGCTAGGGCTAATCTTAGGGCTAGGGCTAGGGCTAGGGTAACGGTTAGGACATGCGTTAGAGCTAGAGTTAGGGCTAGCGTTAGGGTTCAGGTTCAGTTTAGGGTTACAGTTTGAGTTAGGGGTAGGGGTAGGGTAGGGCTAGTGCTAGGGTTAGGGCTAGGCCTAGGGTTAGAATTAGGGCTAAGGTTAGGTTTAGGCTTAGGCTTAGCGTTAGGGTTACTGCTAGGGTTACGTTTAGGGTTAGGGATAGGGTTAGGTTTAGGGCTCGGGTTAGGGTTAGGGTTACGGTTATGGTTAGGGTTTGGGTTAGGGTTAGGGTTAGTGGTAGGGGTTGGGTTAGGGTTAGGGCTAGGGTCAGGGTTGGGGCTAGGGTTAGGGTTAGGGTTATTGTAAGTGAGAGGGTTAGGGCTAAGCCTAGGGTTATGCTTAGGGTTAGGGATACTGTTTGGGTTAGGGTTAGGGTTAGGGTAAGGGCTTGGGTTAGGGTTAGGGCTAGGGTGAGGTTTAGGGTTAGGGTTAGGGTTAGTTCTAGGGTTAGGGTTATCGTTAGGGTGACGCTTTGGGCTAGGGTTAGGGTTAGGGTTAGGTTTAGGGTTAGGGTTAGGGTTCGGGCTAGGGCTAGGGTTAGGGCTAGGGCTAGGGCTACGGATAGGGCTAGGGTAAGGTCTAGGGTTAGGGCTAGGGCTAGGGTAAGGGTTAGGGCTAGGGTTAGAACTAGAGCTAGGGCTAGGATTAGGGTTAGGGTTACAGTTAGTGAGAGGGTTAGGGCTAAGGCTAGTGTTAGGGTGAGATTTAGGTTTAGGGATATGGTTTTTTGTTAGGGTTAGGGTTATGGTTAGCATTAGGATTAGGGTTAGGGCGAGGGTTAGGTCGAGGGTTAGGGTTAGGGTTAGGGTTAGGGTTTGGGTTAGGGTTAGGGTTAGGGCTAGGGTTATCATTAGGGTTAGGGCTAGGGTTAGGGTTAGGGTTAGGTTTATGATTATGGTTAGGGTTTTGGTTAGGTTTAGTGGTAGGCTTTGGGTTAGGGTTAGGGCTAGGGTTTGGGTTAGGGTTTGGGTTAGGGTTAGGGTTAGGATTAGGGCTAGGGCTAATCTTAGGGCTAGGGCTAGGGCTAGGGTAACGGTTAGGACATGCGTTAGAGCTAGAGTTAGGGCTAGCGTTAGGGTTCAGGTTCAGTTTAGGGTTACAGTTTGAGTTAGGGGTAGGGGTAGGGTAGGGCTAGGGCTAGGGTTAGGGCTAGGCCTAGGGTTAGAATTAGGGCTAAGGTTAGGTTTAGGGTTAGGGTTAGCGTTAGGGTTAGTGCTAGGGTTACGTTTAGGGTTAGGGATAGGGTTAGGTTTAGGGCTCGGGTTAGGGTTAGGGTTACGGTTATGGTTAGGGTTTGGGTTAGGGTTAGGTTTAGTGGTAGGGGTTGGGTTAGGGTTAGGGCTAGGGTCAGGGTTGGGGCTAGGGTTAGGGTTAGGGTTATTGTAAGTGAGAGGGTTAGGGCTAAGCCTAGGGTTATGCTTAGGGTTAGGGATACTGTTTGGGTTAGGGTTAGGGTTAGGGTAAGGGTTTGGGTTAGGGTTAGGTCTAGGGTGAGGTTTAGGGTTA
>NC_139475.1:12600000-12620000 GCF_057233095.1 Heloderma suspectum
TAGGGTTAGGGTTAGGGTTAGGGTTAGGGTTAGGTTTAGGGTTAGGGTTAGGGTTAGGGTTCGGGCTAGGGCTAGGGTTAGGGCTAGGGCTAGGGCTACGGATAGGGCTAGGGTAAGGTCTAGGGTTAGGGCTAGGGCTGGGGTTGGGGTTGAGGTTAGGGTTAGGGTTACGGTTGGGGTTGTGGTTGGTGTCGTGTTGTGGTTGGGGTTGGGGTTAGGGTTTGAGTTTGGGTTCGGGTTCCGGATAGGGTTAGAATTAGTGTTAGGGTTAGGGTTAGGGCTAGGGCTAGGGTTAGGGGTAGGCTTAGGTTTAGGGATACGGTTTGGATTAGGGTTAGGGTTAGGGCTAGGGTTTGGGTTAGGGTTAGGGTTAGGATTAGGGCTAGGGCTAGTGTTAGCGCTAGGGCTAGGGCTAGGGTAACGGTTAGGGCTAGGGTTAGAGCTAGAGCTAGGGCTAGGGTTAGGGTTCAGGTTCAGGTTCAGTTTAGGGTTACAGTTTGGGTTAGGGGCAGGGGTAGGGGTAGGGGTATGGTTACAGCTAGGCCTAGGGTTAGGGCTAGGGCTAGGGTTAGGTTTAGGGTTAGCGTTAGAGTTAGGATTAGCGCTAGGGTTAGGGTTATGGTTAGGGTTAGGGTTAGGTTCAGGTTCAGGGCTCGGGTTAGTGTTTGGTTTAGGGTTACGGTTCTGGTTAGGGTTTGGGTTAGGGTTAGGGTTAGGATTAGGGCTAGGGCTAGTGTTAGGGCTAGGGCTAGGGCTAGGGTAACGGTTAGGACATGCGTTAGAGCTAGAGTTAGGGCTAGCGTTAGGGTTCAGGTTCAGTTTAGGGTTACAGTTTGAGTTAGGGGTAGGGGTAGGGTAGGGCTAGGGCTAGGGTTAGGGCTAGGCCTAGGGTTAGAATTAGGGCTAAGGTTAGATTTAGGGTTAGGGTTAGCGTTAGGGTTATCGCTAGGGTTACGTTTAGGGTTAGGGATAGGGTTAGGTTTAGGGCTCGGGTTAGGGTTAGGGTTACGGTTATGGTTATGGTTTGGGTTAGGGTTAGGGTTAGTGGTAGGGGTTGGGTTAGGGTTAGGGCTAGGGTCAGGGTTGGGGCTAGGGTTAGGGTTAGGTTTATTGTAAGTGAGAGGGTTAGGGCTAAGCCTAGGGTTATGCTTAGGGTTAGGGATACTGTTTGGGTTAGGGTTAGGGTTAGGGTAAGGGTTTGGGTTAGGGTTAGGGCTAGGGTGAGGTTTTGGGTTAGGGTTAGGGTTGGGGTTAGTTCTAGGGTTAGGGTTATCATTAGGGTGACGCTTTGGGCTAGGGTTAGGGTTAGGGTTAGGGTTAGGGTTCGGGCTAGGGCTAGGGTTAGGGCTAGGGCTATGGATAGGGCTAGGGTAAGGTCTAGGGTTAGGGCTAGGGCTAGGGTAAGGGTTAGGGTAGGGTTAGAACTAGAGCTAGGGCTAGGATTAGGGTTAGGGTTACAGTTAGTGAGAGGGTTAGGGCTAAGGCTAGTGTTAGGGTGAGATTTAGGTTTAGGGATACGGTTTTTTGTTAGGGTTAGGGTTATGGTTAGCGTTAGGATTAGGGTTAGGGCTAGGGTTAGGTCGAGGGTTAGGGTTAGGGTTAAGGTTAGGGTTAGGGTTAAGGTTAGAGTTAGGGTTAGGGTTAGGGTTTGTGTTAGGGTTAGGGTTAGTGTTCGGGCTAGGGCTAGGGTTACTGCTAGCGCTACAGTTAGGGCTAAGGTTAGGGCTAGGGTTAGGGCTAGGGTTAGGGCTTGGGTTAGGGTTAGGGCTAGGGCTAGGGCTAGGGCAAGGGTTAGGCAAGGGCTAGGGTTAGGGTTAGGGTTAGGGTTAGGGTTAGGGTGAGGGTTAGGGCTAGGGCTAGGGCAAGGGTTAGGGCAATGGCTATGCTTAGGGTTAGAGGTAGGTTTAGGGTTAGGGTTAGGGTTGGGGTTAGGGTGAGGGTCAGGGCTAGGGTTAGGGTGAGGGTTAGGGTTAGTGTTAGGGCTAGGGCTAGGGCAAGGGTTAGGCAAGGGCTAGGGTTAGGGTTAGGGTTGGGGTTAGGGTGAGGGTCAGGGCTAGGGTTAGGGTGAGGGTTAGGGTTAGTGTTAGGGCCAGGGTTAGCATTAGGGTCAGGGCTACGGTTAGGGTTAGGGGTAGGGGTAGGGGTAGGATTAGGGTAGGGTTAGGGTTAGAGTTAGGGCAAGGCTTAGGGCTAGACTTCAGGTTAGGTTTAGGGTAGGGTTAGGGCTAGGGCTAGGGTTAGGGTTAGGGTTAGGTTTAGGGCGAGGGCTAGGGCTAGGGTTTGTGTTAGGGTTAGGGCTAGGGCTAGGGCTAGGGTTAGTGTTAGGGTTAGGGTTAGTGTTAGGGTTAGGGTTAGGGTTAGGGTTCGGGCTAGGGCTAGGGTTAGGGCTAGGGCTACGGTTACGGCTAGGGTTAGGGTTAGGGTTAGTGTTAGGGTTAGGGTTAGGGTTAGGTTTAGGTGTAGGGTTAGGGTTAGACTTAGGGGCAGGTTTAGGGGTAGGGCTAGGGTTAGTTGTAGTGTTAGAGCTAGGGCTAGGGCTTGGGATAGGGATAGGGATAGGGATAGGGATAGGGTTAGTGTTAGTGTTAGGGCTAGGGCTAGGGTTAGGGTTAGGGTTAGGGTTAGGGTTAGGGTTAGGGTTAGGATTAGGGCTAGGGTTAGGGTTAGGGCTAGGGCTAGGGTTAGGGTTAGGGTTCGGGCTAGGATTAGGGCTAGGGTTAGGGCTAGGGCTCAGGTTAGTGTTATGTTTAGGGTTACGGTTCTGGTTAGGGTTTGGGTTAGGGTTAGGGTTAGTGGTAGGGGTTGGGTTAGGGTTAGGGTTAGTGTTCGGGCTAGGGCTAGGGCTAGGGTTACTGCTAGGGCTACGGTTAGGCCTACGGTTAGGGCTAGGGTTAGGGCTTGGGTTAGGTTTAGGGTTAGGGCTAGGGCTAGGGCTAGGGCAAGGGTTAGGGCAAGGGCTATGGTTAGGGTTAGAGTTCGGGTTAGGGTTACGGTTGGGGTTAGGGTGAGGGTCAGGACTAGGGTTAGGGTGAGGGTTAGGGTTAGTGTTAGGGCCAGGGTTAGCATTAGGGTCAGGGCTACGGTTAGGGTTACGGGTAGGGGTAGGGGTAGGATTAGGGTAGGGTTGGGGTTACGGCTATGGTTAGGGTTAGGGCTCGGACAAGGGTTAGGGCTAAGGCTAGGGCTAGTGTTAGGGTTAGGGCTATGGCTAGGGCTTCGGATAGGGCAAGGTTTAGGGTTAGGGTTAGGGTTAGGGTTAGGTATAGGGTGAGGGCTAGGGTTAGGGTGAGGGTTCTGGTTATTGTTAGGGCTAGGGTAAGCATTAGGGTTAGGGCTACGGTTATGGTTAGGGTTTATATTAGGGTTAGTGGTAGGCTTTGGGTTAGGGTAAGGTCTAGGGTTAGGGCAAGGGTTAGGGTTAATGTTAGGGCTAGGGCTAGGGTTAGGTTTGGGGTTACGGTTAGGGTTATGGTTAGGGTTAGGGTTAGAGTTAGGGCTAGGGTTGGGGTTGGGGTTAGGGTTTGAGTTTGGGTTCGGTTCGGGTTAGGGTTAGGGTTAGGGTTTGGGGTAGGTTTATGGTTTGGGTTAGGGTTAGGGTTGCGGTTGGGGTTAGGTTTAGGGCTAGGGCTAGGGCTAGGGTTAAAGCTAGGGCTAGGGCTAGGGTTAGGGTTAAGGCTATAGTTAGGGTTAGGGTTAGGGTTAGCGCTAGGGTTAGGCTTAGGGTTAGGGTTAGGGCTAGGGTTAGGTTTAGGGCTCGGGTTAGGTTTAGGGTTACGGTTCTGGTTCTGGTTAGGGTTTGGGTTAGCGTTACGGTTAGTGGTAGGTGTTGGGTTAGGGCTAGGGATAGAGTTTAGGCTAGGATTAGGGTTAGGTTACAGTTAGTGAGAGGGTTAGGGCTAAGGCTAGTGTTAGGGTTAGGCTTAGGTTTAGGGATATGGTTTGGGTTAGGGTTAGGGTTAGGGCTAGGGTTAGGGTTAGGGTTAGGGTTAGGGTTAGGGTTAGGGTTATGGTTAGGTCTAGGGTTAGGGTTATGGTTAGGGTTAGGGTTAGGGTTAGGGTTAGGGTTAGGGTTAGGGTTAGGGTTAGTGTTAGGGTTAGGGTTAGGGTTAGGGTTCGGGCTAGGGCTAGGGTTAGGGCTAGGGCTACGGTTACGGCTAGGGTTAGGGCTACGGCAAGGGTTACGGCAAGGGCTATGGTTAGGGTTATTTTTAGGGTTAGGGTTAGGGTCAGGGTTAGGGTGAGGGCTAGGGTTAGGGTGAGGGTTAGGGTTAGTGTTAGGGCTAGGGTTAGCATTAGGGTTAGGGCTACGGTTAGGGTCAGGGTTTGGGCTATGGTTATGGTTAGGTTTTGGGTTAGGGTTTGTGGTAGGCTTTGGGTTAGGGTTAGGTCTAGGGTTAGGGTTTGGGCTAAGGTTAGGGTTAGGGTTATGGCTAGGGTTAGGGTTTGGGTTAGGTTTAGGATTTGGGTTAGAGTTAGGGTTAGGGCTAGGGTTAGGTTTAGGGTTAGGGTTAGGGTTAGGGCTGGGGTTGGGGTTGAGGTTAGGGTTAGGGTTACGGTTGGGGTTGTGGTTGGTGTTGTGTTGTGGTTGGGGTTGGGGTTAGGGTTTGAGTTTGGGTTCGGGTTCCGGATAGGGTTAGAATTAGTGTTAGGGTTAGGGTTAGGGCTAGGGCTAGGGCTAGGGTTAGGGTTAGGCTTAGGTTTAGGGATACAGTTTGGATTAGGGTTAGGGTTAGGGCTAGGGTTTGGGTTAGGGTTAGGGTTAGGATTAGGGCTAGGGCTAGTGTTAGCGCTAGGGCTACGGCTAGGGTAAGGGTTAGGACACGCGTTAGAGCTAGAGTTAGGGCTAGCGTTAGGGTTCAGGTTCAGTTTAGGGTTACAGTTTGAGTTAGGGGTAGGGGTAGGGTAGGGCTAGGGCTAGGGTTAGGGCTAGGCCTAGGGTTAGAATTAGGGCTAAGGTTAGGTTTAGGCTTAGGCTTAGCGTTAGGGTTAATGCTAGGGTCACGTTTAGGGTTAGGGATAGGGTTAGGTTTAGGGCTCGGGTTAGGGTTAGGGTTACTGTTATGGTTAGGGTTTGGGTTAGGGTTAGGGTTAGTGGTAGGGGTTGGGTTAGGGTTAGGGCTAGGGTCAGGGTTTGGGCTAGGGTTAGGGTTAGGGTTATGGTAAGTGAGAGGGTTAGGGCTAAGCCTAGGGTTAGGGTCAGGGTTAGGGTTAGGGATACTGTTTGGGTTAGGCTTAGGGTTAGGGTTAGGGTTAGGGTAGGGTTAGGGTTATGGTTAGGGTTAGGGTTAGGGCTAGGGTTAGGTTTAGGGTTAGGGTTAGGGTTAGGGTTAGGGCTAGGGCTAGGGATAGGGCTAGGGTTAGGGCTACAGATCGGGCTACAGATAGGGCTACAGATAGGGCTAGGGTTAGGGCTAGGGTTAGGGCTTGGGTTAGGGTTAGGTTTAGGGTTAGGGTTAGGCTTAGGGTTAGGGTTGTGGTTATGGTTATAGTTAGGGTTAGGGTTCGGGTTAGGGCTAGGACTAGGGATAGGGATAGGGCTAGGGCTAGGGCAAGGGTTAGGTCAAGGGCTATTGTTAGGGTTAAGGTTAGGGTTGGTGTGAGGGCTATGGTTAGGGTGAGGGTGAGTGTGAGTGTCACGGCTAGGGTTACCATTAGGGTTAGGGCTGGGGTTAGGGTTAGCGTTAGAGTTAGGTTTAGGGTTAGGCTTAGGGTTAGGGTTAGGGCTAGGGCTAGGGCTACGGTTAGGGCTAGGCTTAGGGCTAGGGTTAGGGCTTGGTGAGGGTTAGGGTTAGGGTTGGGGTTAGGGTGAGGCCTAGGTTTAGGGTGAGGGTTAGTTTTAGGGTTAGGGTTAGGGCTAGGGTTATCATTAGGATTAGGGCTAGGGTTAGGGTTAGGTTTATGATTATAGTTAGGGTTTTGGTTAGGTTTAGTGGTAGGCTTTGGGTTAGGGTTAGGGCTAGGGTTTGGGTTAGGGTTTGGGTTAGGGTTAGGGTTAGGGTGAGGATTAAGGCTATGGCTAGGGTTAGGGTTAATGTTAGGGTAGGGCTAGGGTTAGGTTTGGGGTTACGGTTAGGGTTACGGTTAGGGTTAGGGTTAGGGTTAGAGTTAGGGCTAGGGTTGTGGTTGAGGTTAGGGTTAGGGTTAGGGTTACGGTTGTGGTTGCGGTTGGTGTTGTGTTGTGGTTGGGGTTGGGGTTAGGGTTTGAGTTCGGGTTCGGTTCGGGTTAGGGTTAGGGTTAGGGTTGGGGTTGGGGTTAGGTTTAGGGCTAGGGCTAGGGCTAGGGCTAGGGCTAGGGTTAAAGCTAGGGCTAGGGCTAGGGTTAGGGTTAGCGTTAGGGTTAGCGCTAGGGCTAGTGTTAGGGTTAGGGGTAGGGTTAGGGTTAGGGTTAGCGCTAGGGCTAGGGTTAGGGTTAGGGGTAGGGGTAGGGTTAGGGTTAGGGTTAGGGTTAGGGCTAGGGTTAGGTTTAGGGTTAAGGTTCGGGCTAGGGCTAGGGATAGGGCTAGGGCTAGGGCTAGGGCTAGGGTTAGGGTTAGGGTTACGGTTAGGGCTAGGGTTCGGGTTAGGGCTAGGGTTCGGGTTAGGGTTAGGGTTAAGGTTAGGATTAGGGCTAGGGCTAGTCTTAGGGCTAGGGCTAGGGCTGGGTAACTGTTAGGACATGCGTTAGAGCTAGAGTTAGGGCTAGCGTTAGGGTTCAGGTTCAGTTTAGGGTTACAGTTTGAGTTAGGGGTAGGGGTAGGGTAGGGCTAGGGCTAGGGTTAGGGCTAGGCCTAGGGTTAGAATTAGGGCTAAGGTTAGGTTTAGGGTTAGGGTTAGCGTTAGGGTTAGCGCTAGGGTTACGTTTAGGGTTAGGGATAGGGTTAGGTTTAGGGCTCGGGTTAGGGTTAGGGTTACGGTTATGGTTAGGGTTTGGGTTAGGGTTAGGGTTAGTGGTAGGGGTTGGGTTAGGGTTAGGGCTAGGGTCAGGGTTGGGGCTAGGGTTAGGGTTAGGGTTATTGTAAGTGAGAGGGTTAGGGCTAAGCCTAGGGTTATGGTTAGGGTTAGGGATACTGTTTGGGTTAGGGTTAGGGTTAGGGTTAGGGTTAGGGTTAGGGTTAGGGCTAGGGTGAGGTTTAGGGTTAGGGTTAGGGTTAGGGTTAGGTCTAGGGTTAGGGTTATCGTTAGGGTGACGCTTTGGGCTAGGGTTAGGGTTAGGGTTAAGGTTTAGGGTTCGGGTTAGGTATAGGGTGAGGGCTAGGGTTAGGGTGAGGGTTCTGGTTAGTGTTAGGGCTAGGGTTAGCATTAGGGTTAGGTCTACGGTTATCGTTAGGGTTTGTGTTAGGGTTAGTGGTAGGCTTTGAGTTAGGGTAAGGTCTAGGGTTAGGGCTAGGGCTAGGGTCAGGGTTAGGGCTAGGTTTAGAACTAGAGCTAGGGCTAGGGTTAGGGTTAGGGTTCAGTTTTAGTTTAGGGTTACAGTTTGGTTTAGGGGTAGGGGTAGGGGTAGGGTTAGGTCTAGGCCTAGGGTTTGGGTTAAGGCTATAGTTAGGTTTAGGGTTAGGGTTAGGGTTAGCGCTAGGGTTAGGCTTAGGGTTAGGGTTAGGGCTAGGGTTAGGTTTAGGGCTCGGGTTAGGGTTAGGGTTACGGTTCTGGTTCTGGTTAGGGTTTGGGTTATCGTTAGGGTTAGTGGTAGGTGTTGGGTTAGGGTTAGGGCTAGGGATAGAGTTTAGGCTAGGATTAGGGTTAGGGTTACAGTTAGTGAGAGGGTTAGGACTAAGGCTAGTGTTAGGGTGAGAGTTAGGTTTAGGTATATGGTTTTTTGTTAGGGTTAGGGTTATGGTTAGCGTTAGGATTAGGGTTAGGGCTAGGGTTAGGTCGAGGGTTAGGGTTAGGGTTAGGGTTAGGGTTAGGGTTAGGGTTAAGGTTAGAGTTAGGGTTAGGGTTAGGGTTAGGGTTTGGGTTAGGGTTAGTGTTCAGGGTAGGGCTAGGGTTACTGCTAGGGCTACGGTAAGGGCTAGGGTTAGGGCTAGGGGTAGGGCTTGGGTTAGGGTTAGGGTTAGGGCTAGGGCTAGGGCAAGGGTTAGGGAAGGGCTATGGTTAGGGTTAGGGTTAGGGTTAGGGTTAGGGTTAGGGTGAGGGTTAGGGCTCGGGCTAGGGCTAGGGCTAGGGCAAGGGTTAGGGCAAGGGCTATGGTTAGGGTTAGAGATCGGGTTAGGGTTACGGTTGGGGTTAGGGTGAGGGTCAGGACTAGGGTTAGGGTGAGGGTTAGGGTTAGTGTTAGGGCCAGGGTTAGCATTAGGGTCAGGGCTACGGTTAGGGTTATGGGAAGGGGTAGGGGTAGGATTAGGGTAGGGTTAGGGTTACGGCTATGGTAGGGTTAGGGCTCGGACAAGGGTTAGGGCTAAGGCTAGGGCTAGTGTTAGGGTTAGGGCTATGGCTAGGGCTTGGGCTAGGGCAAGGGTTAGGGTTAGGGTTAGGTATAGGGTGAGGGCTAGGGTTAGGGTGAGGGTTTGTATTAGGGTTAGTGGTAGGCTTTGGGTTAGGGTAAGGTCTAGGGTTAGGGCTAGGGCTAGGGTTAGGTTTAGGGCTAGGTTTAGAACTAGAGCTAGGGCTAGGGTTAGGGTTAGGGTTCAGTTTCAGTTTAGGGTTACAGTTTGGTTTAGGGGTAGGGGTAGGGGTAGGGTTAGGTCTAGGCCTAGGGTTAGGGTTAAGGCTATAGTTACGTTTAGGGTTAGGGTTAGGGTTAGCGCTAGGGTTAGGCTTAGGGTTAGGGTTAGGGCTAGGGTTAGGGCTAGGGTTAGGTTTAGGGCTCGGGTTAGGTTTAGGGTTACGGTTCTGGTTCTGGTTAGGGTTTGGGTTAGCGTTACGGTTAGTGGTAGGTGTTGGGTTAGGGTTAGGGCTAGGGATAGAGTTTAGGCTAGGATTAGGGTTAGGTTACAGTTAGTGAGAGGGTTAGGGCTAAGGCTAGTGTGAGGGTGAGATTTAGGTTTAGGGATACGGTTTTTTGTTAGGGTTAGGGTTATGGTTAGCGTTAGGATTAGGGTTAGGGCTAGGGTTAGGTCGAGGGTTAGGGTTAGGGTTAAGGTTAGGGTTAGGGTTAAGGTTAGAGTTAGGGTTAGGGTTAGGGTTTGTGTTAGGGTTAGGGTTAGTGTTCGGGCTAGGGCTAGGGTTACTGCTAGGGCTACAGTTAGGGCTAAGGTTAGGGCTAGGGTTAGGGCTAGGGTTAGGGCTTGGGTTAGGGTTAGGGCTAGGGCTAGGGCTAGGGCAAGGGTTAGGCAAGGGCTATGGTTAGGTTTAGGGTTAGGGTTAGGGTTAGGGTTAGGGTTAGGGTTAGGGTTAGGGCTAGGGCTAGGGCAAGGGTTAGGGCAAGGGCTATGCTTAGGGTTAGAGTTAGGGTTAGGGTTAGGGTTAGGGTTGGGGTTAGGGTGAGGGTCAGGGCTAGGGTTAGGGTGAGGGTTAGGGTTAGTGTTAGGGCCAGGGTTAGCATTAGGGTCAGGGCTACGGTTAGGGGTAGGGGTAGGGGTAGGGGTAGGATTAGGGTAGGGTTAGGGTTACGGCTATGGTTAGGGTTAGGGTTAGGGTTAGAGTTAGGGCAAGGGTTAGGGCTAGAGTTCAGGTTAGGTTTAGGGTAGGGTTAGGGCTAGGGCTAGGGTTAGGGTTAGGGTTAGGTTTAGGGCGAGGGCTAGGGCTAGGGTTTGTGTTAGGGTTAGGGCTAGGGCTAGGGCTAGGGCTAGGGTTAGTGTTAGGGTTAGTGTTACGGTTAGGTTTAGGTGTAGGGTTAGGGTTAGACTTAGGGGCAGGTTTAGGGGTAGGGCTAGGGTTAGTTGTAGTGTTAGAGCTAGGGCTAGGGCTTGGGATAGGGATAGGGATAGGGATAGGGATAGGGATAGGGTTAGTGTTAGTGTTAGTGTTAGTGTTAGTGTTAGGGCTAGGGCTAGGGTTAGGGTTAGGGTTAGGGTTAGGGTTAGGGTTAGGGTTAGGGCTAGGGTTAGGTTTAGGGCTAGGGCTAGGGTTAGGGTTAGGGTTCGGGCTAGGATTAGGGCTAGGGTTAGGGCTAGGGCTAGGGCTAGGTAACGGTTAGGGCTAGGGTTAGAGCTAGAGCTAGGACTAGGGTTAGGGTTCAGGTTCAGGTTCAGTTTAGGGTTACAGTTTGGGTTAGGGGCAGGGGTAGGGGTAGGGGTATGGTTACGGCTAGGCCTAGGGTTAGGGTTAGGGCTAGGGTTAGGTTTAGGGTTAGCGTTAGAGTTAGGATTAGCGCTAGGGTTAGGGTTATGGTTAGGGTTAGGGCTAGGTTCAGGTTTAGGGCTCGGGTTAGTGTTATGTTTAGGGTTACGGTTCTGGTTAGGGTTTGGGTTAGGGTTAGGGTTAGTGGTAGGGGTTGGGTTAGGGCTAGGGTTAGGGTTTGGGCTAGGATTAGGGTTAGGGTTACAGTTAGTGAGGGGGTTAGGGCTAAGACTAGGGTTAGGGTGAGATTTAGGTTTAGGGATATGTTTTTTTGTTAGGGTTAGGGTTATGGTTAGCGGTAGGATTAGGGTTAGGTCGAGGGTTAGGGTTAGGGTTAGGGTTAGGGTTATGGTTAGGTTTAGGGTTAAGGTTAGAGTTAGGGTTAGGGTTAGGGTTTGGGTTAGGGTTAGGGTTAGTGTTCGTGCTAGGGCTAGGGCTAGGGTTACTGCTAGGGCTACGGTTAGGCCTAGGGTTAGGGCTAGGGTTAGGGCTTGGGTTAGGTTTAGGGTTAGGGCTAGGGCTAGGGCTAGGGCAAGGGTTAGGGCAAGGGCTATGGTTAGGGTTAGGGTTAGGGTTAGGGTTAGGGTTAGGGTGGGGGTTAGGGCTAGGGCTAGGGCTAGGGCTAGGGCTAGGGCTAGGGCTAGGGCAAGGGTTAGGGCAAGGGCTATGGTTAGGGTTAGAGTTCGGGTTAGGGTTACGGTTGGGGTTAGGGTGAGGGTCAGGACTAGGGTTAGGGTGAGGGTTAGGGTTAGTGTTAGGGCCAGGGTTAGCATTAGGGTCAGGGCTACAGTTAGGGTTACGGGTAGAGGTAGGGGTAGGATTAGGGTAGGGTTAGGGTTACGGCTATGGTTAGGGTTAGGGCTCGGACAAGGGTTAGGGCTAAGGCTAGGGCTAGTGTTAGGGTTAGAGGTATGGCTAGGGCTTCGGCTAGGGCAAGGGTTAGGGTTAGGGTTAGGGTTAGGGTTAGGTATAGGGTGAGGGCTAGGGTTAGGGTGAGGGTTCTGGTTAGTGTTAGGGCTAGGGTAAGCATTAGGGTTAGGGCTACGGTTATGGTTAGGGTTTGTATTAGGGTTAGTGGTAGGCTTTGGGTTAGGGTAAGGTTTAGGGTTAGGGCTAGGGTTAGGGTTAATGTTAGGGCTAGGGCTAGGGTTAGGTTTGGGGTTACGGTTAGGGTTACGGTTACGGTTAGGGTTAGGGTTAGGGTTAGGGTTAGAGTTAGGGCTAGGGTTGGGGTTGGGGTTAGGGTTTGAGTTCGGGTTCGGTTCGGGTTAGGGTTAGGGTTAGGGTTTGGGGTAGATTTATGGTTTGGGTTAGGGTTAGGGTTGCGGTTGGGGTTAGGTTTAGGGCTAGGGCTAGGGCTCGGGCTAAGGTTAAAGCTAGGGCTAGGGCTAGGGTTAGGGTTAGCGTTAGGGTTAGCACTAGGGCTAGGGTTAGGGGTAGGGGTAGGGTTAGGATTAGGGTTAGCGCGAGGGCTGGGGTTAGGGTTAGGGGTAGGGTTAGGGTTAGGGTTAGGGTTAGGGCTAGGGTTAGGTTTAGGGCTAGCGATAGGTTTAGGGATAGGGTCTGGGCTAGGGTTAGATTTAGGGTTAAGGCTCGGGATAGGGCTAGGGATAGGGATAGGGCTAGGTCTAAGGCTAGGGTTAGGGTTAGGGCTAGGGTTCGGGTTAGGGCTAGAGTTCGGGTTAGGGTTAGGGTGGTGTTAGGGCTACGGCTAGGGTTAGGGCTTGGGTTTGGGTTAGGGTTAGGGTTAGGGTTAGGGCTAGGGCTAGGGCTAGGACTAGGGATAGGGATAGGGATAGGGATAGGGATAGGGATCAGGATAGGGATAGGGAGAGGGATAGGGATAGGACTAGGGAAAGGGATAGGGATAGGGCTAGGGCTAGGGCAAGGGTTAGGTCAAGGGCTATTGTTACGGTTAGGGTTAGGGTCAGTGTGAGGGCTATGGTTAGGGTGAGGGTGACGGTGAGGGTTACGGCTAGGGTTAGCATTAGGGTTAGGGCTGGCGTTAGCGTTAGAGTTAGGTTTAGGTTAAGGGTTAGGGTTAGGGTTAGGGTTAGGGTTAGGGCTAGGGCTAGGGCTACGGTTAGGGCTAGCGTTATGGCTAGGGTTAGGGTTCGGTGAGGTTTACGGTTAGGAGTAGAGTTAGGGTTAGGGTGAGGGCTAGGTTTAGGGTGAGTGTTAGTTTTAGGGTTTGGGTTAGGGCTAGGGTTATCATTAGGGTTAGGGCTAGGGTTAGGGTTAGGTTTATGATTATGGTTAGGGTTTTGGTTAGGTTTAGTGGTAGGCTTTGGGTTAGGGTTAGGACTAGGGTTTGGGTTAGGGTTTGGGTTAGGGTTAGGGTTAGGATTAGGGCTAGGGCTAGTCTTAGGGCTAGGGCTAGGGCTAGGGTAACGGTTAGGACATGCGTTAGAGCTAGAGTTAGGGCTAGCGTTAGGGTTCAGGTTCAGTTTAGGGTTACAGTTTGAGTTAGGGGTAGGGGTAGGGTAGGGCTAGGGCTAGGGTTAGGGCTAGGCCTAGGGTTAGAATTAGGGCTAAGGTTAGGTTTAGGGTTAGGGTTAGCGTTAGGGTTAGCGCTAGGGTTACGTTTAGGGTTAGGGATAGGGTTAGGTTTAGGGCTCGGGTTAGGGTTAGGGTTACGGTTATGGTTAGGGTTTGGGTTAGGGTTAGGGTTAGTGGTAGGGGTTGGGTTAGGGTTAGGGCTAGGGTCAGGGTTGGGGCTAGGGTTAGGGTTAGGGTTATTGTAAGTGAGAGGGTTAGGGCTAAGCCTAGGGTTATGCTTAGGGTTAGGGATACTGTTTGGGTTAGGGTTAGGGTTAGGGTAAGGGTTTGGGTTAGGGTTAGGGCTAGGGTGAGGTTTAGGGTTAGGGTTAGGGTTAGGGTTAGTTCTAGGGTTAGGGTTATCGTTAGGGTGACGCTTTGGGCTAGGGTTAGTGTTAAGGTTAGGGTTAGGGTTCGGGCTAGGGCTAGGGTTAGGGCTAGGGCTAGGGCTACGGATAGGGCTAGGGTAAGGTCTAGGGTTAGGGCTAGGGCTAGGGTAAGGGTTAGGGCTAGGGTTAGAACTAGAGCTAGGGCTAGGATTAGGGTTAGGGTTACAGTTAGTGAGAGGGTTAGGGCTAAGGCTAGTGTTAGGGATAGATTTAGGTTTAGGGATATGGTTTTTTGTTAGGGTTAGGGTTATGGTTAGCGTTAGGATTAGGGTTAGGGCTTGGGTTAGGTCGACGGTTAGGGTTAGGGTTAGGGTTAGGGTTAGGGTTAGGGTTAGGGTTAGTGTTCGGGCTAGGGCTAGGGTTACTGCTAGGGCTACGGTTAGGGCTAGGGTTAGGGCTAGGGTTAGGGCTTGGGTTAGGGTTAGGGTTCGGGCTAGGGCTAGGGCTAGGGCAAGGGTTAGGGCAAGGGCTATGGTTAGTGTTAGGGTTAGGTTTAGGGTTAGGTTTAGGGTGAGGGTTAGGGCTAGGGCTAGGGCTAGGGCAAGGGTTAGGGCAAGGACTATGATTAGGGTTAGAGTTCGGGTTAGGGTTACGGTTGGGGTTAGGGTGAGGGTCAGGACTAGGGTTAGGGTGAGGGTTAGGGTTAGTGTTAGGGCCAGGGTTAGCATTAGGGTCAGGGCTACGGTTAGGGTTAGGGGTAGGGGTAGGGGTACGAGTAGGGTAGGGTTAGGGTTACGGCTATGGTTAGGGTTTGTATTAGGGTTAGTGGTAGGCTTTGGGTTAGGGTAAGGTCTAGGGTTAGGGCTAGGGCTAGGGTAAGGGTTAGGGCTAGGTTTAGAACTAGAGCTAGGGCTAAGGTTAGTGTTAGGGTTCAGTTTCAGTTTAGGGTTACAGTTTGGTTTAGGGGTAGGGGTAGGGGTAGGGTTAGGTCTAGGCCTAGGGTTAGGGTTAAGGCTATAGTTAGGTTTAGGGTTAGGGTTAGCGCTAGGGTTAGGCTTAGGGTTAGGGTTAGGGCTAGGGTTAGGTTTAGGGCTCGGGTTAGGTCTAGGGTTACGGTTCTGGTTCTGGTTAGGGTTTGGGTTAGCGTTACGGTTAGTGGTAGGTGTTGGGTTAGGGTTAGGGCTAGGGATAGAGTTTAGGCTAGGATTAGGGTTAGGTTACAGTTAGTGAGAGGGTTAGGGCTAAGGCTAGTGTTAGGGTGAGATTTAGGTTTAGGGATACGGTTTTTTGTTAGGGTTAGGGTTATGGTTAGCGTTAGGATTAGGGTTAGGGCTAGGGTTAGGTCGAGGGTTAGGGTTAGGGTTAAGGTTAGGGTTAGGGTTAAGGTTAGAGTTAGGGTTAGGGTTAGGGTTTGTGTTAGGGTTAGGGTTAGTGTTCGGGCTAGGGCTAGGGTTACTGCTAGGTCTACAGTTAGGGCTAAGGTTAGGGCTAGGGTTAGGGCTAGGGTTAGGGCTTGGGTTAGGGTTAGGGCTAGGGCTAGGGCTAGGGCAAGGGTTAGGCAAGGGCTATGGTTAGGGTTAGGGTTAGGGTTAGGGTTAGGGTTAGGGTGAGGGCTAGGGCTAGGGCTAGGGCTAGGGCAAGGGTTAGGGCAAGGGCTATGCTTAGGGTTAGAGTTAGGGTTAGGGTTGGGGTTAGGGTTGGGGTTAGGGTGAGGGTCAGGGCTAGGGTTAGGGTGAGGGTTAGGGTTAGTGTTAGGGCCAGGGTTAGCATTAGGGTCAGGGCTACGGTTAGGGGTAGGGGTAGGGGTAGGGGTAGGATTAGGGTAGGGTTAGGGTTACGGCTATGGTTAGGGTTAGGGTTAGGGTTAGGGTTAGGGTTAGAGTTAGGGCAAGGGTTAGGGCTAGAGTTCAGGTTAGGTTTAGGGTAGGGTTAGGGCTAGGGCTAGGGTTAGGGTTAGGGTTAGGGTTAGGTTTAGGGCGAGGGCTAGGGCTAGGGTTTGTGTTAGGGTTAGGGCTAGGGCTAGGGCTAGGGCTAGGGTTAGTGTTAGGGTTAGTGTTAGGGTTAGGGTTAGGTTTAGGGGTAGGGCTAGGGTTAGTTGTAGTGTTAGAGCTAGGGCTAGGGCTTGGGAAAGGTATAGGGATAGGGATAGGGATAGGGATAGGGATAGGGATAGGGTTAGGGTTAGGGTTCGGGCTAGGATTAGGGTTAGGGTTCGGGCTAGGATTAGGGCTAGGGTTAGGGCTAGGGCTAGGGCTAGGTAATGGTTAGGGCTAGGGTTAGAGCTAGAGCTAGGGCTAGGGTTAGGGTTCAGGTTCAGGTTCAGTTTAGGGTTACAGTTTGGGTTAGGGGCAGGGGTATGGGTAGGGGTATGGTTACGGCTAGGCCTAGGGTTAGGGTTAGGGCTAGGGTTAGGTTTAGGGTTAGCGTTAGAGTTAGGATTAGCGCTAGGGTTAGGGTTATGGTTAGGGTTAGGGCTAGGTTCAGGTTTAGGGCTCGGTTTAGTGTTAGGTTTAGGGTTACGGTTCTGGTTAGGGTTTGGGTTAGGGTTAGGGTTAGTGGTAGGGGTTGGGTTAGGGCTAGGGTTAGGGTTTGGGCCAGGATTAGGGTTAGGGTTACAGTTAGTGAGAGGGTTAGGGCTAAGGCTAGGGTTAGGGTGAGATTTAGGTTTAGGGATATGTTTTTTTGTTAGGGTTAGGGTTATGGTTAGCGTTACGATTAGGGTTAGGGCTAGGGTTAGGTCGAGGGTTAGGGTTAGGGTTAGGGTTAGGGTTAGGGTTAGGGTTAGGGTTAACGTTAGAGTTAGGGTTAGGGTTAGGGTTTGGGTTAGGGTTAGGGTTAGTGTTCGGGCTAGGGCTAGGGCTAGGGTTACTGCTAGGGCTACGGTTAGGCCTAGGGTTAGGGCTAGGGTTAGGGCTTGGGTTAGGGTTAGGGTTAGGGCTAGGGCTAGGGCTAGGGCAAGGGTTAGGGCAAGGGCTATGGTTAGGGTTAGGGTTAGGGTTAGGGTGAGGGTTAGGGCTAGGGCTAGGGCTAGGGCTAGGGCAAGGGTTAGGGCAAGGGCTATGGTTAGGGTTAGAGTTCGGGTTAGGGTTACGGTTGGGGTTAGGGTGAGGGTCAGGACTAGGGTTAGGGTGAGGGTTAGGGTTAGTGTTAGGGCCAGGGTTAGCATTAGGGTCAGGGCTACGGTTAGGGTTACGGGTAGGGGTAGGGGTAGGATTAGGGTAGGGTTAGGGTTACGGCTATGGTTAGGGTTAGGGCTCGGACAAGGGTTAGGGGTAAGGCTAGGGCTAGTGTTAGGGTTAGGGCTATGGCTAGGGCTTCGGCTAGGGCAAGGGTTAGGGTTAGGGTTAGGGTTAGGGTTAGGGTTAGGTATAGGGTGAGGGCAAGGGTTAGGGTGAGGGTTCTGGTTATTGTTAGGGCTAGAGTAAGCATTAGGGCTAGGACTACGGTTATGGTTAGGGTTTATATTAGGGTTAGTGGTAGGCTTTGGGTTAGGGTAAGGTCTAGGGTTAGGGCTAGGGTTAGGGTTAATGTTAGGGCTAGGGCTAGGGTTAGGTTTGGGGTTACGGTTAGGGTTACGGTTAGGGTTAGGGTTAGGGTTAGGGTTAGAGTTAGGGCTAGGGTTGGGGTTGGGGTTAGGGTTTGAGTTCGGGTTCGGTTCGGGTTAGGGTTAGGGTTAGGGTTTGGGGTAGGTTTATGGTTTGGGTTAGGGTTAGGGTTGCGGTTGGGGTTAGGTTTAGGGCTAGGGCTAGGGCTAGGGCTAGGGTTAGCGTTAGCGTTAGGGTTAGCGCTAGGGCTAGGGTTAGGGGTAGGGGTAGGGTTAGGGTTAGGGTTAGCGCTAGGTCTGGGGTTAGGGTTAGGGTTAGGGTTAGGGCTAGGGTTAGGTTTAGGGCTAGGGATAGGTTTAGGGATAGGGTCTGGGCTAGGGTTAGGTTTAGGGTTAAGGCTCGGGCTAGGGATAGGGATAGGGCTAGGGCTAGGTCTAGGGCTAGGGTTAGGGTTAGGGTTAGGGCTAGGGTTCGGGTTAGGGCTAGAGTTCGGGTTAGGGTTAGGGTGGGGTTAGGGCTACGGCTAAGGTTAGGGCTTGGGTTTGGGTTAGGGTTAGGGTTAGGGTTAGGGTTAGGGCTAGTGCTAGGACTAGGGATAGGGATAGGGATAGGGATAGGGATAGGGATATGGATAGGGATAGGACTAGGGATAGGGATAGGGATAGGTCTAGGGCAAGGGTTAGGTCAAGGGCTATTGTTACGGTTAGGGTTAGGGTCAGTGTGAGGGCTATGGTTAGGGTGAGGGTGACGGTGAGGGTTACGGCTAGGGTTAGCATTAGGTTTAGGGCTGGCGTTAGCGTTAGAGTTAGGTTTAGGTTTAGGGTTAGGGTTAGGGTTAGGGTTAGGGTTAGGGCTAGGGCTAGGGCTACGGTTAGGGCTAGCGTTATGGCTAGGGTTAGGGTTCGGTGAGGTTTAGGGTTAGGAGTAGAGTTAGGGTTAGGGTGAGGGCTAGGTTTAGGGTGAGGGTTAGTTTTAGGGTTTGGGTTAGGGCTAGGGTTATCATTAGGGTTAGGGCTAGGGTTAGGGTTAGGGTTAGGTTTATGATTATGGTTAGGGTTTTGGTTAGGTTTAGTGGTAGGCTTTGGGTTAGGGTTAGGGCTAGGGTTTGGGTTAGGGTTTGGGTTAGGGTTAGGGTTAGGATTAGGGCTAGGGCTAGTCTTAGGGCTAGGGCTAGGGCTAGGGTAACGGTTAGGACATGCGTTAGAGCTAGAGTTAGGGCTAGCGTTAGGGTTCAGGTTCAGTTTAGGGTTACAGTTTGAGTTAGGGGTAGGGGTAGGGTAGGGCTAGGGCTAGGGTTAGGGCTAGGCCTAGGGTTAGAATTAGGGCTAAGGTTAGGTTTAGGGTTAGGGTTAGCGTTAGGGTTAGTGCTAGGGTTACGTTTACGGTTAGGGATAGGGTTAGGTTTAGGGCTCGGGTTAGGGTTAGGGTTACGGTTATGGTTAGGGTTTGGGTTAGGGTTAGGGTTAGTGGTAGGGGTTGGGTTAGGGTTAGGGCTAGGGTCAGGGTTGGGGCTAGGGTTAGGGTTAGGGTTATTGTAAGTGAGAGGGTTAGGGCTAAGCCTAGGGTTATGCTTAGGGTTAGGGATACTGTTTGGGTTAGGGTTAGGGTTAGGGTAAGGGTTTGGGTTAGGGTTAGGGCTAGGGTGAGGTTTAGGGTTAGGGTTAGGGTTAGTTCTAGTGTTAGGGTTATCGTTAGGGTGACGCTTTGGGCTAGGGTTAGGGTTAGGGTTAGGTTTAGGGTTAGGGTTAGGGTTAGGGTTCGGGCTAGGGCTAGGGTTAGGGCTAGGGCTAGGGCTACGGATAGGGCTAGGGTAAGGTCTAGGGTTAGGGCTAGGGCTAGGGTAAGGGTTAGGGCTAGGGTTAGAACTAGAGCTAGGGCTAGGATTAGGGTTAGGGTTACAGTTAGTGAGAGGGTTAGGGCTAAGGCTAGTGTTAGGGTGAGATTTAGGTTTAGGGATATGGTTTTTTGTTAGGGTTAGGGTTATGGTTAGCATTAGGATTAGGGTTAGGGCGAGGGTTAGGTCGAGGGTTAGGGTTAGGGCTAGGGTTAGGGTTAGGGTTAGGGTTAGGGTTAGGGTTAGGGTTAAGGTTAGGGTTAGGGTTAGGGTTAGGGTTAGTGTTAGGGTTAGGGTTAGGGCTGGGGTTGGGGTTGAGGTTAGGGTTAGGGTTACGGTTGGGGTTGTGGTTGGTGTCGTGTTGTGGTTGGGGTTGGGGTTAGGGTTTGAGTTTGGGTTCGGGTTCCGGATAGGGTTAGAATTAGTGTTAGGGTTAGGGTTAGGGCTAGGGCTATGGTTAGGGGTAGGCTTAGGTTTAGGGATACGGTTTGGATTAGGGTTAGGGTTAGGGCTAGGGTTTGGGTTAGGGTTAGGGTTAGGATTAGGGCTAGGGCTAGTGTTAGCGCTAGGGCTAGGGTAACGGTTAGGACATGCGTTAGAGCTAGAGTTAGGGCTAGCGTTAGGGTTCAGGTTCAGTTTAGGGTTACAGTTTGAGTTAGGGGTAGGGGTAGGGTAGGGCTAGGGCTAGGGTTAGGGCTAGGCCTAGGGTTAGAATTAGGGCTAAGGTTAGGTTTAGGCTTAGGCTTAGCGTTAGGGTTAATGCTAGGGTTACGTTTAGGGTTAGTGATAGGGTTAGGTTTAGGGCTTGGGTTAGGGTTAGGGTTACTGTTACGGTTAGTGTTTGGGTTAGGGTTAGGGTTAGTGGTAGGGGTTGGGTTAGGGTTAGGGCTAGGGTCAGGGTTTGGGCTAGGGTTAGGGTTAGGGTTATGGTAAGTGAGAGGGCTAGGGCTAAGCCTAGGGTAAGGGTCAGGGTTAGGGTTAGGGATACTGTTTAGGGCTCGGGTTAGGGTTAGGGTTACGGTTATGGTTAGGGTTTGGGTTAGGGTTAGGGTTAGTGGTAGGGGTTGGGTTAGGGTTAGGGCTAGGGTCAGGGTTAGGGTTAGGGTTAGGGTTAGGGTTAAGGTTAGGGTTAGGGTTAGGGTTAGGGTTAGTGTTAGGGTTAGGGTTAGGGCTGGGGTTGGGGTTGAGGTTAGGGTTAGGGTTACGGTTGGGGTTGTGGTTGGTGTCGTGTTGTGGTTGGGGTTGGGGTTAGGGTTTGAGTTTGGGTTCGGGTTCCGGATAGGGTTAGAATTAGTGTTAGGGTTAGGGTTAGGGCTAGGGCTAGGGTTAGGGGTAGGCTTAGGTTTAGGGATACGGTTTGGATTAGGGTTAGGGTTAGCGCTAGGGTTTGGGTTAGGGTTAGGGTTAGGATTAGGGCTAGGGCTAGTGTTAGCGCTAGGGCTAGGGCTAGGGTAACGGTTAGGGCTAGGGTTAGAGCTAGAGCTAGGGCTAGGGTTAGGGTTCAGGTTCAGGTTCAGTTTAGGGTTACAGTTTGGGTTAGGGGCAGGGGTAGGGGTA
>NC_139475.1:12622500-12637500 GCF_057233095.1 Heloderma suspectum
GCAAGGGTTAGGCAAGGGCTATGGTTAGGGTTAGAGTTCGGGTTAGGGTTACGGTTGGGGTTAGGGTGAGGGTCAGGACTAGGGTTAGGGTGAGGGTTAGGGTTAGTGTTAGGGCCAGGGTTAGCATTAGGGTCAGGGCTACGGTTAGGGTTACGGGTAGGGGTAGGGGTAGGATTAGGGTAGGGTTGGGGTTACGGCTATGGTTAGGGTTAGGGCTCGGACAAGGGTTAGGGCTAAGGCTAGGGCTAGTGTTAGGGTTAGGGCTATGGCTAGGGCTTCGGCTAGGGCAAGGTTTAGGGTTAGGGTTAGGGTTAGGGTTAGGTATTGGGTGAGGGCTAGGGTTAGGGTGAGGGTTCTGGTTATTGTTAGGGCTAGGGTAAGCATTAGGGTTAGGGCTACGGTTATGGTTAGGGTTTATATTAGGGTTAGTGGTAGGCTTTGGGTTAGGGTAAGGTCTAGGGTTAGGGCAAGGGTTAGGGTTAATGTTAGGGCTAGGGCTAGGGTTAGGTTTGGGGTTACGGTTAGGGTTATGGTTAGGGTTAGGGTTAGAGTTAGGGCTAGGGTTGGGGTTGGGGTTAGGGTTTGAGTTCGGGTTCGGTTCGGGTTAGGGTTAGGGTTAGGGTTTGGGGTAGGTTTATGGTTTGGGTTAGGGTTAGGGTTGCGGTTGGGGTTAGGTTTAGGGATAGGGCTAGGGCTAGGGTTAAAGCTAGGGCTAGGGCTAGGGTTAGGGTTAAGGCTATAGTTAGGGTTAGGGTTAGGGTTAGCGCTAGGGTTAGGCTTAGGCTTAGGGTTAGGGCTAGGGTTAGGTTTAGGGCTCGGGTTAGGTTTAGGGTTACGGTTCTGGTTCTGGTTAGGGTTTGGGTTAGCGTTACGGTTAGTGGTAGGTGTTGGGTTAGGGCTAGGGATAGAGTTTAGGCTAGGATTAGGGTTAGGTTACAGTTAGTGAGAGGGTTAGGGCTAAGGCTAGTGTTAGGGTTAGGCTTAGGTTTAGGGATATGGTTTGGGTTAGGGTTAGGGTTAGGGCTAGGGTTAGGGTTAGGGTTAGGGTTAGGGTTAGGGTTATGGTTAGGTCTAGCGTTAGGGTTATGGTTAGGGTTAGGGTTAGGGTTAGGGTTAGGGTTAGGGTTAGTGTTAGGGTTAGGGTTAGGGTTAGGGTTCGGGCTAGGGCTAGGGTTAGGGCTAGGGCTACGGTTACGGCTAGGGTTAGGGCTAGGGTTAGGGCTACGGCAAGGGTTACGGCAAGGGCTATGGTTAGGGTTATTTTTAGGGTTAGGGTTAGGGTCAGGGTTAGGGTGAGGGCTAGGGTTAGGGTGAGGGTTAGGGTTAGTGTTAGGGCTAGGGTTAGCATTAGGGTTAGGGCTACGGTTAGGGTCAGGGTTAGGGCTATGGTTATGGTTAGGTTTTGGGTTAGGGTTTGTGGTAGGCTTTGGGTTAGGGTTAGGTCTAGGGTTAGGGTTTGGGCTAAGGTTAGGGTTAGGGTTATGGCTAGGGTTAGGGTTTGGGTTAGGTTTAGGATTTGGGTTAGAGTTAGGGTTAGGGCTAGGGTTAGGGTTAGGTTTAGGGTTAGGGTTAGGGTTAGGGTTAGGGCTGGGGTTGGGGTTGAGGTTAGGGTTAGGGTTACGGTTGGGGTTGTGGTTGGTGTTGTGTTGTGGTTGGGGTTGGGGTTAGGGTTTGAGTTTGGGTTCGGGTTCCGGATAGGGTTAGAATTAGTGTTAGGGTTAGGGTTAGGGCTAGGGCTAGGGCTAGGGTTAGGGTTAGGCTTAGGTTTAGGGATACGGTTTGGATTAGGGTTAGGGTTAGGGTTAGGGCTAGGGTTTGGGTTAGGGTTAGGGTTAGGATTAGGGCTAGGGCTAGTGTTAGCGATAGGGCTACGGCTAGGGTAAGGGTTAGGACACGCGTTAGAGCTAGAGTTAGGGCTAGCGTTAGGGTTCAGGTTCAGTTTAGGGTTACAGTTTGAGTTAGGGGTAGGGGTAGGGTAGGGCTAGGGCTAGGGTTAGGGCTAGGCCTAGGGTTAGAATTAGGGCTAAGGTTAGGTTTAGGCTTAGGCTTAGCGTTAGGGTTAATGCTAGGGTTACGTTTAGGGTTAGGGATAGGGTTAGGGTTAGGTTTAGGGCTCGGGTTAGGGTTAGGGTTACTGTTATGGTTAGGGTTTGGGTTAGGGTTAGGGTTAGTGGTAGGGGTTGGGTTAGGGTTAGGGCTAGGGTCAGGGTTTGGGCTAGGGTTAGGGTTAGGGTTATGGTAAGTGAGAGGGTTAGGGCTAAGCCTAGGGTTAGGGTCAGGGTTAGGGTTAGGGATACTGTTTGGGTTAGGCTTAGGGTTAGGGTTAGGGTTAGGGTTAAGGTTAGGGTTATGGTTAGGGTTAGGGTTAGGGCTAGGGTTAGGTTTAGGGTTAGGGTTAGGGTTAGGGTTAGGGTTAGGGTTAGGGCTAGGGCTAGGGATAGGGCTAGGGTTAGGGCTACAGATAGGGCTACAGATAGGGCAAGGGTTAGGGCTAGGGTTAGGGCTTGGGTTAGGGTTAGGTTTAGGGTTAGGGTTAGGCTTAGGGTTAGGGTTGTGGTTATGGTTATGGTTAGGGTTAGGGTTCGGGTTAGGGCTAGGACTAGGGATAGGGATAGGGCTAGGGCTAGGGCAAGGGTTAGGTCAAGGGCTATTGTTAGGGTTAAGGTTAGGGTTGGTGTGAGGGCTATGGTTAGGGTGAGGGTGAGTGTGAGTGTCACGGCTAGGGTTACCATTAGGGTTAGGGCTGGGGTTAGGGTTAGCGTTAGAGTTCGTTTTAGGGTTAGGCTTAGGGTTAGGGTTAGGGCTAGGGCTAGGGCTACGGTTAGGGCTAGGCTTAGGGCTAGGGTTAGGGCTTGGTGAGGGTTAGGGTTAGGGTTGGGGTTAGGGTGAGGCCTAGGTTTAGGGTGAGGGTTAGTTTTAGGGTTAGGGTTAGGGCTAGGGTTATCATTAGGATTAGGGCTAGGGTTAGGGTTAGGTTTATGATTATGGTTAGGGTTTTGGTTAGGTTTAGTGGTAGGCTTTGGATTAGGGTTAGGGCTAGGGTTTGGGTTAGGGTTTGGGTTAGGGTTAGGGTTAGGGTGAGGATTAAGCCTATGGCTAGGGTTAGGGTTAATGTTAGGGTAGGGCTAGGGTTAGGTTTGGGGTTACGGTTAGGGTTACGGTTAGGGTTAGGGTTAGGGTTAGAGTTAGGGCTAGGGTTGTGGTTGAGGTTAGGGTTAGGGTTAGGGTTAGGGTTACGGTTGTGGTTGCGGTTGGTGTTGTGTTGTGGTTGGGGTTGGGGTTAGGGTTTGAGTTCGGGTTCGGTTCGGGTTAGGGTTAGGGTTAGGGTTGGGGTTGGGGTTAGGTTTAGGGCTAGGGCTAGGGCTAGGGCTAGGGCTAGGGTTAAAGCTAGGGCTAGGGCTAGGGTTAGGGTTAGCGTTAGGGTTAGCGCTAGGGCTAGTGTTAGGGTTAGGGTTAGGGTTAGGGTTAGCGCTAGGGCTAGGGTTAGGGTTAGGGGTAGGGTTAGGGTTAGGGTTAGGGTTAGGGCTAGGGTTAGGTTTAGGGGTAGGGATAGGTTTAGGGATAGGGTCTGGGCTAGGGTTAGGTTTAGGGTTAAGGCTCGGGCTAGGGCTAGGGATAGGGATAGGGCTAGGGCTAGGGCTAGGGCTAGGGCTAGGTTTAGGGTTAGGGTTACGGTTAGGGCTAGGGTTCGGGTTAGGGCTAGGGTTCGGGTTAGGGTTAGGGTTAAGGTTAGGATTAGGGCTAGGGCTAGTCTTAGGGCTAGGGCTAGGGCTGGGTAACTGTTAGGACATGCGTTAGAGCTAGAGTTAGGGCTAGCGTTAGGGTTCAGGTTCAGTTTAGGGTTACAGTTTGAGTTAGGGGTAGGGGTAGGGTAGGGCTAGGGCTAGGGTTAGGGCTAGGCCTAGGGTTAGAATTAGGGCTAAGGTTAGGTTTAGGGTTAGGGTTAGCGTTAGGGTTAGCGCTAGGGTTACGTTTAGGGTTAGGGATAGGGTTAGGTTTAGGGCTCGGGTTAGGGTTAGGGTTACGGTTATGGTTAGGGTTTGGGTTAGGGTTAGGGTTAGTGGTAGGGGTTGGGTTAGGGTTAGGGCTAGGGTCAGGGTTGGGGCTAGGGTTAGGGTTAGGGTTATTGTAAGTGAGAGGTTTAGGGCTAAGCCTAGGGTTATGGTTAGGGTTAGGGATACTGTTTGGGTTAGGGTTAGGGTTAGGGTTAGGGTTAGGGTTAGGGTTAGGGTTAGGGCTAGGGTGAGGTTTAGGGTTAGGGTTAGGGTTAGGGTTAGGTCTAGGGTTAGGTTTATCGTTAGGGTGACGCTTTGGGCTAGGGTTAGGGTTAGGGTTAAGGTTTAGGGTTCGGGTTAGGTATAGGGTGAGGGCTAGGGTTAGGGTGAGGGTTCTGGTTAGTGTTAGGGCTAGGGTTAGCATTAGGGTTAGGTCTACGGTTATCGTTAGGGTTTGTGTTAGGGTTAGTGGTAGGCTTTGAGTTAGGGTAAGGTCTAGGGTTAGGGCTAGGTTTAGAACTAGAGCTAGGGCTAGGGTTAGGGTTAGGGTTCAGTTTTAGTTTAGGGTTACAGTTTGGTTTAGGGGTAGGGGTAGGGGTAGGGTTAGGTCTAGGCCTAGGGTTTGGGTTAAGGCTATAGTTAGGTTTAGGGTTAGGGTTAGGGTTAGCGCTAGGGTTAGGCTTAGGGTTAGGGTTAGGGCTAGGGTTAGGTTTAGGGCTCGGGTTAGGGTTAGGGTTACGGTTCTGGTTCTGGTTAGGGTTTGGGTTAGCGTTAGGGTTAGTGGTAGGTGTTGGGTTAGGGTTAGGGCTAGGGATAGAGTTTAGGCTAGGATTAGGGTTAGGGTTACAGTTAGTGAGAGGGTTAGGGCTAAGGCTAGTGTTAGGGTGAGAGTTAGGTTTAGGGATATGGTTTTTTGTTAGGGTTAGGGTTATGGTTAGCGTTAGGATTAGGGTTATGGCTAGGGTTAGGTCGAGGGTTAGGGTTAGGGTTAGGGTTAGGGTTAGGGTTAGGGTTAGGGTTAAGGTTAGAGTTAGGGTTAGGGTTAGGGTTAGGGTTTGGGTTAGGGTTAGTGTTCAGGGTAGGGCTAGGGTTACTGCTAGGGCTACGGTAAGGGCTAGGGTTAGGGCTAGGGGTAGGGCTTGGGTTAGGGTTAGGGTTAGGGCTAGGGCTAGGGCAAGGGTTAGGGAAGGGCTATGGTTAGGGTTAGGGTTAGGGTTAGGGTTAGGGTTAGGGTTAGGGTTAGGGTGAGGGTGAGGGTTAGGGCTCGGGCTAGGGCTAGGGCTAGGGCAAGGGTTAGGGCAAGGGCTATGGTTAGGGTTAGAGATCGGGTTAGGGTTACGGTTGGGGTTAGGGTGAGGGACAGGACTAGGGTTAGGGTGAGGGTTAGGGTTAGTGTTAGGGCCAGGGTTAGCATTAGGGTCAGGGCTACGGTTAGGGTTATGGGAAGGGGTAGGGGTAGGATTAGGGTAGGGTTAGGGTTACGGCTATGGTTAGGGTTAGGGCTCGGACAAGGGTTAGGGCTAAGGCTAGGGCTAGTGTTAGGGTTAGGGCTATGGCTAGGGCTTCGGCTAGGGCAAGGGTTAGGGTTAGGGTTAGGGTTAGGGTTAGGTATAGGGTGAGGGCTAGGGTTAGGGTGAGGGTTTGTATTAGGGTTAGTGGTAGGCTTTGGGTTAGGGTAAGGTCTAGGGTTAGGGCTAGGGCTAGGGTTAGGTTTAGGGCTAGGTTTAGAACTAGAGCTAGGGCTAGGGTTAGGGTTAGGGTTCAGTTTCAGTTTAGGGTTACAGTTTGGTTTAGGGGTAGGGGTAGGGGTAGGGTTAGGTCTAGGCCTAGGGTTAGGGTTAAGGCTATAGTTAGGTTTAGGGTTAGGGTTAGGGTTAGCGCTAGGGTTAGGCTTAGGGTTAGGGTTAGGGCTAGGGTTAGGGCTAGGGTTAGGTTTAGGGCTCGGGTTAGGTTTAGGGTTACGGTTCTGGTTCTGGTTAGGGTTTGGGTTAGCGTTACGGTTAGTGGTAGGTGTTGGGTTAGGGTTAGGGCTAGGGATAGAGTTTAGGCTAGGATTAGGGTTAGGTTACAGTTAGTGAGAGGGTTAGGGCTAAGGCTAGTGTGAGGGTGAGATTTAGGTTTAGGGATACGGTTTTTTGTTAGGGTTAGGGTTATGGTTAGTGTTAGGATTAGGGTTAGGGCTAGGGTTAGGTCGAGGGTTAGGGTTAGGGTTAAGGTTAGGGTTAGGGTTAAGGTTAGAGTTAGGGTTAGGGTTAGGGTTTGTGTTAGGTTTAGGGTTAGTGTTCGGGCTAGGGCTAGGGTTACTGCTAGGGCTACAGTTAGGGCTAAGGTTAGGGCTAGGGTTAGGGCTAGGGTTAGGGCTTGGGTTAGGGTTAGGGCTAGGGCTAGGGCTAGGGCAAGGGTTAGGCAAGGGCTATGGTTAGGTTTAGGGTTAGGGTTAGGGTTAGGGTTAGGGTTAGGGTTAGGGCTAGGGTTAGGGCTAGGGCTAGGGCAAGGGTTAGGGCAAGGGCTATGCTTAGGGTTAGAGTTAGGGTTAGGGTTAGGGTTAGGGTTGGGGTTAGGGTGAGGGTCAGGGCTAGGGTTAGGGTGAGGGTTAGGGTTAGTGTTAGGGCCAGGGTTAGCATTAGGGTCAGGGCTACGGTTAGGGTTAGGGGTAGGGGTAGGGGTAGGATTAGGGTAGGGTTAGGGTTACGGCTATGGTTAGGGTTAGGGTTAGGGTTAGGGTTAGAGTTAGGGCAAGGGTTAGGGCTAGGGTTTGTGTTAGGGTTAGGGCTAGGGCTAGGGCTAGGGCTAGGGTTAGTGTTAGGGTTAGTGTTAGGGTTAGGTTTAGGTGTAGGGTTAGGGTTAGACTTAGGGGCAGGTTTAGGGGTAGGGCTAGGGTTAGTTGTAGTGTTAGAGCTAGGGCTAGGGCTTGGGATAGGGATAGGGATAGGGATAGGGATAGGGTTAGTGTTAGTGTTAGTGTTAGTGTTAGTGTTAGTGTTAGGGCTAGGGCTAGGGTTAGGGTTAGGGTTAGGGTTAGGGTTAGGGTT
Source organism: Heloderma suspectum (assembly GCF_057233095.1). Taxonomy (NCBI): domain Eukaryota; kingdom Metazoa; phylum Chordata; class Lepidosauria; order Squamata; family Helodermatidae; genus Heloderma; species Heloderma suspectum. The sequence continues at coordinate 12,629,528 of NC_139475.1, forward strand.
AGGGTTAGGGTTAGGGCTAGGGTTAGGTTTAGGGCTAGGGCTAGGGTTAGGGTTAGGATTCGGGCTAGGATTAGGGCTAGGGTTAGGGCTAGGGCTAGGGCTAGGTAACGGTTAGGGCTAGGGTTAGAGCTAGAGCTAGGACTAGGGTTAGGGTTCAGGTTCAGGTTCAGTTTAGGGTTACAGTTTGGGTTAGGGGCAGGGGTAGGGGTAGGGGTATGGTTACGGCTAGGCCTAGGGTTAGGGTTAGGGCTAGGGTTAGGTTTAGGGTTAGCGTTAGAGTTAGGATTAGCGCTAGGGTTAGGGTTATGGTTAGGGTTAGGGCTAGGTTCAGGTTTAGGGCTCGGGTTAGTGTTATGTTTAGGGTTACGGTTCTGGTTAGGGTTTGGGTTAGGGTTAGGGTTAGTGGTAGGGGTTGGGTTAGGGCTAGGGTTAGGGTTTGGGCTAGGATTAGGGTTAGGGTTACAGTTAGTGAGAGGGTTAGGGCTAAGACTAGGGTTAGGGTGAGATTTAGGTTTAGGGATATGTTTTTTTGTTAGGGTTAGGGTTATGGTTAGCGTTAGGATTAGGGTTAGGGCTAGGGTTAGGTCGAGGGTTAGGGTTAGGGTTAGGGTTAGGGTTATGGTTAGGTTTAGGGTTAAGGTTAGAGTTAGGGTTAGGGTTAGGGTTTGGGTTAGGGTTAGGGTTAGTGTTCGTGCTAGGGCTAGGGCTAGGGTTACTGCTAGGGCTACGGTTAGGCCTATGGTTAGGGCTAGGGTTAGGGCTTGGGTTAGGTTTAGGGTTAGGGCTAGGGCTAGGGCTAGGGCAAGGGTTAGGGCAAGGGCTATGGTTAGGGTTAGGGTTAGGGTTAGGGTTAGGGTGAGGGTTAGGGCTAGGGCTAGGGCTAGGGCTAGGGCTAGGGCAAGGGTTAGGGCAAGGGCTATGGTTAGGGTTAGAGTTCGGGTTAGGGTTACGGTTGGGGTTAGGGTGAGGGTCAGGACTAGGGTTAGGGTGAGGGTTAGGGTTAGTGTTAGGGCCAGGGTTAGCATTAGGGTCAGGGCTACAGTTAGGGTTACGGGTAGGGGTAGGGGTAGGATTAGGGTAGGGTTAGGGTTACGGCTATGGTTAGGGTTAGGGCTCGGACAAGGGTTAGGGCTAAGGCTAGGGCTAGTGTTAGGGTTAGAGGTATGGCTAGGGCTTCGGCTAGGGCAAGGGTTAGGGTTAGGGTTAGGGTTAGGTATAGGGTGAGGGCTAGGGTTAGGGTGAGGGTTCTGGTTAGTGTTAGGGCTAGGGTAAGCATTAGGGTTAGGGCTACGGTTATGGTTAGGGTTTGTATTAGGGTTAGTGGTAGGCTTTGGGTTAGGGTAAGGTCTAGGGTTAGGGTTAATGTTAGGGCTAGGGCTAGGGTTAGGTTTGGGGTTACGGTTAGGGTTACGGTTAGGGTTAGGGTTAGGGTTAGGGTTAGGGTTAGGGTTAGAGTTAGGGCTAGGGTTGGGGTTGGGGTTAGGGTTTGAGTTCGGGTTCGGTTCGGGTTAGGGTTAGGGTTAGGGTTTGGGGTAGATTTATGGTTTGGGTTAGGGTTAGGGTTGCGGTTGGGGTTAGGTTTAGGGCTAGGGCTAAGGCTCGGGCTAAGGTTAAAGCTAGGGCTAGGGCTAGGGTTAGGGTTAGCGTTAGGGTTAGCACTAGGGCTAGGGTTAGGGGTAGGGGTAGGGTTAGGATTAGGGTTAGCGCGAGGGCTGGGGTTAGGGTTAGGGTTAGGGGTAGGGTTAGGGTTAGGGTTAGGGTTAGGGCTAGGGTTAGGTTTAGGGCTAGCGATAGGTTTAGGGATAGGGTCTGGGCTAGGGTTAGGTTTAGGGTTAAGGCTCGGGCTAGGGCTAGGGATAGGGCTAGGGCTAGGGCTAGGGCTAGGGTTAGGGTTAGGGTTACGGTTAGGGCTAGGGTTCGGGTTAGGGCTAGGGTTCGGGTTAGGGTTAGGGTTAAGGTTAGGATTAGGGCTAGGGCTAGTCTTAGGGCTAGGGCTAGGGCTGGGTAACTGTTAGGACATGCGTTAGAGCTAGAGTTAGGGCTAGCGTTAGGGTTCAGGTTCAGTTTAGGGTTACAGTTTGAGTTAGGGGTAGGGGTAGGGTAGGGCTAGGGCTAGGGTTAGGGCTAGGCCTAGGGTTAGAATTAGGGCTAAGGTTAGGTTTAGGGTTAGGGTTAGCGTTAGGGTTAGCGCTAGGGTTACGTTTAGGGTTAGGGATAGGGTTAGGTTTAGGGCTCGGGTTAGGGTTAGGGTTACGGTTATGGTTAGGGTTTGGGTTAGGGTTAGGGTTAGTGGTAGAGGTTGGCTTAGGGTTAGGGCTAGGGTCAGGTTTGGGGCTAGGGTTAGGGTTAGGGTTATTGTAAGTGAGAGGGTTAGGGCTAAGCCTAGGGTTATGGTTAGGGTTAGGGATACTGTTTGGGTTAGGGTTAGGGTTAGGGTTAGGGTTAGGGTTAGGGTTAGGGTTAGGGCTAGGGTGAGGTTTAGGGTTAGGGTTAGGGTTAGGGTTAGGTCTAGGGTTAGGGTTATCGTTAGGGTGACGCTTTGGGCTAGGGTTAGGGTTAGGGTTAAGGTTTAGGGTTCGGGTTAGGTATAGGGTGAGGGCTAGGGTTAGGGTGAGGGTTCTGGTTAGTGTTAGGGCTAGGGTTAGCATTAGGGTTAGGTCTACGGTTATCGTTAGGGTTTGTGTTAGGGTTAGTGGTAGGCTTTGAGTTAGGGTAAGGTCTAGGGTTAGGGCTAGGTTTAGAACTAGAGCTAGGGCTAGGGTTAGGGTTAGGGTTCAGTTTTAGTTTAGGGTTACAGTTTGGTTTAGGGGTAGGGGTAGGGGTAGGGTTAGGTCTAGGCCTAGGGTTTGGGTTAAGGCTATAGTTAGGTTTAGGGTTAGGGTTAGGGTTAGCGCTAGGGTTAGGCTTAGGGTTAGGGTTAGGGCTAGGGTTAGGTTTAGGGCTCGGGTTAGGGTTAGGGTTACGGTTCTGGTTCTGGTTAGGGTTTGGGTTAGCGTTAGGGTTAGTGGTAGGTGTTGGGTTAGGGTTAGGGCTAGGGATAGAGTTTAGGCTAGGATTAGGGTTAGGGTTACAGTTAGTGAGAGGGTTAGGGCTAAGGCTAGTGTTAGGGTGAGAGTTAGGTTTAGGGATATGCTTTTTTGTTAGGGTTAGGGTTATGGTTAGCGTTAGGATTAGGGTTAGGGCTAGGGTTAGGTCGAGGGTTAGGGTTAGGGTTAGGGTTAGGGTTAGGGTTAGGGTTAAGGTTAGAGTTAGGGTTAGGGTTAGGGTTAGGGTTTGGGTTAGGGTTAGTGTTCAGGGTAGGGCTAGGGTTACTGCTAGGGCTACGGTAAGGGCTAGGGTTAGGGCTAGGGGTAGGGCTTGGGTTAGGGTTAGGGTTAGGGCTAGGGCTAGGGCTAGGGCAAGGGTTAGGGAAGGGCTATGGTTAGGGTTAGGGTTAGGGTTAGGGTTAGGGTTAGGGTTAGGGTTAGGGTGAGGGTGAGGGTGAGGGTTAGGGCTCGGGCTAGGGCTAGGGCTAGGGCAAGGGTTAGGGCAAGGGCTATGGTTAGGGTTAGAGATCGGGTTAGGGTTACGGTTGGGGTTAGGGTGAGGGACAGGACTAGGGTTAGGGTGAGGGTTAGGGTTAGTGTTAGGGCCAGGGTTAGCATTAGGGTCAGGGCTACGGTTAGGGTTATGGGAAGGGGTAGGATTAGGGTAGGGTTAGGGTTACGGCTATAGTTAGGGTTAGGGCTCGGACAAGGGTTAGGGCTAAGGCTAGGGCTAGTGTTAGGGTTAGGGCTATGGCTAGGGCTTGGGCTAGGGCAAGGGTTAGGGTTAGGGTTAGGGTTAGGTATAGGGTGAGGGCTAGGGTTAGGGTGAGGGTTTGTATTAGGGTTAGTGGTAGGCTTTGGGTTAGGGTAAGGTCTAGGGTTAGGGCTAGGGCTAGGGTTAGGTTTAGGGCTAGGTTTAGAACTAGAGCTAGGGCTAGGGTTAGGGTTAGGGTTCAGTTTCAGTTTAGGGTTACAGTTTGGTTTAGGGGTAGGGGTAGGGGTAGGGTTAGGTCTAGGCCTAGGGTTAGGGTTAAGGCTATAGTTAGGTTTAGGGTTAGGGTTAGGGTTAGCGCTAGGGTTAGGCTTAGGGTTAGGGTTAGGGCTAGGGTTAGGGCTAGGGTTAGGTTTAGGGCTCGGGTTAGGTTTAGGGTTACGGTTCTGGTTCTGGTTAGGGTTTGGGTTAGCGTTACGGTTAGTGGTAGGTGTTGGGTTAGGGTTAGGGCTAGGGATAGAGTTTAGGCTAGGATTAGGGTTAGGTTACAGTTAGTGAGAGGGTTAGGGCTAAGGCTAGTGTGAGGGTGAGATTTAGGTTTAGGGATACGGTTTTTTGTTAGGGTTAGGGTTATGGTTAGCGTTAGGATTAGTGTTAGGGCTAGGGTTAGGTCGAGGGTTAGGGTTAGGGTTAAGGTTAGGGTTAGGGTTAAGGTTAGAGTTAGGGTTAGGGTTAGGGTTTGTGTTAGGGTTAGGGTTAGTGTTCGGGCTAGGGCTAGGGTTACTGCTAGGGCTACAGTTAGGGCTAAGGTTAGGGCTAGGGTTAGGGCTAGGGTTAGGGCTTGGGTTAGGGTTAGGGCTAGGGCTAGGGCTAGGGCAAGGGTTAGGCAAGGGCTATGGTTAGGTTTAGGGTTAGGGTTAGGGTTAGGGTTAGGGTTAGGGCTAGGGTTAGGGCTAGGGCTAGGGCAAGGGTTAGGGCAAGGGCTATGCTTAGGGTTAGAGTTAGGGTTAGGGTTAGGGTTAGGGTTGGGGTTAGGGTGAGGGTCAGGGCTAGGGTTAGGGTGAGGGTTAGGGTTAGTGTTAGGGCCAGGGTTAGCATTAGGGTCAGGGCTACGGTTAGGGTTAGGGGTAGGGGTAGGGGTAGGATTAGGGTAGGGTTAGGGTTACGGCTATGGTTAGGGTTAGGGTTAGGGTTAGGGTTAGAGTTAGGGCAAGGGTTAGGGCTAGAGTTCAGGTTAGGTTTAGGGTAGGGTTAGGGCTAGGGCTAGGGTTAGGGTTAGGGTTAGGGTTAGGTTTAGGGCGAGGGCTAGGGCTAGGGTTTGTGTTAGGGTTAGGGCTAGGGCTAGTGCTAGGGCTAGGGTTAGTGTTAGGGTTAGTGTTAGGGTTAGGTTTAGGTGTAGGGTTAGGGTTAGACTTAGGGGCAGGTTTAGGGGTAGGGCTAGGGTTAGTTGTAGTGTTAGAGCTAGGGCTAGGGCTTGGGATAGGGATAGGGATAGGGATAGGGATAGGGATAGGGATAGGGATAGGGTTAGTGTTAGTGTTAGTGTTAGTGTTAGTGTTAGGGCTAGGGCTAGGGTTAGGGTTAGGGTTAGGGTTAGGGTTAGGGTTAGGGTTAGGGCTAGGGTTAGGTTTAGGGCTAGGGCTAGGGTTAGGGTTAGGGTTCGGGCTAGGATTAGGGCTAGGGTTAGGGCTAGGGCTAGGGCTAGGTAACGGTTAGGGCTAGGGTTAGAGCTAGAGCTAGGACTAGGGTTAGGGTTCAGGTTCAGGTTCAGTTTAGGGTTACAGTTTGGGTTAGGGGCAGGGGTAGGGGTAGGGGTATGGTTACGGCTAGGCCTAGGGTTTGGGTTAGGGCTAGGGTTAGGTTTAGGGTTAGCGTTAGAGTTAGGATTAGCGCTAGGGTTAGGGTTATGGTTAGGGTTAGGGCTAGGTTCAGGTTTAGGGCTCGGGTTAGTGTTATGTTTAGGGTTACGGTTCTGGTTAGGGTTTGGGTTTGGGTTAGGGTTAGTGGTAGGGGTTGGGTTAGGGCTAGGGTTAGGGTTTGGGCTAGGATTAGGGTTAGGGTTACAGTTAGTGAGAGGGTTAGGGCTAAGACTAGGGTTAGGGTGAGATTTAGGTTTAGGGATATGTTTTTTTGTTAGGGTTAGGGTTATGGTTAGCGTTAGGATTAGGGTTAGGGCTAGGGTTAGGTCGAGGGTTAGGGTTAGGGTTAGGGTTAGGGTTATGGTTAGGTTTAGGGTTAAGGTTAGAGTTAGGGTTAGGGTTAGGGTTTGGGTTAGGGTTAGGGTTAGTGTTCGTGCTAGGGCTAGGGCTAGGGTTACTGCTAGGGCTACGGTTAGGCCTAGGGTTAGGGCTAGGGTTAGGGCTTGGGTTAGGTTTAGGGTTAGGGCTAGGGCTAGGGCTAGGGCAAGGGTTAGGGCAAGGGCTATGGTTAGGGTTCGGGTTAGGGTTAGGGTTAGGGTTAGGGTGAGGGTTAGGGCTAGGGCTAGGGCTAGGGCTAGGGCTAGGGCAAGGGTTAGGGCAAGGGCTATGGTTAGGGTTAGAGTTCGGGTTAGGGTTACGGTTGGGGTTAGGGTGAGGGTCAGGACTAGGGTTAGGGTGAGGGTTAGGGTTAGTGTTAGGGCCAGGGTTAGCATTAGGGTCAGGGCTACAGTTAGGGTTACGGGTAGGGGTAGGGGTAGGATTAGGGTAGGGTTAGGGTTACGGCTATGGTTAGGGTTAGGGCTCGGACAAGGGTTAGGGCTAAGGCTAGGGCTAGTGTTAGGGTTAGAGGTATGGCTAGGGCTTCGGCTAGGGCAAGGGTTAGGGTTAGGGTTAGGGTTAGGGTTAGGTATAGGGTGAGGGCTAGGGTTAGGGTGAGGGTTCTGGTTAGTGTTAGGGCTAGGGTAAGCATTAGGGTTAGGGCTACGGTTATGGTTAGGGTTTGTATTAGGGTTAGTGGTAGGCTTTGGGTTAGGGTAAGGTCTAGGGTTAGGGCTAGGGTTAGGGTTAATGTTAGGGCTAGGGCTAGGGTTAGGTTTGGGGTTACGGTTAGGGTTACGGTTAGGGTTAGGGTTAGGATTAGGGTTAGGGTTAGGGTTAGAGTTAGGGCTAGGGTTGGGGTTGGGGTTAGGGTTTGAGTTCGGGTTCGGTTCGGGTTAGGGTTAGGGTCAGGGTTTGGGGTAGATTTATGGTTTGGGTTAGGGTTAGGGTTGCGGTTGGGGTTAGGTTTAGGGCTAGGGCTAGGGCTCGGGCTAAGGTTAAAGCTAGGGCTAGGGCTAGGGTTAGGGTTAGTGTTAGGGTTAGCACTAGGGCTAGGGTTAGGGGTAGGGGTAGGGTTAGGATTAGGGTTAGCGCGAGGGCTGGGGTTAGGGTTAGGGTTAGGGGTAGGGTTAGGGTTAGGGTTAGGGTTAGGGCTAGGGTTAGGTTTAGGGCTAGCGATAGGTTTAGGGATAGGGTCTGGGCTAGGGTTAGATTTAGGGTTAAGGCTCGGGATAGGGCTAGGGATAGGGCTAGGGCTAGGTCTAAGGCTAGGGTTAGGGTTAGGGCTAGGGTTCGGGTTAGGGCTAGAGTTCGGGTTAGGGTTAGGGTGGGGTTAGGGCTACGGCTAGGGTTAGGGCTTGGGTTTGGGTTAGGGTTAGGGTTAGGGTTAGGGCTAGGGCTAGGGCTAGGACTAGGGATAGGGATAGGGATAGGGATAGGGATCGGGATAGGGATAGGGATAGGGATAGGGATAGGGATAGGGATAGGACTAGGGATAGGGATAGGGATAGGGCTAGGGCTAGGGCAAGGGTTAGGTCAAGGGCTATTGTTACGGTTAGGGTTAGGGTCAGTGTGAGGGCTATGGTTAGGTTGAGGGTGACGGTGAGGGTTACGGCTAGGGTTAGCATTAGGGTTAGGGCTGGCGTTAGCGTTAGAGTTAGGTTTAGGTTAAGGGTTAGGGTTAGGGTTAGGGTTAGGGTTAGGTCTAGGGCTAGGGCTACGGTTAGGGCTAGCGTTATGGCTAGGGTTAGGGTTCGGTGAGGTTTACGGTTAGGAGTAGAGTTAGGGTTAGGGTGAGGGCTAGGTTTAGGGTGAGTGTTAGTTTTAGGGTTTGGGTTAGGGCTAGGGTTATCATTAGGGTTAGGGCGAGGGTTAGGGTTAGGTTTATGATTATGGTTAGGGTTTTGGTTAGGTTTAGTGGTAGGCTTTGGGTTAGGGTTAGGACTAGGGTTTGGGTTAGGGTTTGGGTTAGGGTTAGGGTTAGGATTAGGGCTAGGG
>NC_139475.1:12645000-12647500 GCF_057233095.1 Heloderma suspectum
GGGGTTGGGGTTAGGGTTTGAGTTTGGGTTCGGGTTCCGGATAGGGTTAGAATTAGTGTTAGGGTTAGGGTTAGGGCTAGGGCTAGGGTTAGGGGTAGGCTTAGGTTTAGGTTTCGGGATACGGTTTGGATTAGGGTTAGGGTTAGGGCTAGGGTTTGGGTTAGGGTTAGGGTTAGGATTAGAGCTAGGGCTAGTGTTAGCGCTCGTGCTAGGGTAACGGTTAGGACATGCGTTAGAGCTAGAGTTAGGGCTAGCGTTAGGGTTCAGGTTCAGTTTAGGGTTACAGTTTGAGTTAGGGGTAGGGGTAGGGTAGGGCTAGGGCTAGGGTTAGGGCTAGGCCTAGGGTTAGAATTAGGGCTAAGGTTAGGTTTAGGCTTAGGCTTAGCGTTAGGGTTAATGCTAGGGTTACGTTTAGGGTTAGTGATAGGGTTAGGTTTAGGGCTCGGGTTAGGGTTAGGGTTACTGTTACGGTTAGTGTTTGGGTTAGGTTTACGGTTAGTGGTAGGGGTTGGGTTAGGGTTAGGGCTAGGGTCAGGGTTTGGGCTAGGGTTAGGGTTAGGGTTATGGTAAGTGAGAGGGCTAGGGCTAAGCCTAGGGTAAGGGTCAGGGTTAGGGTTAGGGATACTGTTTGGGTTAGGGTTAGGGTTACGGTTAGGGTTAGGGTTAGGGTTAGGGTGACGGTTAGGGTTAGGGTTGGGGTTAGGGTGAGGGTCAGGGCTAGGGTTAGGGTGAGGGTTAGGGTTAGTGTTAGGGCCAGGGTTAGCATTAGGGTCAGGGCTACGGTTAGGGTTAGGGGTAGGGGTAGGGGTAGGATTAGGGTAGTGTTAGGGTTACGGCTATGGTTAGGGTTAGGGTTAGGGTTAGGGTTAGAGTTAGGGCAAGGGTTAGGGCTAGAGTTCAGGTTAGGTTTAGGGTAGGGTTCGGGCTAGGGCTAGGGTTAGGGTTAGGGTTAGGGTTAGGTTTAGGGCGAGGGCTAGGGCTAGGGTTTGTGTTAGGGTTAGGGCTAGGGCTAGGGCTAGGGTTAGTGTTAGGGTTAGGGTTAGGGTTAGGGTTAGGGTAAGGGTTAGGTGTAGGGTTAGGGTTAGGCTTAGGGGCAGGTTTAGGGGTAGGGCTAGGGTTAGTTGTAGTGTTAGAGCTAGGGTTAGGGCTTGGGATAGGGATAGGGATAGGGATAGGGATAGGGATCGGGTTAGTGTTAGTGTTAGTGTTAGGGCTAGGGCTAGGGTTAGGGTTAGGGTTAGGGTTAGGGTTAGGGTTAGGGTTAGGGTTAGGGCTAGGGTTAGGGTTAGGGTTAGGGCTAGGGTTAGGGTTAGGGTTCGGGCTAAGATTAGGGCTAGGGTTAGGGCTAGGGCTAGGGTAACGGTTAGGGCTAGGGTTAGAGCTAGAGCTAGGGCTAGGGTTAGGGTTCAGGTTCAGGTTCAGTTTAGGGTTACAGTTTGGGTTAGGGGCAGGGGTAGGGGTAGGGGTATGGTTACGGCTAGGCCTAGGGTTAGGGCTAGGGCTAGGGTTAGGTTGAGGGTTAGCGTTAGAGTTAGGATTAGCGCTAGGGTTAGGGTTATGGTTAGGGTTAGGGTTAGGTTCTGGTTTAGGGCTCGGGTTAGTGTTAGGTTTAGGGTTACGGTTCTGGTTAGGGTTTGGGTTAGGGTTAGGGTTAGGATTAGGGATAGGGATAGTGTTAGGGCTAGGGCTAGGGCTAGGGTAACGGTTAGGACATGCGTTAGAGCTAGAGTTAGGGCTAGCATTACGGTTCAGGTTCAGTTTAGGGTTACAGTTTGAGTTAGGGGTAGGGGTAGGGTAGGGCTAGGGCTAGGGTTAGGGCTAGGCCTAGGGTTAGAATTAGGGCTAAGGTTAGGTTTAGGCTTAGGCGTAGCGTTAGGGTTAGCGCTAGGGTTACGTTTAGGGTTAGGGATAGGGTTAGGTTTAGGGCTCGGGTTAGGGTTAGGGTTACGGTTATGGTTAGGGTTTGGGTTAGGGTTAGGGTTAGTGGTAGGGGTTGGGTTAGGGTTAGGGCTAGGGTCAGGGTTGGGACTAGGGTTAGGGTTAGGGTTATTGTAAGTGAGAGGGTTGGGGCTAAGCCTAGGGTTATGCTTAGGGTTAGGGATACTGTTTGGGTTAGGGTTAGGGTTAGGGTAAGGGTTTGGGTTAGGGTTAGGGCTAGGGTGAGGTTTAGGGTTAGGGTTAGGGTTAGTTCTAGGGTTAGGGTTATCGTTAGGGTGACGCTTTGGGCTAGGGTTAGGGTTAGGGTTAGGGTTAGGGTTAGGGTTCGGGCTAGGGCTAGGGTTAGGGCTAGGGCTAGGGCTACGGATAGGGCTAGGGTAAGGTCTAGGGTTAGGGCTAGGGCTAGGGTAAGGGTTAGGGCTAGGGTTAGAACTAGAGCTAGGGCTAGGATTAGGGTTAGGTTTACAGTTAGTGAGAGGGTTAGGGCTAAGGCTAGTGTTAGGGTGAGATTTAGGTTTAGGGATATGGTTTTTTGTTAGGGTTAGGGTTATGGTTAGCATTA
>NC_139475.1:12650000-12655000 GCF_057233095.1 Heloderma suspectum
GGTTGGGGTTGGGGTTAGGGTTTGAGTTTGGGTTCGGGTTCCGGATAGGGTTAGAATTAGTGTTAGGGTTAGGGTTAGGGCTAGGGCTAGGGTTAGGGGTAGGCTTAGGTTTAGGGATACGGTTTGGATTAGGGTTAGGGTTAGGGCTAGGGTTTGGGTTAGGGTTAGGGTTAGGATTAGGGCTAGGGCTAGTGTTAGCGCTAGGGCTAGGGCTAGGGTAACGGTTAGGACATGCGTTAGAGCTAGAGTTAGGGCTAGCGTTAGGGTTCAGGTTCAGTTTAGGGTTACAGTTTGAGTTTGGGGTAGGGGTAGGGTAGGGCTAGGGCTAGGGTTAGGGCTAGGCCTAGGGTTAGAATTAGGGCTAAGGTTAGGTTTAGGCTTAGGCTTAGCGTTAGGGTTAATGCTAGGGTTACGTTTAGGGTTAGTGATAGGGTTAGGTTTAGGGCTCGGGTTAGGGTTAGGGTTACTGTTATGGTTAGTGTTTGGGTTAGGGTTAGGGTTAGTGGTAGGGGTTGGGTTAGGGTTAGGGCTAGGGTCAGGGTTTGGGCTAGGGTTAGGGTTATGGTAAGTGAGAGGGCTAGGGCTAAGCCTAGGGTAAGGGTCAGGGTTAGGGTTAGGGATACTGTTTGGGTTAGGGTTAGGGTTACGGTTAGGGTTAGGGTTAGGGTTGGGGTTAGGGTTAGGGTTAGGGTTATGGTTAGGGTTAGGGTTAGGGCTAGGGTTATCATTAGAATTAGGGCTAGGGTTAGTGTTAGGGTTAGGTTTATGATTATGGTTAGGGTTTTGGTTAGGTTTAGTGGTAGGCTTTGGGTTAGGGTTAGGGCTAGGGTTTGGGTTAGGGTTTGGGTTAGGGTTAGGGTTAGGATTAGGGCTAGGGCTAGTCTTAGGGCTAGGCCTAGGGCTAGGGTAACGGTTAGGACATGCGTTAGAGCTAGAGTTAGGGCTAGCGTTAGGGTTCAGGTTCAGTTTAGGGTTACAGTTTGAGTTATGGGTAGGGGTAGGGTAGGGCTAGGGCTAGGGTTAGGGCTAGGCCTAGGGTTAGAATTAGGGCTAAGGTTAGGTTTAGGGTTAGGGTTAGCGTTAGGGTTAGCGCTAGGGTTACGTTTAGGGTTAGGGATAGGGTTAGGTTTAGGGCTCGGGTTAGGGTTAGGGTTACGGTTATGGTTAGGGTTTGGGTTAGGGTTAGGGTTAGTGGTAGGGGTTGGGTTAGGGTTAGGGCTAGGGTCAGGGTTGGGGCTAGGGTTAGGGTTAGGGTTATTGTAAGTGAGAGCGTTAGGGCTAAGCCTAGGGTTATGCTTAGGGTTAGGGATACTGTTTGGGTCAGGGTTAGGGTTAGGGTAAGGGTTTGGGTTAGGGTTAGGGCTAGGGTGAGGTTTAGGGTTAGGGTTAGGTTTAGGGTTAGTTCTAGGGTTAGGGTTATCGTTAGGGTGACGCTTTGGGCTAGGGTTAGGGTTAGGGTTAGGGTTAGGGTTAGGTTTAGGGTTAGGGTTAGGGTTAGGGTTTGGGCTAGGGCTAGGGTTAGGGCTAGGGCTAGGGCTACGGATAGGGCTAGGGTAAGGTCTAGGGTTAGGGCTAGGGCTGGGGTTGGGGTTGAGGTTAGGTTTAGGGTTACGGTTGGGGTTGTGGTTGGTGTCGTGTTGTGGTTGGGGTTGGGGTTAGGGTTTGAGTTTGGGTTTGGGTTCCGGACAGGGTTAGAATTAGTGTTAGGGTTAGGGTTAGGGCTAGGGCTAGGGTTAGGGGTAGGCTTAGGTTTAGGGATACGGTTTGGATTAGGGTTAGGGTTAGGGCTAGGGTTTGGGTTAGGGTTAGGGTTAGGATTAGGGCTAGGGCTAGTGTTAGCGCTAGGGCTAGGGCTAGGGTAACGGTTAGGACATGCGTTAGAGCTAGAGTTAGGGCTAGCGTTAGGGTTCAGGTTCAGTTTAGGGTTACAGTTTGAGTTAGGGGTAGGGGTAGGGTAGGGCTAGGGCTAGGGTTAGGGCTAGGCCTAGGGTTAGAATTAGGGCTAAGTTTAGGTTTAGGCTTAGGCTTAGCGTTAGGGTTAATGCTAGGGTTACGTTTAGGGTTAGTGATAGGGTTAGGTTTAGGGCTCGGGTTAGGGTTAGGGTTACTGTTACGGTTAGTGTTTGGGTTAGGGTTAGGGTTAGTGGTAGTGGTTGGGTTAGGGTTAGGGCTAGGGTCAGGGTTTGGGCTAGGGTTAGGGTTAGGTTTATGGTAAGTGAGAGGGCTAGGGCTAAGCCTAGGGTAAGGGTCAGGGTTAGGGTTAGGGATACTGTTTGGGTTAGGGTTAGGGTTATGGTTAGGGTTAGGGTTAGGTTTAGGGTTAGGGTTAGGGCTAGGGTTATCATTAGGGTTAGGGCTAGGGTTAGGGTTAGGGTTAGGTTTATGATTATGGTTAGGGTTTTGGTTAGGTTTAGTGGTAGGCTTTGGGTTAGGGTTAGGGCTAGGGTTTGGGTTAGGGTTAGGGTTAGGGTTAGGATTAGGGCTAGGGCTAATCTTAGGGCTAGGGCTAGGGCTAGGGTAACGGTTAGGACATGCGTTAGAGCTAGAGTTAGGGCTAGCGTTAGGGTTCAGGTTCAGTTTAGGGTTACAGTTTGAGTTAGGGGTAGGGGTAGGGTAGGGCTAGGGCTAGGGTTAGGGCTAGGCCTAGGGTTAGAATTAGGGCTAAGGTTAGGTTTAGGGTTAGGGTTAGCGTTAGGGTTAGCGCTAGGGTTACGTTTAGGGTTAGGGATAGGGTTAGGTTTAGGGCTCGGGTTAGGGTTAGGGTTACGGTTATTGTTAGGGTTTGGGTTAGGGTTAGGGTTAGTGGTAGGGGTTGGGTTAGGGTTAGGGCTAGGGTCAGGGTTGGGGCTAGGGTTAGTGTTAGGGTTATTGTAACTGAGAGGGTTAGGGCTAAGCCTAGGGTTATGCTTAGGGTTAGGGATACTGTTTGGGTTAGGGTTAGGGTTAGGGTTAGGGTAAGGGTTTGGGTTAGGGTTAGGGCTAGGGTGAGGTTTAGGGTTAGGGTTAGGGTTAGTTCTAGGGTTAGGGTTATCGTTAGGGTGACGCTTTGGGCTAGGGTTAGGGTTAGGGTTAGGTTTAGGGTTAGGGTTAGGGTTCGGGCTAGGGCTAGGGTTAGGGCTAGGGCTAGGGCTACGGATAGGGCTAGGGTAAGGTCTAGGGTTAGGGCTAGGGCTAGGGTAAGGGTTAGGGCTAGGGTTAGAACTAGAGCTAGGGCTAGGATTAGGGTTAGGGTTACAGTTAGTGAGAGGGTTAGGGCTAAGGCTAGTGTTAGGGTGAGATTTAGGTTTAGGGATATGGTTTTTTGTTAGGGTTAGGGTTATGGTTAGCATTAGGATTAGGGTTAGGGCGAGGGTTAGGTCGAGGGTTAGGGTTAGGGCTAGGGTTAGGGTTAGGGTTAGGGTTAGGGTTAGGGTTAAGGTTAGGGTTAGGGTTAGGGTTAGGGTTAGGGTTAGGGCTGGGGTTGGGGTTGAGGTTAGTGTTAGGGTTACGGTTGGGGTTGTGGTTGGTGTCGTGTTGTGGTTGGGGTTGGGGTTAGGGTTTGAGTTTGGGTTCGGGTTCCGGATAGGGTTAGAATTAGTGTTAGGGTTAGGGTTAGGGCTAGGGCTAGGGTTAGGGGTAGGCTTAGGTTTAGGTTTCGGGATACGGTTTGGATTAGGGTTAGGGTTAGGGCTAGGGTTTGGGTTAGGGTTAGGGTTAGGATTAGAGCTAGGGCTAGTGTTAGCGCTCGTGCTAGGGTAACGGTTAGGACATGCGTTAGAGCTAGAGTTAGGGCTAGCGTTAGGGTTCAGGTTCAGTTTAGGGTTACAGTTTGAGTTAGGGGTAGGGGTAGGGTAGGGCTAGGGCTAGGGTTAGGGCTAGGCCTAGGGTTAGAATTAGGGCTAAGGTTAGGTTTAGGCTTAGGCTTAGCGTTAGGGTTAATGCTAGGGTTACGTTTAGGGTTAGTGATAGGGTTAGGTTTAGGGCTCGGGTTAGGGTTAGGGTTACTGTTACGGTTAGTGTTTGGGTTAGGTTTACGGTTAGTGGTAGGGGTTGGGTTAGGGTTAGGGCTAGGGTCAGGGTTTGGGCTAGGGTTAGGGTTAGGGTTATGGTAAGTGAGAGGGCTAGGGCTAAGCCTAGGGTAAGGGTCAGGGTTAGGGTTAGGGATACTGTTTGGGTTAGGGTTAGGGTTACGGTTAGGGTTAGGGTTAGGGTTAGGGTTAGGGTGACGGTTAGGGTTAGGGTTGGGGTTAGGGTGAGGGTCAGGGCTAGGGTTAGGGTGAGGGTTAGGGTTAGTGTTAGGGCCAGGGTTAGCATTAGGGTCAGGGCTACGGTTAGGGTTAGGGGTAGGGGTAGGGGTAGGATTAGGGTAGTGTTAGGGTTACGGCTATGGTTAGGGTTAGGGTTAGGGTTAGGGTTAGAGTTAGGGCAAGGGTTAGGGCTAGAGTTCAGGTTAGGTTTAGGGTAGGGTTCGGGCTAGGGCTAGGGTTAGGGTTAGGGTTAGGGTTAGGTTTAGGGCGAGGGCTAGGGCTAGGGTTTGTGTTAGGGTTAGGGCTAGGGCTAGGGCTAGGGTTAGTGTTAGGGTTAGGGTTAGGGTTAGGGTTAGGGTAAGGGTTAGGTGTAGGGTTAGGGTTAGGCTTAGGGGCAGGTTTAGGGGTAGGGCTAGGGTTAGTTGTAGTGTTAGAGCTAGGGTTAGGGCTTGGGATAGGGATAGGGATAGGGATAGGGATAGGGATCGGGTTAGTGTTAGTGTTAGTGTTAGGGCTAGGGCTAGGGTTAGGGTTAGGGTTAGGGTTAGGGTTAGGGTTAGGGTTAGGGTTAGGGCTAGGGTTAGGGTTAGGGTTAGGGCTAGGGTTAGGGTTAGGGTTCGGGCTAAGATTAGGGCTAGGGTTAGGGCTAGGGCTAGGGTAACGGTTAGGGCTAGGGTTAGAGCTAGAGCTAGGGCTAGGGTTAGGGTTCAGGTTCAGGTTCAGTTTAGGGTTACAGTTTGGGTTAGGGGCAGGGGTAGGGGTAGGGGTATGGTT
>NC_139475.1:12662500-12665000 GCF_057233095.1 Heloderma suspectum
TAAGGTCTAGGGTTAGGGCTAGGGCTAGGGTAAGGGTTAGGGCTAGGGTTAGAACTAGAGCTAGGGCTAGGATTAGGGTTAGGGTTACAGTTAGTGAGAGGGTTAGGGCTAAGGCTAGTGTTAGGGTGAGATTTAGGTTTAGGGATATGGTTTTTTGTTAGGGTTAGGGTTATGGTTAGCATTAGGATTAGGGTTAGGGCGAGGGTTAGGTCGAGGGTTAGGGTTAGGGCTAGGGTTAGGGTTAGGGTTAGGGTTAGGGTTAGGGTTAAGGTTAGGGTTAGGGTTAGGGTTAGGGTTAGGGTTAGGGCTGGGGTTGGGGTTGAGGTTAGTGTTAGGGTTACGGTTGGGGTTGTGGTTGGTGTCGTGTTGTGGTTGGGGTTGGGGTTAGGGTTTGAGTTTGGGTTCGGGTTCCGGATAGGGTTAGAATTAGTGTTAGGGTTAGGGTTAGGGCTAGGGCTAGGGTTAGGGGTAGGCTTAGGTTTAGGTTTCGGGATACGGTTTGGATTAGGGTTAGGGTTAGGGCTAGGGTTTGGGTTAGGGTTAGGGTTAGGATTAGAGCTAGGGCTAGTGTTAGCGCTCGTGCTAGGGTAACGGTTAGGACATGCGTTAGAGCTAGAGTTAGGGCTAGCGTTAGGGTTCAGGTTCAGTTTAGGGTTACAGTTTGAGTTAGGGGTAGGGGTAGGGTAGGGCTAGGGCTAGGGTTAGGGCTAGGCCTAGGGTTAGAATTAGGGCTAAGGTTAGGTTTAGGCTTAGGCTTAGCGTTAGGGTTAATGCTAGGGTTACGTTTAGGGTTAGTGATAGGGTTAGGTTTAGGGCTCGGGTTAGGGTTAGGGTTACTGTTACGGTTAGTGTTTGGGTTAGGTTTACGGTTAGTGGTAGGGGTTGGGTTAGGGTTAGGGCTAGGGTCAGGGTTTGGGCTAGGGTTAGGGTTAGGGTTATGGTAAGTGAGAGGGCTAGGGCTAAGCCTAGGGTAAGGGTCAGGGTTAGGGTTAGGGATACTGTTTGGGTTAGGGTTAGGGTTACGGTTAGGGTTAGGGTTAGGGTTAGGGTGACGGTTAGGGTTAGGGTTGGGGTTAGGGTGAGGGTCAGGGCTAGGGTTAGGGTGAGGGTTAGGGTTAGTGTTAGGGCCAGGGTTAGCATTAGGGTCAGGGCTACGGTTAGGGTTAGGGGTAGGGGTAGGGGTAGGATTAGGGTAGTGTTAGGGTTACGGCTATGGTTAGGGTTAGGGTTAGGGTTAGGGTTAGAGTTAGGGCAAGGGTTAGGGCTAGAGTTCAGGTTAGGTTTAGGGTAGGGTTCGGGCTAGGGCTAGGGTTAGGGTTAGGGTTAGGGTTAGGTTTAGGGCGAGGGCTAGGGCTAGGGTTTGTGTTAGGGTTAGGGCTAGGGCTAGGGCTGGGGTTAGTGTTAGGGTTAGGGTTAGGGTTAGGGTTAGGGTAAGGGTTAGGTGTAGGGTTAGGGTTAGGCTTAGGGGCAGGTTTAGGGGTAGGGCTAGGGTTAGTTGTAGTGTTAGAGCTAGGGTTAGGGCTTGGGATAGGGATAGGGATAGGGATAGGGATAGGGATCGGGTTAGTGTTAGTGTTAGTGTTAGGGCTAGGGCTAGGGTTAGGGTTAGGGTTAGGGTTAGGGTTAGGGTTAGGGTTAGGGTTAGGGCTAGGGTTAGGGTTAGGGTTAGGGCTAGGGTTAGGGTTAGGGTTCGGGCTAAGATTAGGGCTAGGGTTAGGGCTAGGGCTAGGGTAACGGTTAGGGCTAGGGTTAGAGCTAGAGCTAGGGCTAGGGTTAGGGTTCAGGTTCAGGTTCAGTTTAGGGTTACAGTTTGGGTTAGGGGCAGGGGTAGGGGTAGGGGTATGGTTACGGCTAGGCCTAGGGTTAGGGCTAGGGCTAGGGTTAGGTTGAGGGTTAGCGTTAGAGTTAGGATTAGCGCTAGGGTTAGGGTTATGGTTAGGGTTAGGGTTAGGTTCTGGTTTAGGGCTCGGGTTAGTGTTAGGTTTAGGGTTACGGTTCTGGTTAGGGTTTGGGTTAGGGTTAGGGTTAGGATTAGGGATAGGGCTAGTGTTAGGGCTAGGGCTAGGGCTAGGGTAACGGTTAGGACATGCGTTAGAGCTAGAGTTAGGGCTAGCATTACGGTTCAGGTTCAGTTTAGGGTTACAGTTTGAGTTAGGGGTAGGGGTAGGGTAGGGCTAGGGCTAGGGTTAGGGCTAGGCCTAGGGTTAGAATTAGGGCTAAGGTTAGGTTTAGGCTTAGGCGTAGCGTTAGGGTTAGCGCTAGGGTTACGTTTAGGGTTAGGGATAGGGTTAGGTTTAGGGCTCGGGTTAGGGTTAGGGTTACGGTTATGGTTAGGGTTTGGGTTAGGGTTAGGGTTAGTGGTAGGGGTTGGGTTAGGGTTAGGGCTAGGGTCAGGGTTGGGACTAGGGTTAGGGTTAGGGTTATTGTAAGTGAGAGGGTTGGGGCTAAGCCTAGGGTTATGCTTAGGGTTAGGGATACTGTTTGGGTTAGGGTTAGGGTT
>NC_139475.1:12707500-12710000 GCF_057233095.1 Heloderma suspectum
AGGGTTAGGGCTAGGGTTAGGGTTAGGGTTCGGGCTAAGATTAGGGCTAGGGTTAGGACTAGGGCTAGGGCTAGGGTAACGGTTAGGGCTAGGGTTAGAGCTAGAGCTAGGGCTAGGGTTAGGGTTCAGGTTCAGGTTCAGTTTAGGGTTACAGTTTGGGTTAGGGGCAGGGGTAGGGGTAGGGGTATGGTTACGGCTAGGCCTAGGGTTAGGGCTAGGGATAGGGTTAGGTTTAGGGTTAGCGTTAGAGTTAGGATTAGCGCTAGGGTTAGGGTTATGGTTAGGGTTAGGGTTAGGTTCTGGTTTAGGGCTCGGGTTAGTGTTAGGTTTAGGGTTATGGTTCTGGTTAGGGTTTGGGTTAGGGTTAGGGTTAGGATTAGGGCTAGGGCTAGTGTTAGGGCTAGGGCTAGGGCTAGGGTAACGGTTAGGACATGCGTTAGAGCTAGAGTTAGGGCTAGCATTACGGTTCAGGTTCAGTTTAGGGTTACAGTTTGAGTTAGGGGTAGGGGTAGGGTAGGGCTAGGGCTAGGGTTAGGGCTAGGCCTAGGGTTAGAATTAGGGCTAAGGTTAGGTTTAGGCTTAGGCTTAGCGTTAGGGTTAGCGCTAGGGTTACGTTTAGGGTTAGGGATAGGGTTAGGTTTAGGGCTCGGGTTAGGGTTAGGGTTACGGTTATGGTTAGGGTTTGGGTTAGGGTTAGGGTTAGTGGTAGGGGTTGGGTTAGGGTTAGGGCTAGGGTCAGGGTTGGGACTAGGGTTAGGGTTAGGGTTATTGTAAGTGAGAGGGTTAGGGCTAAGCCTAGGGTTATGCTTAGGGTTAGGGATACTGTTTGGGTTAGGGTTAGGGTTAGGGTAAGGGTTTGGGTTAGGGTTAGGGCTAGGGTGAGGTTTAGGGTTAGGGTTAGGGTTAGTTCTAGGGTTAGGGTTATCGTTAGGGTGACGCTTTGGGCTAGGGTTAGGGTTAGGGTTAGGGTTAGGGTTAGGGTTAGGGTTAGGGTTCGGGCTAGGGCTAGGGTTAGGTTTAGGGCTAGGGCTACGGATAGGGCTAGGGTAAGGTCTAGGGTTAGGGCTAGGGCTAGGGTAAGGGTTAGGGCTAGGGTTAGAACTAGAGCTAGGGCTAGGATTAGGGTTAGGGTTACAGTTAGTGAGAGGGTTAGGGCTAAGGCTAGTGTTAGGGTGAGATTTAGGTTTAGGGATATGGTTTTTTGTTAGGGTTATGGTTATGGTTAGCATTAGGATTAGGATTAGGACGAGGGTTAGGGTTAGGGTTAGGGTTAGGGTGAGGGTTAGGGTTAGGGTTGGGGTTAGGTTGAGGGTCAGGGCTAGGGTTAGGGTGAGGGATACTGTTTGGGTTAGGGTTAGGGTTACGGTTAGGGTTAGGGTTAGGGTTAGGGTTAGGGTGAGGGTGAGGGTTAGGGTTGGGGTTAGGGTGAGGGTCAGGGCTAGGGTTAGGGTGAGGGTTAGGGTTAGTGCTAGGGCCAGGGTTAGCATTAGGGTCAGGGCTACGGTTAGGGTTAGGGGTAGGGGTAGGGGTAGGGGTAGGATTAGGGTAGTGTTAGGGTCACGGCTATGGTTAGGGTTAGGGTTAGGGTTAGGGTTAGGGTTAGGGTTAGAGTTAGGGCAAGGGTTAGGGCTAGAGTTCAGGTTAGGTTTAGGGTAGGGTTAGGGCTAGGGCTAGGGTTAGGGTTAGGGTTAGGGTTAGGTTTAGGGCGAGGGCTAGGGCTAGGGTTTGTGTTAGGGTTAGGGCTAGGGCTAGGGCTAGGGTTAGTGTTAGGGTTAGGGTTAGGGTTAGGGTTAGGTTTAGGTGTAGGGTTAGGGTTAGGCTTAGGGGCAGGTTTAGGGGTAGGGCTAGGGTTAGTTGTAGTGTTAGAGCTAGGGCTAGGGCTTGGGATAGGGATAGGGATAGGGATAGGGATAGGGATAGGGATCGGGTTAGTGTTAGTGTTAGTGTTAGGGCTAGGGCTAGGGTTAGGGTTAGGGTTAGGGTTAAGGTTAGGGTTAGGGTTAGGGTTAGGGTTAGGGTTAGGGCTAGGGTTAGGGTTAGGGTTAGGGCTAGGGTTAGGGTTAGGGTTCGGGCTAAGATTAGGGCTAGGGTTAGGGCTAGGGCTAGGGCTAGGGTAACGGTTAGGGCTAGGGTTAGAGCTAGAGCTAGGGCTAGGGTTAGGGTTCAGGTTCAGGTTCAGTTTAGGGTTACAGTTTGGGTTAGGGGCAGGGGTAGGGGTAGGGGTATGGTTACGGCTAGGCCTAGGGTTAGGGCTAGGGCTAGGGTTAGGTTTAGGGTTAGCGTTAGAGTTAGGATTAGCGCTAGGGTTAGGGTTATGGTTAGGGTTAGGGTTAGGTTCAGGTTTAGGGCTCGGGTTAGTGTTAGGTTTAGGGTTACGGTTCTGGTTAGGGTTTGGGTTAGGGTTAGGGTTAGGATTAGGGCTAGGGCTAGGGCTAGTGTTAGGGCCAGGGCTAGGGCTAGGGTAACGGTTAGGACATGCGTTAGAGCTAGAGTTAGGGCT
>NC_139475.1:12715000-12717500 GCF_057233095.1 Heloderma suspectum
GGGTTAGGGTTAGGGTTAGGGCTAGGGTCAGGGTTGGGGCTAGGGTTAGGGTTAGGGTTATTGTAAGTGAGAGGGTTAGGGCTAAGCCTAGGGTTATGCTTAGGGTTAGGGATACTGTTTGGGTTAGGGTTAGGGTTAGGGTAAGGGTTTGGGTTAGGGTTAGGGCTAGGGTGAGGTTTAGGGTTAGGGTTAGGTTTAGGGTTAGTTCTAGGGTTAGGGTTATCGTTAGGGTGACGCTTTGGGCTAGGGTTAGGGTTAGGGTTAGGTTTAGGGTTAGGGTTAGGGTTAGGGTTAGGGCTAGGGCTACGGATAGGGCTAGGGTAAGGTCTAGGGTTAGGGCTAGGGCTGGGGTTGGGGTTGAGGTTAGGGTTAGGGTTATGGTTGGGGTTGTGGTTGCTGTCGTGTTGTGGTTGGGGTTGGGGTTAGGGTTTGAGTTTGGGTTCGGGTTCCGGATAGGGTTAGAATTAGTGTTAGGGTTAGGGTTAGGGCTAGGGCTAGGGTTAGGGGTAGGCTTAGGTTTAGGGATACGGTTTGGATTAGGGTTAGGGTTAGGGCTAGGGTTTGGGTTAGGGTTAGGGTTAGGATTAGGGCTAGGGCTAGTGTTAGCGCTAGGGCTAGGGCTAGGGTAACGGTTAGGACATGCGTTAGAGCTAGAGTTAGGGCTAGCGTTAGGGTTCAGGTTCAGTTTAGGGTTACAGTTTGAGTTTGGGGTAGGGGTAGGGTAGGGCTAGGGCTAGGGTTAGGGCTAGGCCTAGGGTTAGAATTAGGGCTAAGGTTAGGTTTAGGCTTAGGCTTAGCGTTAGGGTTAATGCTAGGGTTACGTTTAGGGTTAGTGATAGGGTTAGGTTTAGGGCTCGGGTTAGGGTTAGGGTTACTGTTATGGTTAGTGTTTGGGTTAGGGTTAGGGTTAGTGGTAGGGGTTGGGTTAGGGTTAGGGCTAGGGTCAGGGTTTGGGCTAGGGTTAGGGTTATGGTAAGTGAGAGGGCTAGGGCTAAGCCTAGGGTAAGGGTCAGGGTTAGGGTTAGGGATACTGTTTGGGTTAGGGTTAGGGTTACGGTTAGGGTTAGGGTTAGGGTTGGGGTTAGGGTTAGGGTTAGGGTTATGGTTAGGGTTAGGGTTAGGGCTAGGGTTATCATTAGAATTAGGGCTAGGGTTAGTGTTAGGGTTAGGTTTATGATTATGGTTAGGGTTTTGGTTAGGTTTAGTGGTAGGCTTTGGGTTAGGGTTAGGGCTAGGGTTTGGGTTAGGGTTTGGGTTAGGGTTAGGGTTAGGATTAGGGCTAGGGCTAGTCTTAGGGCTAGGCCTAGGGCTAGGGTAACGGTTAGGACATGCGTTAGAGCTAGAGTTAGGGCTAGCGTTAGGGTTCAGGTTCAGTTTAGGGTTACAGTTTGAGTTATGGGTAGGGGTAGGGTAGGGCTAGGGCTAGGGTTAGGGCTAGGCCTAGGGTTAGAATTAGGGCTAAGGTTAGGTTTAGGGTTAGGGTTAGCGTTAGGGTTAGCGCTAGGGTTACGTTTAGGGTTAGGGATAGGGTTAGGTTTAGGGCTCTGGTTAGGGTTAGGGTTACGGTTATGGTTAGGGTTTGGGTTAGGGTTAGGGTTAGTGGTAGGGGTTGGGTTAGGGTTAGGGCTAGGGTCAGGGTTGGGGCTAGGGTTAGGGTTAGGGTTATTGTAAGTGAGAGCGTTAGGGCTAAGCCTAGGGTTATGCTTAGGGTTAGGGATACTGTTTGGGTCAGGGTTAGGGTTAGGGTAAGGGTTTGGGTTAGGGTTAGGGCTAGGGTGAGGTTTAGGGTTAGGGTTAGGTTTAGGGTTAGTTCTAGGGTTAGGGTTATCGTTAGGGTGACGCTTTGGGCTAGGGTTAGGGTTAGGGTTAGGGTTAGGGTTAGGTTTAGGGTTAGGGTTAGGGTTAGGGTTTGGGCTAGGGCTAGGGTTAGGGCTAGGGCTAGGGCTACGGATAGGGCTAGGGTAAGGTCTAGGGTTAGGGCTAGGGCTGGGGTTGGGGTTGAGGTTAGGTTTAGGGTTACGGTTGGGGTTGTGGTTGGTGTCGTGTTGTGGTTGGGGTTGGGGTTAGGGTTTGAGTTTGGGTTCGGGTTCCGGACAGGGTTAGAATTAGTGTTAGGGTTAGGGTTAGGGCTAGGGCTAGGGTTAGGGGTAGGCTTAGGTTTAGGGATACGGTTTGGATTAGGGTTAGGGTTAGGGCTAGGGTTTGGGTTAGGGTTAGGGTTAGGATTAGGGCTAGGGCTAGTGTTAGCGCTAGGGCTAGGGCTAGGGTAACGGTTAGGACATGCGTTAGAGCTAGAGTTAGGGCTAGCGTTAGGGTTCAGGTTCAGTTTAGGGTTACAGTTTGAGTTAGGGGTAGGGGTAGGGTAGGGCTAGGGCTAGGGTTAGGGCTAGGCCTAGGGTTAGAATTAGGGCTAAGGTTAGGTTTAGGCTTAGGCTTAGCGTTAGGGTTAATGCTAGGGTTACGTTTAGGGTTAGTGATAGGGTTAGGTTTAGGGCTCGGG
>NC_139475.1:12722500-12727500 GCF_057233095.1 Heloderma suspectum
TAGGGTTAGGGTTAGGGTTAGGTTTAGGGTTAGGGTTAGGGTTAGGGTTCGGGCTAGGGCTAGGGTTAGGGCTAGGGTTAGGGCTAGGGCTACGGATAGGGCTAGGGTAAGGTCTAGGGTTAGGGCTAGGGCTGGGGTTGGGGTTGAGGTTAGGGTTAGGGTTATGGTTGGGGTTGTGGTTGCTGTCGTGTTGTGGTTGGGGTTGGGGTTAGGGTTTGAGTTTGGGTTCGGGTTCCGGATAGGGTTAGAATTAGTGTTAGGGTTAGGGTTAGGGCTAGGGCTAGGGTTAGGGGTAGGCTTAGGTTTAGGGATACGGTTTGGATTAGGGTTAGGGTTAGGTTTAGGGCTAGGGTTTGGGTTAGGGTTAGGGTTAGGATTAGGGCTAGGGCTAGTGTTAGCGCTAGGGCTAGGGCTAGGGTAACGGTTAGGACATGCGTTAGAGCTAGAGTTAGGGCTAGCGTTAGGGTTCAGGTTCAGTTTAGGGTGACAGTTTGAGTTTGGGGTAGGGGTAGGGTAGGGCTAGGGCTAGGGTTAGGGCTAGGCCTAGGGTTAGAATTAGGGCTAAGGTTAGGTTTAGGCTTAGGCTTAGCGTTAGGGTTAATGCTAGGGTTACGTTTAGGGTTAGTGATAGGGTTAGGTTTAGGGCTCGGGTTAGGGTTAGGGTTACTGTTATGGTTAGTGTTTGGGTTAGGGTTAGGGTTAGTGGTAGGGGTTGGGTTAGGGTTAGGGCTAGGGTCAGGGTTTGGGCTAGGGTTAGGGTTATGGTAAGTGAGAGGGCTAGGGCTAAGCCTAGGGTAAGGGTCAGGGTTAGGGTTAGGGATACTGTTTGGGTTAGGGTTAGGGTTACGGTTAGGGTTAGGGTTAGGGTTGGGGTTAGGGTTAGGGTTAGGGTTATGGTTAGGGTTAGGGTTAGGGCTAGGGTTATCATTAGAATTAGGGCTAGGGTTAGTGTTAGGGTTAGGTTTATGATTATGGTTAGGGTTTTGGTTAGGTTTAGTGGTAGGCTTTGGGTTAGGGTTAGGGCTAGGGTTTGGGTTAGGGTTTGGGTTAGGGTTAGGGTTAGGATTAGGGCTAGGGCTAGTCTTAGGGCTAGGCCTAGGGCTAGGGTAACGGTTAGGACATGCGTTAGAGCTAGAGTTAGGGCTAGCGTTAGGGTTCAGGTTCAGTTTAGGGTTACAGTTTGAGTTATGGGTAGGGGTAGGGTAGGGCTAGGGCTAGGGTTAGGGCTAGGCCTAGGGTTAGAATTAGGGCTAAGGTTAGGTTTAGGGTTAGGGTTAGCGTTAGGGTTAGCGCTAGGGTTACGTTTAGGGTTAGGGATAGGGTTAGGTTTAGGGCTCGGGTTAGGGTTAGGGTTACGGTTATGGTTATGGTTTGGGTTAGGGTTAGGGTTAGTGGTAGGGGTTGGGTTAGGGTTAGGGCTAGGGTCAGGGTTGGGGCTAGGGTTAGGGTTAGGGTTATTGTAAGTGAGAGCGTTAGGGCTAAGCCTAGGGTTATGCTTAGGGTTAGGGATACTGTTTGGGTTAGGGTTAGGGTTAGGGTAAGGGTTTGGGTTAGGGTTAGGGCTAGGGTGAGGTTTTGGGTTAGGGTTAGGGTTGGGGTTAGTTCTAGGGTTAGGGTTATCATTAGGGTGACGCTTTGGGCTAGGGTTAGGGTTAGGGTTAGGTTTAGGGTTAGGGTTAGGGTTCGGGCTAGGGCTAGGGTTAGGGCTAGGGCTAGGGCTACGGATAGGGCTAGGGTAAGGTCTAGGGTTAGGGCTAGGGCTAGGGTAAGGGTTAGGGCTAGGGTTAGAACTAGAGCTAGGGCTAGGATTAGGGTTAGGGTTACAGTTAGTGAGAGGGTTAGGGCTAAGGCTAGTGTTAGGGTGAGATTTAGGTTTAGGGATATGGTTTTTTGTTAGGGTTAGGGTTATGGTTAGCGTTAGGATTAGGGTTAGGGCTAGGGTTAGGTCGAGGGTTAGGGTTAGGGTTAGGGTTAGGGTTAGGGCTAGGGTCAAGGTTGGGGCTAGGGTTAGGGTTAGGGTTATTGTAAGTGAGAGGGTTAGGGCTAAGCCTAGGGTTATGCTTAGGGTTAGGGATACTGTTTGGGTTAGGGTTAGGGTTAGGGTAAGGGTTTGGGTTAGGGTTAGGGCTAGGGTGAGGTTTAGGGTTAGGGTTAGGTTTAGGGTTAGTTCTAGGGTTAGGGGTATCGTTAGGGTGACGCTTTGGGCTAGGGTTAGGGTTAGGGTTAGGGTTAGGGTTAGGGTTAGGTTTAGGGTTAGGGTTAGGGTTAGGGTTCGTGCTAGGGCTAGTGTTAGGGCTAGGGTTAGGGCTAGGGATACGGATAGGGCTAGGGTAAGGTCTAGGGTTAGGGCTAGGGCTGGGGTTGGGGTTGAGGTTAGGGTTAGGGTTACGGTTGGGGTTGTGGTTGCTGTCGTGTTGTGGTTGGGGTTGGGGTTAGGGTTTGAGTTTGGGTTCAGGTTCCGGATAGGGTTAGAATTAGTGTTAGGGTTAGGGTTAGGGCTAGGGCTAGGGTTAGGGGTAGGCTTAGGTTTAGGGATACGGTTTGGATTAGGGTTAGGGTTAGGGCTAGGGTTTGGGTTAGGGTTAGGGTTAGGATTAGGGCTAGGGCTAGTGTTAGCGCTAGGGCTAGGGCTAGGGTAACGGTTAGGACATGCGTTAGAGCTAGAGTTAGGGCTAGCGTTAGGGTTCAGGTTCAGTTTAGGGTGACAGTTTGAGTTTGGGGTAGGGGTAGGGTAGGGCTAGGGCTAGGGTTAGGGCTAGGCCTAGGGTTAGAATTAGGGCTAAGGTTAGGTTTAGGCTTAGGCTTAGCGTTAGGGTTAATGCTAGGGTTACGTTTAGGGTTAGTGATAGGGTTAGGTTTAGGGCTCGGGTTAGGGTTAGGGTTACTGTTATGGTTAGTGTTTGGGTTAGGGTTAGGGTTAGTGGTAGGGGTTGGGTTAGGGTTAGGGCTAGGGTCAGGGTTTGGGCTAGGGTTAGGGTTATGGTAAGTGAGAGGGCTAGGGCTAAGCCTAGGGTAAGGGTCAGGGTTAGGGTTAGGGATACTGTTTGGGTTAGGGTTAGGGTTACGGTTAGGGTTAGGGTTAGGGTTGGGGTTAGGGTTAGGGTTAGGGTTATGGTTAGGGTTAGGGTTAGGGCTAGGGTTATCATTAGAATTAGGGCTAGGGTTAGTGTTAGGGTTAGGTTTATGATTATGGTTAGGGTTTTGGTTAGGTTTAGTGGTAGGCTTTGGGTTAGGGTTAGGGCTAGGGTTTGGGTTAGGGTTTGGGTTAGGGTTAGGGTTAGGATTAGGGCTAGGGCTAGTCTTAGGGCTAGGCCTAGGGCTAGGGTAACGGTTAGGACATGCGTTAGAGCTAGAGTTAGGGCTAGCGTTAGGGTTCAGGTTCAGTTTAGGGTTACAGTTTGAGTTATGGGTAGGGGTAGGGTAGGGCTAGGGCTAGGGTTAGGGCTAGGCCTAGGGTTAGAATTAGGGCTAAGGTTAGGTTTAGGGTTAGGGTTAGCGTTAGGGTTAGCGCTAGGGTTACGTTTAGGGTTAGGGATAGGGTTAGGTTTAGGGCTCTGGTTAGGGTTAGGGTTACGGTTATGGTTAGGGTTTGGGTTAGGGTTAGGGTTAGTGGTAGGGGTTGGGTTAGGGTTAGGGCTAGGGTCAGGGTTGGGGCTAGGGTTAGGGTTAGGGTTATTGTAAGTGACAGCGTTAGGGCTAAGCCTAGGGTTATGCTTAGGGTTAGGGATACTGTTTGGGTCAGGGTTAGGGTTAGGGTAAGGGTTTGGGTTAGGGTTAGGGCTAGGGTGAGGTTTAGGGTTAGGGTTAGGTTTAGGGTTAGTTCTAGGGTTAGGGTTATCGTTAGGGTGACGCTTTCGGCTAGGGTTAGGGTTAGGGTTAAGGTTAGGGTTAGGGTTAGGTTTAGGGTTAGGGTTAGGGTTAGGTTTAGGGTTAGGGTTAGGGTTAGGGCTAGGGTTATCATTAGGGTTAGGGCTAGGGTTAGGGTTAGGGTTAGGTTTATGATTATGGTTAGGGTTTTGGTTAGGTTTAGTGGTAGGCTTTGGGTTAGGGTTAGGGCTAGGGTTTGGGTTAGGGTTAGGGTTAGGGTTAGGATTAGGGCTAGGGCTAATCTTAGGGCTAGGGCTAGGGCTAGGGTAACGGTTAGGACATGCGTTAGAGCTAGAGTTAGGGCTAGCGTTAGGGTTAAGGTTCAGTTTAGGGTTACAGTTTGAGTTAGGGGTAGGGGTAGGGTAGGGCTAGGGCTAGGGTTAGGGCTAGGCCTAGGGTTAGAATTAGGGCTAAGGTTAGGTTTAGGGTTAGGGTTAGCGTTAGGGTTAGCGCTAGGGTTACGTTTAGGGTTAGGGATAGGGTTAGGTTTAGGGCTCGGGTTAGGGTTAGGGTTACGGTTATTGTTAGGGTTTGGGTTAGGGTTAGGGTTAGTGGTAGGGGTTGGGTTAGGGTTAGGGCTAGGGTCAGGGTTGGGGCTAGGGTTAGTGTTAGGGTTATTGTAAGTGAGAGGGTTAGGGCTAAGCCTAGGGTTATGCTTAGGGTTAGGGATACTGTTTGGGTTAGGGTTAGGGTTAGGGTTAGGGTAAGGGTTTGGGTTAGGGTTAGGGCTAGGGTGAGGTTTAGGGTTAGGGTTAGGGTTAGTTCTAGGGTTAGGGTTATCGTTAGGGTGACGCTTTGGGCTAGGGTTAGGGTTAGGGTTAGGTTTAGGGTTAGGGTTAGGGTTCGGGCTAGGGCTAGGGTTAGGGCTAGGGCTAGGGCTACGGATAGGGCTAGGGTAAGGTCTAGGGTTAGGGCTAGGGCTAGGGTAAGGGTTAGGGCTAGGGTTAGAACTAGAGCTAGGGCTAGGATTAGGGTTAGGGTTACAGTTAGTGAGAGGGTTAGGGCTAAGGCTAGTGTTAGGGTGAGATTTAGGTTTAGGGATATGGTTTTTTGTTAGGGTTAGGGTTATGGTTAGCATTAGGATTAGGGTTAGGGCGAGGGTTAGGTCGAGGGTTAGGGTTAGGGCTAGGGTT
>NC_139475.1:12750000-12755000 GCF_057233095.1 Heloderma suspectum
TAGGGATATGGTTTTTTGTTAGGGTTAGGGTTATGGTTAGCGTTAGGATTAGGGTTAGGGCTAGGGTTAGGTCGAGGGTTAGGGTTAGGGTTAGGGTTAGGGTTAGGGCTAGGGTCAGGGTTGGGGCTAGGGTTAGGGTTAGGGTTATTGTAAGTGAGAGGGTTAGGGCTAAGCCTAGGGTTATGCTTAGGGTTAGGGATACTGTTTGGGTTAGGGTTAGGGTTAGGGTAAGGGTTTGGGTTAGGGTTAGGGCTAGGGTGAGGTTTAGGGTTAGGGTTAGGTTTAGGGTTAGTTCTAGGGTTAGGGGTATCGTTAGGGTGACGCTTTGGGCTAGGGTTAGGGTTAGGGTTAGGGTTAGGGTTAGGTTTAGGGTTAGGGTTAGGGTTAGGGTTCGGGCTAGGGCTAGGGTTAGGGCTAGGGTTAGGGCTAGGGATACGGATAGGGCTAGGGTAAGGTCTAGGGTTAGGGCTAGGGCTGGGGTTGGGGTTGAGGTTAGGGTTAGGGTTACGGTTGGGGTTGTGGTTGCTGTCGTGTTGTGGTTGGGGTTGGGGTTAGGGTTTGAGTTTGGGTTCAGGTTCCGGATAGGGTTAGAATTAGTGTTAGGGTTAGGGTTAGGGCTAGGGCTAGGGTTAGGGGTAGGCTTAGGTTTAGGGATACGGTTTGGATTAGGGTTAGGGTTAGGGCTAGGGTTTGGGTTAGGGTTAGGGTTAGGATTAGGGCTAGGGCTAGTGTTAGCGCTAGGGCTAGGGCTAGGGTAACGGTTAGGACATGCGTTAGAGCTAGAGTTAGGGCTAGCGTTAGGGTTCAGGTTCAGTTTAGGGTTACAGTTTGAGTTTGGGGTAGGGGTAGGGTAGGGCTAGGGCTAGGGTTAGGGCTAGGCCTAGGGTTAGAATTAGGGCTAAGGTTAGGTTTAGGCTTAGGCTTAGCGTTAGGGTTAATGCTAGGGTTACGTTTAGGGTTAGTGATAGGGTTAGGTTTAGGGCTCGGGTTAGGGTTAGGGTTACTGTTATGGTTAGTGTTTGGGTTAGGGTTAGGGTTAGTGGTAGGGGTTGGGTTAGGGTTAGGGCTAGGGTCAGGGTTTGGGCTAGGGTTAGGGTTATGGTAAGTGAGAGGGCTAGGGCTAAGCCTAGGGTAAGGGTCAGGGTTAGGGTTAGGGATACTGTTTGGGTTAGGGTTAGGGTTACGGTTAGGGTTAGGGTTAGGGTTAGGGTTGGGGTTAGGGTTAGGGTTAGGGTTATGGTTAGGGTTAGGGTTAGGGCTAGGGTTATCATTAGAATTAGGGCTAGGGTTAGTGTTAGGGTTAGGTTTATGATTATGGTTAGGGTTTTGGTTAGGTTTAGTGGTAGGCTTTGGGTTAGGGTTAGGGCTAGGGTTTGGGTTAGGGTTTGGGTTAGGGTTAGGGTTAGGATTAGGGCTAGGGCTAGTCTTAGGGCTAGGCCTAGGGCTAGGGTAACGGTTAGGACATGCGTTAGAGCTAGAGTTAGGGCTAGCGTTAGGGTTCAGGTTCAGTTTAGGGTTACAGTTTGAGTTATGGGTAGGGGTAGGGTAGGGCTAGGGCTAGGGTTAGGGCTAGGCCTAGGGTTAGAATTAGGGCTAAGGTTAGGTTTAGGGTTAGGGTTAGCGTTAGGGTTAGCGCTAGGGTTACGTTTAGGGTTAGGGATAGGGTTAGGTTTAGGGCTCTGGTTAGGGTTAGGGTTACGGTTATGGTTAGGGTTTGGGTTAGGGTTAGGGTTAGTGGTAGGGGTTGGGTTAGGGTTAGGGCTAGGGTCAGGGTTGGGGCTAGGGTTAGGGTTAGGGTTATTGTAAGTGAGAGCGTTAGGGCTAAGCCTAGGGTTATGCTTAGGGTTAGGGATACTGTTTGGGTCAGGGTTAGGGTTAGGGTAAGGGTTTGGGTTAGGGTTAGGGCTAGGGTGAGGTTTAGGGTTAGGGTTAGGTTTAGGGTTAGTTCTAGGGTTAGGGTTATCGTTAGGGTGACGCTTTGGGCTAGGGTTAGGGTTAGGGTTAGGGTTAGGTTTAGGGTTAGGGTTAGGGTTAGGGTTTGGGCTAGGGCTAGGGTTAGGGCTAGGGCTAGGGCTACGGATAGGGCTAGGGTAAGGTCTAGGGTTAGGGCTAGGGCTGGGGTTGGGGTTGAGGTTAGGTTTAGGGTTACGGTTGGGGTTGTGGTTGGTGTCGTGTTGTGGTTGGGGTTGGGGTTAGGGTTTGAGTTTGGGTTCGGGTTCCGGACAGGGTTAGAATTAGTGTTAGGGTTAGGGTTAGGGCTAGGGCTAGGGTTAGGGGTAGGCTTAGGTTTAGGGATACGGTTTGGATTAGGGTTAGGGTTAGGGCTAGGGTTTGGGTTAGGGTTAGGGTTAGGATTAGGGCTAGGGCTAGTGTTAGCGCTAGGGCTAGGGCTAGGGTAACGGTTAGGACATGCGTTAGAGCTAGAGTTAGGGCTAGCGTTAGGGTTCAGGTTCAGTTTAGGGTTACAGTTTGAGTTAGGGGTAGGGGTAGGGTAGGGCTAGGGCTAGGGTTAGGGCTAGGCCTAGGGTTAGAATTAGGGCTAAGGTTAGGTTTAGGCTTAGGCTTAGCGTTAGGGTTAATGCTAGGGTTACGTTTAGGGTTAGTGATAGGGTTAGGTTTAGGGCTCGGGTTAGGGTTAGGGTTACTGTTACGGTTAGTGTTTGGGTTAGGGTTAGGGTTAGTGGTAGGGGTTGGGTTAGGGTTAGGGCTAGGGTCAGGGTTTGGGCTAGGGTTAGGGTTAGGTTTATGGTAAGTGAGAGGGCTAGGGCTAAGCCTAGGGTAAGGGTCAGGGTTAGGGTTAGGGATACTGTTTGGGTTAGGGTTAGGGTTATGGTTAGGGTTAGGGTTAGGTTTAGGGTTAGGGTTAGGGTTAGGGCTAGGGTTATCATTAGGGTTAGGGCTAGGGTTAGGGTTAGGGTTAGGTTTATGATTATGGTTAGGGTTTTGGTTAGGTTTAGTGGTAGGCTTTGGGTTAGGGTTAGGGCTAGGGTTTGGGTTAGGGTTAGGGTTAGGGTTAGGATTAGGGCTAGGGCTAATCTTAGGGCTAGGGCTAGGGCTAGGGTAACGGTTAGGACATGCGTTAGAGCTAGAGTTAGGGCTAGCGTTAGGGTTCAGGTTCAGTTTAGGGTTACAGTTTGAGTTAGGGGTAGGGGTAGGGTAGGGCTAGGGCTAGGGTTAGGGCTAGGCCTAGGGTTAGAATTAGGGCTAAGGTTAGGTTTAGGGTTAGGGTTAGCGTTAGGGTTAGCGCTAGGGTTACGTTTAGGGTTAGGGATAGGGTTAGGTTTAGGGCTCGGGTTAGGGTTAGGGTTACGGTTATTGTTAGGGTTTGGGTTAGGGTTAGGGTTAGTGGTAGGGGTTGGGTTAGGGTTAGGGCTAGGGTCAGGGTTGGGGCTAGGGTTAGGGTTAGGGTTATTGTAAGTGAGAGCGTTAGGGCTAAGCCTAGGGTTATGCTTAGGGTTAGGGATACTGTTTGGGTTAGGGTTAGGGTTAGGGTAAGGGTTTGGGTTAGGGTTAGGGCTAGGGTGAGGTTTTGGGTTAGGGTTAGGGTTGGGGTTAGTTCTAGGGTTAGGGTTATCATTAGGGTGACGCTTTGGGCTAGGGTTAGGGTTAGGGTTAGGTTTAGGGTTAGGGTTAGGGTTCGGGCTAGGGCTAGGGTTAGGGCTAGGGCTAGGGCTACGGATAGGGCTAGGGTAAGGTCTAGGGTTAGGGCTAGGGCTAGGGTAAGGGTTAGGGCTAGGGTTAGAACTAGAGCTAGGGCTAGGATTAGGGTTAGGGTTACAGTTAGTGAGAGGGTTAGGGCTAAGGCTAGTGTTAGGGTGAGATTTAGGTTTAGGGATATGGTTTTTTGTTAGGGTTAGGGTTATGGTTAGCGTTAGGATTAGGGTTAGGGCTAGGGTTAGGTCGAGGGTTAGGGTTAGGGTTAGGGTTAGGGTTAGGGCTAGGGTCAGGGTTGGGGCTAGGGTTAGGGTTAGGGTTATTGTAAGTGAGAGGGTTAGGGCTAAGCCTAGGGTTATGCTTAGGGTTAGGGATACTGTTTGGGTTAGGGTTAGGGTTAGGGTAAGGGTTTGGGTTAGGGTTAGGGCTAGGGTGAGGTTTAGGGTTAGGGTTAGGTTTAGGGTTAGTTCTAGGGTTAGGGGTATCGTTAGGGTGACGCTTTGGGCTAGGGTTAGGGTTAGGGTTAGGGTTAGGGTTAGGGTTAGGGTTAGGTTTAGGGTTAGGGTTAGGGTTAGGGTTCATGCTAGGGCTAGGGTAACGGTTAGGACATGCGTTAGAGCTAGAGTTAGGGCTAGCGTTAGGGTTCAGGTTCAGTTTAGGGTTACAGTTTGAGTTATGGGTAGGGGTAGGGTAGGGCTAGGGCTAGGGTTAGGGCTAGGCCTAGGGTTAGAATTAGGGCTAAGGTTAGGTTTAGGGTTAGGGTTAGCGTTAGGGTTAGCGCTAGGGTTACGTTTAGGGTTAGGGATAGGGTTAGGTTTAGGGCTCTGGTTAGGGTTAGGGTTACGGTTATGGTTAGGGTTTGGGTTAGGGTTAGGGTTAGTGGTAGGGGTTGGGTTAGGGTTAGGGCTAGGGTCAGGGTTGGGGCTAGGGTTAGGGTTAGGGTTATTGTAAGTGAGAGCGTTAGGGCTAAGCCTAGGGTTATGCTTAGGGTTAGGGATACTGTTTGGGTCAGGGTTAGGGTTAGG
Source organism: Heloderma suspectum (assembly GCF_057233095.1). NCBI lineage: Eukaryota > Metazoa > Chordata > Lepidosauria > Squamata > Helodermatidae > Heloderma > Heloderma suspectum. The sequence goes on from NC_139475.1 coordinate 12,754,680, forward strand.
GTAAGGGTTTGGGTTAGGGTTAGGTCTAGGGTGAGGTTTAGGGTTAGGGTTAGGTTTAGGGTTAGTTCTAGGGTTAGGGTTATCGTTAGGGTGACGCTTTCGGCTAGGGTTAGGGTTAGGGTTAGGGTTAGGTTTAGGGTTAGGGTTAGGGTTAGGGTTTGGGCTAGGGCTAGGGTTAGGGCTAGGGCTAGGGCTACGGATAGGGCTAGGGTAAGGTCTAGGGTTAGGGCTAGGGCTGGGGTTGGGGTTGAGGTTAGGTTTAGGGTTACGGTTGGGGTTGTGGTTGGTGTCGTGTTGTGGTTGGGGTTGGGGTTAGGGTTT
>NC_139475.1:12770000-12772500 GCF_057233095.1 Heloderma suspectum
TGGTTAGCGTTAGGATTAGGGTTAGGGCTAGGGTTAGGTCGAGGGTTAGGGTTAGGGTTAGGGTTAGGGCTAGGGTCAGGGTTGGGGCTAGGGTTAGGGTTAGGGTTATTGTAAGTGAGAGGGTTAGGGCTAAGCCTAGGGTTATGCTTAGGGTTAGGGATACTGTTTGGGTTAGGGTTAGGGTTAGGGTAAGGGTTTGGGTTAGGGTTAGGGCTAGGGTGAGGTTTAGCGTTAGGGTTAGTTTTAGGGTTAGTTCTAGGGTTAGGGTTATCGTTAGGGTGACGCTTTGGGCTAGGGTTAGGGTTAGGGTTAGGGTTAGGGTTAGGTTTAGGGTTAGGGTTAGGGTTCGGGCTAGGGCTAGGGTTAGGGCTAGGGCTAGGGCTATGGATAGGGCTAGGGTAAGGTCTAGGGTTAGGGCTAGGGCTGGGGTTGGGGTTAGGGTTAGGGTTAGGGTTAGGTTTAGGGTTAGGGTTAGGGTTAGGGTTTGGGCTAGGGCTAGGGTTAGGGCTAGGGCTAGGGCTACGGATAGGGCTAGGGTAAGGTCTAGGGTTAGGGCTAGGGCTGGGGTTGGGGTTGAGGTTAGGTTTAGGGTTACGGTTGGGGTTGTGGTTGGTGTCGTGTTGTGGTTGGGGTTGGGGTTAGGGTTTGAGTTTGGGTTCGGGTTCCGGACAGGGTTAGAATTAGTGTTAGGGTTAGGGTTAGGGCTAGGGCTAGGGTTAGGGGTAGGCTTAGGTTTAGGGATACGGTTTGGATTAGGGTTAGGGTTAGGGCTAGGGTTTGGGTTAGGGTTAGGGTTAGGATTAGGGCTAGGGCTAGTGTTAGCGCTAGGGCTAGGGCTAGGGTAACGGTTAGGACATGCGTTAGAGCTAGAGTTAGGGCTAGCGTTAGGGTTCAGGTTCAGTTTAGGGTTACAGTTTGAGTTAGGGGTAGGGGTAGGGTAGGGCTAGGGCTAGGGTTAGGGCTAGGCCTAGGGTTAGAATTAGGGCTAAGGTTAGGTTTAGGCTTAGGCTTAGCGTTAGGGTTAATGCTAGGGTTACGTTTAGGGTTAGTGATAGGGTTAGGTTTAGGGCTCGGGTTAGGGTTAGGGTTACTGTTACGGTTAGTGTTTGGGTTAGGGTTAGGGTTAGTGGTAGGGGTTGGGTTAGGGTTAGGGCTAGGGTCAGGGTTTGGGCTAGGGTTAGGGTTAGGTTTATGGTAAGTGAGAGGGCTAGGGCTAAGCCTAGGGTAAGGGTCAGGGTTAGGGTTAGGGATACTGTTTGGGTTAGGGTTAGGGTTATGGTTAGGGTTAGGGTTAGGTTTAGGGTTAGGGTTAGGGTTAGGGCTAGGGTTATCATTAGGGTTAGGGCTAGGGTTAGGGTTAGGGTTAGGTTTATGATTATGGTTAGGGTTTTGGTTAGGTTTAGTGGTAGGCTTTTGGTTAGGGTTAGGGCTAGGGTTTGGGTTAGGGTTAGGGTTAGGGTTAGGATTAGGGCTAGGGCTAATCTTAGGGCTAGGGCTAGGGCTAGGGTAACGGTTAGGACATGCGTTAGAGCTAGAGTTAGGGCTAGCGTTAGGGTTAAGGTTCAGTTTAGGGTTACAGTTTGAGTTAGGGGTAGGGGTAGGGTAGGGCTAGGGCTAGGGTTAGGGCTAGGCCTAGGGTTAGAATTAGGGCTAAGGTTAGGTTTAGGGTTAGGGTTAGCGTTAGGGTTAGCGCTAGGGTTACGTTTAGGGTTAGGGATAGGGTTAGGTTTAGGGCTCGGGTTAGGGTTAGGGTTGCGGTTATTGTTAGGGTTTGGGTTAGGGTTAGGGTTAGTGGTAGGGGTTGGGTTAGGGTTAGGGCTAGGGTCAGGGTTGGGGCTAGGGTTAGTGTTAGGGTTATTGTAAGTGAGAGGGTTAGGGCTAAGCCTAGGGTTATGCTTAGGGTTAGGGATACTGTTTGGGTTAGGGTTAGGGTTAGGGTTAGGGTAAGGGTTTGGGTTAGGGTTAGGGCTAGGGTGAGGTTTAGGGTTAGGGTTAGGGTTAGTTCTAGGGTTAGGGTTATCGTTAGGGTGACGCTTTGGGCTAGGGTTAGGGTTAGGGTTAGGTTTAGGGTTAGGGTTAGGGTTCGGGCTAGGGCTAGGGTTAGGGCTAGGGCTAGGGCTACGGATAGGGCTAGGGTAAGGTCTAGGGTTAGGGCTAGGGCTAGGGTAAGGGTTAGGGCTAGGGTTAGAACTAGAGCTAGGGCTAGGATTAGGGTTAGGGTTACAGTTAGTGAGAGGGTTAGGGCTAAGGCTAGTGTTAGGGTGAGATTTAGGTTTAGGGATATGGTTTTTTGTTAGGGTTAGGGTTATGGTTAGCATTAGGATTAGGGTTAGGGCGAGGGTTAGGTCGAGGGTTAGGGTTAGGGCTAGGGTTAGGGTTAGGGTTAGGGTTAGGGTTAGGGTTAGGGTTAAGGTTAGGGTTAGGGTTAGGGTTAGGGTTAGGGTTAGGGCTGGGGTTGGGGTTGAGGTTAGGGTTAGGGTTACGGTTGGGGTTGTGGTTG
>NC_139475.1:12792500-12795000 GCF_057233095.1 Heloderma suspectum
CTAGGGTCAGGGTTGGGGCTAGGGTTAGGGTTAGGGTTATTGTAAGTGAGAGGGTTAGGGCTAAGCCTAGGGTTATGCTTAGGGTTAGGGATACTGTTTGGGTTAGGGTTAGGGTTAGGGTAAGGGTTTGGGTTAGGGTTAGGGCTAGGGTGAGTTTTAGGGTTAGGGTTAGGTTTAGGGTTAGTTCTAGGGTTAGGGTTATCGTTAGGGTGACGCTTTGGGCTAGGGTTAGGGTTAGGGTTAGGTTTAGGGTTAGGGTTAGGGTTCGGGCTAGGGCTAGGGTTAGGGCTAGGGTTAGGGCTAGGGCTACGGATAGGGCTAGGGTAAGGTCTAGGGTTAGGGCTAGGGCTGGGGTTGGGGTTGAGGTTAGGGTTAGGGTTATGGTTGGGGTTGTGGTTGCTGTCGTGTTGTGGTTGGGGTTGGGGTTAGGGTTTGAGTTTGGGTTCGGGTTCCGGATAGGGTTAGAATTAGTGTTAGGGTTAGGGTTAGGGCTAGGGCTAGGGTTAGGGGTAGGCTTAGGTTTAGGGATACGGTTTGGATTAGGGTTAGGGTTAGGGCTAGGGTTTGGGTTAGGGTTAGGGTTAGGATTAGGGCTAGGGCTAGTGTTAGCGCTAGGGCTAGGGCTAGGGTAACGGTTAGGACATGCGTTAGAGCTAGAGTTAGGGCTAGCGTTAGGGTTCAGGTTCAGTTTAGGGTTACAGTTTGAGTTTGGGGTAGGGGTAGGGTAGGGCTAGGGCTAGGGTTAGGGCTAGGCCTAGGGTTAGAATTAGGGCTAAGGTTAGGTTTAGGCTTAGGCTTAGCGTTAGGGTTAATGCTAGGGTTACGTTTAGGGTTAGTGATAGGGTTAGGTTTAGGGCTCGGGTTAGGGTTAGGGTTACTGTTACGGTTAGTGTTTGGGTTAGGGTTAGGGTTAGTGGTAGGGGTTGGGTTAGGGTTAGGGCTAGGGTCAGGGTTTGGGCTAGGGTTAGGGTTATGGTAAGTGAGAGGGCTAGGGCTAAGCCTAGGGTAAGGGTCAGGGTTAGGGTTAGGGATACTGTTTGGGTTAGGGTTAGGGTTAGGGTTACGGTTAGGGTTAGGGTTAGGGTTGGGGTTAGGGTTAGGGTTAGGGTTATGGTTAGGGTTAGGGTTAGGGCTAGGGTTATCATTAGAATTAGGGCTAGGGTTAGTGTTAGGGTTAGGTTTATGATTATGGTTAGGGTTTTGGTTAGGTTTAGTGGTAGGCTTTGGGTTAGGGTTAGGACTAGGGTTTGGGTTAGGGTTTGGGTTAGGGTTAGGGTTAGGATTAGGGCTAGGGCTAGTCTTAGGGCTAGGCCTAGGGCTAGGGTAACGGTTAGGACATGCGTTAGAGCTAGAGTTAGGGCTAGCGTTAGGGTTCAGGTTCAGTTTAGGGTTACAGTTTGAGTTATGGGTAGGGGTAGGGTAGGGCTAGGGCTAGGGTTAGGGCTAGGCCTAGGGTTAGAATTAGGGCTAAGGTTAGGTTTAGGGTTAGGGTTAGCGTTAGGGTTAGCGCTAGGGTTACGTTTAGGGTTAGGGATAGGGTTAGGTTTAGGGCTCGGGTTAGGGTTAGGGTTACGGTTATGGTTAGGGTTTGGGTTAGGGTTAGGGTTAGTGGTAGGGGTTGGGTTAGGGTTAGGGCTAGGGTCAGGGTTGGGGCTAGGGTTAGGGTTAGGGTTATTGTAAGTGAGAGCGTTAGGGCTAAGCCTAGGGTTATGCTTAGGGTTAGGGATACTGTTTGGGTTAGGGTTAGGGTTAGGGTAAGGGTTTGGGTTAGGGTTAGGGCTAGGGTGAGGTTTTGGGTTAGGGTTAGGGTTAGGGTTAGTTCTAGGGTTAGGGTTATCGTTAGGGTGACGCTTTGGGCTAGGGTTAGTGTTAGGGTTAGGTTTAGGTTTAGGGTTCGGGCTAGGGCTAGGGTTAGGGCTAGGGCTAGGGCTACGGATAGGGCTAGGGTAAGGTCTAGGGTTAGGGCTAGGGCTAGGGTAAGGGTTAGGGCTAGGGTTAGAACTAGAGCTAGGGCTAGGATTAGGGTTAGGGTTACAGTTAGTGAGAGGGTTAGGGCTAAGGCTAGTGTTAGGGTGAGATTTAGGTTTAGGGATATGGTTTTTTGTTAGGGTTAGGGTTATGGTTAGCGTTAGGATTAGGGTTAGGGCTAGGGTTAGGTCGAGGGTTAGGGTTAGGGTTAGGGTTAGGGCTAGGGTCAGGGTTGGGGCTAGGGTTAGGGTTAGGGTTATTGTAAGTGAGAGGGTTAGGGCTAAGCCTAGGGTTATGCTTAGGGTTAGGGATACTGTTTGGGTTAGGGTTAGGGTTAGGGTAAGGGTTTGGGTTAGGGTTAGGGCTAGGGTGAGGTTTAGGGTTAGGGTTAGTTTTAGGGTTAGTTCTAGGGTTAGGGTTATCGTTAGGGTGACGCTTTGGGCTAGGGTTAGGGTTAGGGTTAGGGTTAGGGTTAGGTTTAGGGTTAGGGTTAGGGTTCGGGCTAGGGCTAGGGTTAGGGCTAGGGCTAGGG
>NC_139475.1:12805000-12817500 GCF_057233095.1 Heloderma suspectum
TTAGGGTTAGGGTTACAGTTAGTGAGAGGGTTAGGGCTAAGGCTAGTGTTAGGGTGAGATTTAGGTTTAGGGATATGGTTTTTTGTTAGGGTTAGGGTTATGGTTAGCATTAGGATTAGGGTTAGGGCGAGGGTTAGGTCGAGGGTTAGGGTTAGGGCTAGGGTTAGGGTTAGGGTTAGGGTTAGGGTTAGGGTTAGGGTTAGGGTTAAGGTTAGGGTTAGGGTTAGGGTTAGGGTTAGGGTTAGGGTTAGGGCTGGGGTTGGGGTTGAGGTTAGGGTTAGGGTTACGGTTGGGGTTGTGGTTGGTGTCGTGTTGTGGTTGGGGTTGGGGTTAGGGTTTGAGTTTGGGTTCGGGTTCCGGATAGGGTTAGAATTAGTGTTAGGGTTAGGGTTAGGGCTAGGGCTAGGGTTAGGGGTAGGCTTAGGTTTAGGTTTCGGGATACGGTTTGGATTAGGGTTAGGGTTAGGGCTAGGGTTTGGGTTAGGGTTAGGGTTAGGATTAGAGCTAGGGCTAGTGTTAGCGCTCGTGCTAGGGTAACGGTTAGGACATGCGTTAGAGCTAGAGTTAGGGCTAGCGTTAGGGTTCAGGTTCAGTTTAGGGTTACAGTTTGAGTTAGGGGTAGGGGTAGGGTAGGGCTAGGGCTAGGGTTAGGGCTAGGCCTAGGGTTAGAATTAGGGCTAAGGTTAGGTTTAGGCTTAGGCTTAGCGTTAGGGTTAATGCTAGGGTTACGTTTAGGGTTAGTGATAGGGTTAGGTTTAGGGCTCGGGTTAGGGTTAGGGTTACTGTTACGGTTAGTGTTTGGGTTAGGTTTACGGTTAGTGGTAGGGGTTGGGTTAGGGTTAGGGCTAGGGTCAGGGTTTGGGCTAGGGTTAGGGTTAGGGTTATGGTAAGTGAGAGGGCTAGGGCTAAGCCTAGGGTAAGGGTCAGGGTTAGGGTTAGGGATACTGTTTGGGTTAGGGTTAGGGTTACGGTTAGGGTTAGGGTTAGGGTTAGGGTGAGGGTTAGGGTTAGGGTTGGGGTTAGGGTGAGGGTCAGGGCTAGGGTTAGGGTGAGGGTTAGGGTTAGTGTTAGGGCCAGGGTTAGCATTAGGGTCAGGGCTACGGTTAGGGTTAGGGGTAGGGGTAGGGGTAGGATTAGGGTAGTGTTAGGGTTACGGCTATGTTTAGGGTTAGGGTTAGGGTTAGGGTTAGGGTTAGAGTTAGGGCAAGGGTTAGGGCTAGAGTTCAGGTTAGGTTTAGGGTAGGGTTAGGGCTAGGGCTAGGGTTAGGGTTAGGGTTAGGGTTAGGGTTAGGTTTAGGGCGAGGGCTAGGGCTAGGGTTTGTGTTAGGGTTAGGGCTAGGGCTAGGGCTAGGGTTAGTGTTAGTGTTAGGGTTAGGGTTAGGGTTAGGGTTAGGGTAAGGTTTAGGTGTAGGGTTAGGGTTAGGCTTAGGGGCAGGTTTAGGGGTAGGGCTAGGGTTAGTTGTAGTGTTAGAGCTAGGGCTAGGGCTTGGGATAGGGATAGGGATAGGGATAGGGATAGGGATAGGGATCGGGTTAGTGTTAGTGTTAGTGTTAGGGCTAGGGCTAGGGTTAGGGTTAGGGCTAGGGTTAGGGTTTGGGTTAGGGTTAGGGCTAGGGTTAGGGTTAGGGTTAGGGCTAGGGTTAGGGTTAGGGTTCGGGCTAAGATTAGGGCTAGGGTTAGGGCTAGGGCTAGGGCTAGGGTAACGGTTAGGGCTAGGGTTAGAGCTAGAGCTAGGGCTAGGGTTAGGGTTCAGGTTCAGGTTCAGTTTAGGGTTACAGTTTGGGTTAGGGGCAGGGGTAGGGGTAGGGGTATGGTTACGGCTAGGCCTAGGGTTAGGGCTAGGGATAGGGTTAGGTTTAGGGTTAGCGTTAGAGTTAGGATTAGCGCTAGGGTTAGGGTTATGGTTAGGGTTAGGGTTAGGTTCTGGTTTAGGGCTCGGGTTAGTGTTAGGTTTAGGGTTATGGTTCTGGTTAGGGTTTGGGTTAGGGTTAGGGTTAGGATTAGGGCTAGGGCTAGTGTTAGGGCTAGGGCTAGGGCTAGGGTAACGGTTAGGACATGCGTTAGAGCTAGAGTTAGGGCTAGCATTACGGTTCAGGTTCAGTTTAGGGTTACAGTTTGAGTTAGGGGTAGGGGTAGGGTAGGGCTAGGGCTAGGGTTAGGGCTAGGCCTAGGGTTAGAATTAGGGCTAAGGTTAGGTTTAGGCTTAGGCTTAGCGTTAGGGTTAGCGCTAGGGTTACGTTTAGGGTTAGGGATAGGGTTAGGTTTAGGGCTCGGGTTAGGGTTAGGGTTACGGTTATGGTTAGGGTTTGGGTTAGGGTTAGGGTTAGTGGTAGGGGTTGGGTTAGGGTTAGGGCTAGGGTCAGGGTTGGGACTAGGGTTAGGGTTAGGGTTATTGTAAGTGAGAGGGTTAGGGCTAAGCCTAGGGTTATGCTTAGGGTTAGGGATACTGTTTGGGTTAGGGTTAGGGTTAGGGTAAGGGTTTGGGTTAGGGTTAGGGCTAGGGTGAGGTTTAGGGTTAGGGTTAGGGTTAGTTCTAGGGTTAGGGTTATCGTTAGGGTGACGCTTTGGGCTAGGGTTAGGGTTAGGGTTAGGGTTAGGGTTAGGGTTCGGGCTAGGGCTAGGGTTAGGGCTAGGGCTAGGGCTACGGATAGGGCTAGGGTAAGGTCTAGGGTTAGGGCTAGGGCTAGGGTAAGGGTTAGGGCTAGGGTTAGAACTAGAGCTAGGGCTAGGATTAGGGTTAGGGTTACAGTTAGTGAGAGGGTTAGGGCTAAGGCTAGTGTTAGGGATAGATTTAGGTTTAGGGATATGGTTTTTTGTTAGGGTTAGGGTTATGGTTAGCGTTAGGATTAGGGTTAGGGCTTGGGTTAGGTCGACGGTTAGGGTTAGGGTTAGGGTTAGGGTTAGGGTTAGGGTTAGGGTTCGGGCTAGGGCTAGGGTTAGGGCTAGGGCTAGGGCTACGGATAGGGCTAGGGTAAGGTCTAGGGTTAGGGCTAGGGCTAGGGTAAGGGTTAGGGCTAGGGTTAGAACTAGAGCTAGGGCTAGGATTAGGGTTAGGGTTACAGTTAGTGAGAGGGTTAGGGCTAAGGCTAGTGTTAGGGTGAGATTTAGGTTTAGGGATATGGTTTTTTGTTAGGGTTATGGTTATGGTTAGCATTAGGATTAGGATTAGGACGAGGGTTAGGGTTAGGGTTAGGGTTAGGGTGAGGGTTAGGGTTAGGGTTGGGGTTAGGTTGAGGGTCAGGGCTAGGGTTAGGGTGAGGGATACTGTTTGGGTTAGGGTTAGGGTTACGGTTAGGGTTAGGGTTAGGGTTAGGGTTAGGGTTAGGGTGAGGGTGAGGGTTAGGGTTGGGGTTAGGGTGAGGGTCAGGGCTAGGGTTAGGGTGAGGGTTAGGGTTAGTGCTAGGGCCAGGGTTAGCATTAGGGTCAGGGCTACGGTTAGGGTTAGGGGTAGGGGTAGGGGTAGGGGTAGGATTAGGGTAGTGTTAGGGTCACGGCTATGGTTAGGGTTAGGGTTAGGGTTAGGGTTAGGGTTAGGGTTAGAGTTAGGGCAAGGGTTAGGGCTAGAGTTCAGGTTAGGTTTAGGGTAGGGTTAGGGCTAGGGCTAGGGTTAGGGTTAGGTTTAGGGCGAGGGCTAGGGCTAGGGTTTGTGTTAGGGTTAGGGCTAGGGCTAGGGCTAGGGTTAGTGTTAGGGTTAGGGTTAGGGTTAGGGTTAGGTTTAGGTGTAGGGTTAGGGTTAGGCTTAGGGGCAGGTTTAGGGGTAGGGCTAGGGTTAGTTGTAGTGTTAGAGCTAGGGCTAGGGCTTGGGATAGGGATAGGGATAGGGATAGGGATAGGGATAGGGATAGGGATCGGGTTAGTGTTAGTGTTAGTGTTAGGGCTAGGGCTAGGGTTAGGGTTAGGGTTAGGGTTAAGGTTAGGGTTAGGGTTAGGGTTAGGGTTAGGGCTAGGGATAGGGTTAGGGTTAGGGCTAGGGTTAGGGTTAGGGTTCGGGCTAAGATTAGGGCTAGGGTTAGGGCTAGGGCTAGGGCTAGGGCTAGGGTAACGGTTAGGGCTAGGGTTAGAGCTAGAGCTAGGGCTAGGGTTAGGGTTCAGGTTCAGGTTCAGTTTAGGGTTACAGTTTGGGTTAGGGGCAGGGGTAGGGGTAGGGCTATGGTTACGGCTAGGCCTAGGGTTAGGGCTAGGGCTAGGGTTAGGTTTAGGGTTAGCGTTAGAGTTAGGATTAGCGCTAGGGTTAGGGTTATGGTTAGGGTTAGGGTTAGGTTCAGGTTTAGGGCTCGGGTTAGTGTTAGGTTTAGGGTTACGGTTCTGGTTAGGGTTTGGGTTAGGGTTAGGGTTAGGATTAGGGCTAGGGCTAGTGTTAGGGCTAGGGCTAGGGCTAGGGTAACGGTTAGGACATGCGTTAGAGCTAGAGTTAGGGCTAGCGTTAGGGTTCAGGTTCAGTTTAGGGTTACAGTTTGAGTTAGGGGTAGGGGTAGGGTAGGGCTAGGGCTAGGGTTAGGGCTAGGCCTAGGGTTAGAATTAGGGCTAAGGTTAGGTTTAGGGTTAGGGTTAGCGTTAGGGTTAGCGCTAGGGTTACGTTTAGGGTTAGGGATAGGGTTAGGTTTAGGGCTCGGGTTAGGGTTAGGGTTACGGTTATGGTTAGGGTTTGGGTTAGGGTTAGGGTTAGTGGTAGGGGTTGGGTTAGTGTTAGGGCTAGGGTCAGGGTTGGGGCTAAGGTTAGGGTTAGGGTTATTGTAAGTGAGAGGGTTAGGGCTAAGCCTAGGGTTATGCTTAGGGTTAGGGATACTGTTTGGGTTTGGGTTAGGGTTAGGGTAAGGGTTTGGGTTAGGGTTAGGGCTAGGGTGAGGTTTTGGGTTAGGGTTAGGGTTAGGGTTAGTTCTAGGGTTAGGGTTATCGTTAGGGTGACGCTTTGGGCTAGGGTTAGGGTTAGGGTTAGGGTTAGGTTTAGGTTTAGGGTTCGGGCTAGGGCTAGGGTTAGGGCTAGGGCTAGGGCTACGGATAGGGCTAGGGTAAGGTCTAGGGTTAGGGCTAGGGCTAGGGTAAGGGTTAGGGCTAGGGTTAGAACTAGAGCTAGGGCTAGGATTAGGGTTAGGGTTACAGTTAGTGAGAGGGTTAGGGCTAAGGCTAGTGTTAGGGTGAGATTTAGGTTTAGGGATATGGTTTTTTGTTAGGGTTAGGGTTATGGTTAGCGTTAGGATTAGGGTTAGGGCTAGGGTTAGGTCGAGGGTTAGGGTTAGGGTTAGGGTTAGGGCTAGGGTCAGGGTTGGGGCTAGGGTTAGGGTTAGGGTTATTGTAAGTGAGAGGGTTAGGGCTAAGCCTAGGGTTATGCTTAGGGTTAGGGATACTGTTTGGGTTAGGGTTAGGGTTAGGGTAAGGGTTTGGGTTAGGGTTAGGGCTAGGGTGAGGTTTAGGGTTAGGGTTAGTTTTAGGGTTAGTTCTAGGGTTAGGGTTATCGTTAGGGTGACGCTTTGGGCTAGGGTTAGGGTTAGGGTTAGGGTTAGGTTTAGGGTTAGGGTTAGGGTTCGGGCTAGGGCTAGGGTTAGGGCTAGGGCTAGGGCTATGGATAGGGCTAGGGTAAGGTCTAGGGTTAGGGCTAGGGCTGGGGTTGGGGTTGAGGTTAGGGTTAGGGTTACGGTTGGGGTTGTGGTTGCTGTCGTGTTGTGGTTGGGGTTGGGGTTATGGTTTGAGTTTGGGTTCGGGTTCCGGATAGGGTTAGAATTAGTGTTAGGGTTAGGGTTAGGGCTAGGGCTAGGGTTAGGGGTAGGCTTAGGTTTAGGGATACGGTTTGGATTAGGGTTAGGGTTAGGGCTAGGGTTTGGGTTAGGGTTAGGGTTAGGATTAGGGCTAGGGCTAGTGTTAGCGCTAGGGCTAGGGCTAGGGTAACGGTTAGGACATGCGTTAGAGCTAGAGTTAGGGCTAGCGTTAGGGTTCAGGTTCAGTTTAGGGTTACAGTTTGAGTTAGGGGTAGGGGTAGGGTAGGGCTAGGGCTAGGGTTAGGGCTAGGCCTAGGGTTAGAATTAGGGCTAAGGTTAGGTTTAGGCTTAGGCTTAGCGTTAGGGTTAATGCTAGGGTTACGTTTAGGGTTAGTGATAGGGTTAGGTTTAGGGCTCGGGTTAGGGTTAGGGTTACTGTTACGGTTAGTGTTTGCGTTAGGGTTAGGGTTAGTGGTAGGGGTTGGGTTAGGGTTAGGGCTAGGGTCAGGGTTTGGGCTAGGGTTAGGGTTAGGGTTATGGTAAGTGAGAGGGCTAGGGCTAAGCCTAGGGTAAGGGTCAGGGTTAGGGTTAGGGATACTGTTTGGGTTAGGGTTAGGGTTACGGTTAGGGTTATGGTTAGGGTTGGGGTTAGGGTTAGGGTTAGGGTTAGGGTTAGGGTTAGGGCTAGGGTTATCATTAGAGTTAGGGCTAGGGTTAGTGTTAGGGTTAGGGCTAGGGCTCGGGTTAGGGGTAGGCTTAGGTTTAGGGATACGGTTTGGATTAGTTTTAGGGTTAGGGCTAGGGTTTGGGTTAGGGTTAGGGTTAGGATTAGGGCTAGGGCTAGTGTTAGCGCTAGGGCTAGGGTAACGGTTAGGACATGCGTTAGAGCTAGAGTTAGGGCTAGCGTTAGGGTTCAGGTTCAGTTTAGGGTTACAGTTTGAGTTAGGGGTAGGGGTAGGGTAGGGCTAGGGCTAGGGTTAGGGCTAGGCCTAGGGTTAGAATTAGGGCTAAGGTTAGGTTTAGGGTTAGGGTTAGCGTTAGGGTTAGCGCTAGGGTTACGTTTAGGGTTAGGGATAGGGTTAGGTTTAGGGCTCGGGTTAGGGTTAGGGTTACGGTTATGGTTAGGGTTTGGGTTAGGGTTAGGGTTAGTGGTAGGGGTTGGGTTAGGGTTAGGGCTAGGGTCAGGGTTGGGGCTAGGGTTAGGGTTAGGGTTATTGTAAGTGAGAGCGTTAGGGCTAAGCCTAGGGTTATGCTTAGGGTTAGGGATACTGTTTGGGTTAGGGTTAGGGTTAGGGTAAGGGTTTGGGTTAGGGTTAGGGCTAGGGTGAGGTTTAGGGTTAGGGTTAGGTTTAGGGTTAGTTCTAGGGTTAGGGTTATCGTTAGGGTGACGCTTTGGGCTAGGGTTAGGGTTAGGGTTAGGGTTAGGTTTAGGGTTAGGGTTAGGGTTCGGGCTAGGGCTAGGGTTAGGGCTAGGGCTAGGGCTACGGATAGGGCTAGGGTAAGGTCTAGGGTTAGGGCTAGGGCTGGGGTTGGGGTTGAGGTTAGGGTTAGGGTTACGGTTGGGGTTGTGGTTGGTGTCGTGTTGTGGTTGGGGTTGGGGTTAGGGTTTGAGTTTGGGTTCGGGTTCCGGATAGGGTTAGAATTAGTGTTAGGGTTAGGGTTAGGGTTAGGGCTAGGGCTAGGGTTAGGGGTAGGCTTAGGTTTAGGGATACGGTTTGGATTAGGGTTAGGGTTAGGGCTAGGGCTAGGGTTTGGGTTAGGGTTAGGGTTAGGATTAGGGCTAGGGCTAGTGTTAGCGCTAGGGCTAGGGCTAGGGTAACGGTTAGGACATGCGTTAGAGCTAGAGTTAGGGCTAGCGTTAGGGTTCAGGTTCAGTTTAGGGTTACAGTTTGAGTTAGGGGTAGGGGTAGGGTAGGGCTAGGGCTAGGGTTAGGGCTAGGCCTAGGGTTAGAATTAGGGCTAAGGTTAGGTTTAGGGTTAGGGTTAGCGTTAGGGTTAGCGCTAGGGTTACGTTTAGGGTTAGGGATAGGGTTAGGTTTAGGGCTCGGGTTAGGGTTAGGGTTACGGTTATGGTTAGGGTTTGGGTTAGGGTTAGGGTTAGTGGTAGGGGTTGGGTTAGGGTTAGGGCTAGGGTCAGGGTTGGGGCTAGGGTTAGGGTTAGGGTTATTGTAAGTGAGAGGGTTAGGGCTAAGCCTAGGGTTATGCTTAGGGTTTGGGTTAGGGTTTGGGTTAGGGTTAGGGTTAGGGTTAGGGTAAGGGTTTGGGTTAGGGTTAGGGCTAGGGTGAGGTTTTGGGTTAGGGTTAGGGTTAGGGTTAGTTCTAGGGTTAGGGTTATCATTAGGGTGACGCTTTGGGCTAGGGTTAGGGTTAGGGTTAGGGTTAGGGTTAGGTTTAGGGTTAGGGTTCGGGCTAGGGCTAGGGTTAGGGCTAGGGCTAGGGCTACGGATAGGGCTAGGGTAAGGTCTAGGGTTAGGGCTAGGGCTAGGGTAAGGGTTAGGGCTAGGGTTAGAACTAGAGCTAGGGCTAGGATTAGGGTTAGGGTTACAGTTAGTTAGAGGGTTAGGGCTAAGACTAGTGTTAGGGTGAGATTTAGGTTTAGGGATATGGTTTTTTGTTAGGGTTAGGGTTATGGTTAGCGTTAGGATTAGGGTTAGGGCTAGGGTTAGGTCGAGGGTTAGGGTTAGGGTTAGGGTTAGGGTTAGGGTTAGGGTTAGGGCTAGGGTCAGGGTTGGGGCTAGGGTTAGGGTTAGGGTTATTGTAAGTGAGAGGGTTAGGGCTAAGCCTAGGGTTATGCTTAGGGTTAGGGATACTGTTTGGGTTAGGGTTAGGGTTAGGGTAAGGGTTTGGGTTAGGGTTAGGGCTAGGGTGAGGTTTAGGGTTAGGGTTAGGTTTAGGGTTAGTTCTAGGGTTAGGGTTATCGTTAGGGTGACGCTTTGGGCTAGGGTTAGGGTTAGGGTTAGGTTTAGGGTTAGGGTTAGGGTTCGGGCTAGGGCTAGGGTTAGGGCTAGGGTTAGGGCTAGGGCTACAGATAGGGCTAGGGTAAGGTCTAGGGTTAGGGCTAGGGCTGGGGTTGGGGTTGAGGTTAGGGTTAGGGTTATGGTTGGGGTTGTGGTTGCTGTCGTGTTGTGGTTGGGGTTGGGGTTAGGGTTTGAGTTTGGGTTCGGGTTCCGGATAGGGTTAGAATTAGTGTTAGGGTTAGGGTTAGGGCTAGGGCTAGGGTTAGGGGTAGGCTTAGGTTTAGGGATACGGTTTGGATTAGGGTTAGGGTTAGGGCTAGGGTTTGGGTTAGGGTTAGGGTTAGGATTAGGGCTAGGGCTAGTGTTAGCGCTAGGGCTAGGGCTAGGGTAACGGTTAGGACATGCGTTAGAGCTAGGGTTAGGGCTAGCGTTAGGGTTCAGGTTCAGTTTAGGGTTACAGTTTGAGTTTGGGGTAGGGGTAGGGTAGGGCTAGGGCTAGGGTTAGGGCTAGGCCTAGGGTTAGAATTAGGGCTAAGGTTAGGTTTAGGCTTAGGCTTAGCGTTAGGGTTAATGCTAGGGTTACGTTTAGGGTTAGTGATAGGGTTAGGTTTAGGGCTCGGGTTAGGGTTAGGGTTACTGTTACGGTTAGTGTTTGGGTTAGGGTTAGGGTTAGTGGTAGGGGTTGGGTTAGGGTTAGGGCTAGGGTCAGGGTTTGGGCTAGGGTTAGGGTTATGGTAAGTGAGAGGGCTAGGGCTAAGCCTAGGGTAAGGGTCAGGGTTAGGGTTAGGGATACTGTTTGGGTTAGGGTTAGGGTTAGGGTTACGGTTAGGGTTAGGGTTAGGGTTGGGGTTAGGGTTAGGGTTAGGGTTATGGTTAGGGTTAGGGTTAGGGCTAGGGTTATCATTAGAATTAGGGCTAGGGTTAGTGTTAGGGTTAGGTTTATGATTATGGTTAGGGTTTTGGTTAGGTTTAGTGGTAGGCTTTGGGTTAGGGTTAGGACTAGGGTTTGGGTTAGGGTTTGGGTTAGGGTTAGGGTTAGGATTAGGGCTAGGGCTAGTCTTAGGGCTAGGCCTAGGGCTAGGGTAACGGTTAGGACATGCGTTAGAGCTAGAGTTAGGGCTAGCGTTAGGGTTCAGGTTCAGTTTAGGGTTACAGTTTGAGTTATGGGTAGGGGTAGGGTAGGGCTAGGGCTAGGGTTAGGGCTAGGCCTAGGGTTAGAATTAGGGCTAAGGTTAGGTTTAGGGTTAGGGTTAGCGTTAGGGTTAGCGCTAGGGTTACGTTTAGGGTTAGGGATAGGGTTAGGTTTAGGGCTCGGGTTAGGGTTAGGGTTACGGTTATGGTTAGGGTTTGGGTTAGGGTTAGGGTTAGTGGTAGGGGTTGGGTTAGGGTTAGGGCTAGGGTCAGGGTTGGGGCTAGGGTTAGGGTTAGGGTTATTGTAAGTGAGAGCGTTAGGGCTAAGCCTAGGGTTATGCTTAGGGTTAGGGATACTGTTTGGGTTAGGGTTAGGGTTAGGGTAAGGGTTTGGGTTAGGGTTAGGGCTAGGGTGAGGTTTAGGGTTAGGGTTAGGTTTAGGGTTAGTTCTAGGGTTAGGGTTATCGTTAGGGTGATGCTTTGGGCTAGGGTTAGGGTTAGGGTTAGGGTTAGGTTTAGGGTTAGGGTTAGGGTTCGGGCTAGGGCTAGGGTTAGGGCTAGGGCTAGGGCTACGGATAGGGCTAGGGTAAGGTCTAGGGTTAGGGCTAGGGCTGGGGTTGGGGTTGAGGTTAGGGTTAGGGTTACGGTTGGGGTTGTGGTTGGTGTCGTGTTGTGGTTGGGGTTGGGGTTAGGGTTTGAGTTTGGGTTCGGGTTCCGGATAGGGTTAGAATTAGTGTTAGGGTTAGGGTTAGGGCTAGGGCTAGGGTTAGGGGTAGGCTTAGGTTTAGGGATACGGTTTGGATTAGGGTTAGGGTTAGGGCTAGGGTTTGGGTTAGGGTTAGGGTTAGGATTAGGGCTAGGGCTAGTGTTAGCGCTAGGGCTAGGGCTAGGGTGACGGTTAGGGCTAGGGTTAGAGCTAGAGCTAGGGCTAGGGTTAGGGTTCAGGTTCAGGTTCAGTTTAGGGTTACAGTTTGGGTTAGGGGCAGGGGTAGGGGTAGGGGTATGGTTACAGCTAGGCCTAGGGTTAGGGCTAGGGCTAGGGTTAGGTTTAGGGTTAGCGTTAGAGTTAGGATTAGCGCTAGGGTTAGGGTTATGGTTAGGGTTAGGGTTAGGTTCAGGTTTAGGGCTCGGGTTAGTGTTAGGTTTAGGGTTACGGTTCTGGTTAGGGTTTGGGTTAGGGTTAGGGTTAGGATTAGGGCTAGGGCTAGTGTTAGGGCTAGGGCTAGGGCTAGGGTAACGGTTAGGACATGCGTTAGAGCTAGAGTTAGGGCTAGCGTTAGGGTTCAGGTTCAGTTTAGGGTTACAGTTTGAGTTAGGGGTAGGGGTAGGGTAGGGCTAGGGCTAGGGTTAGGGCTAGGCCTAGGGTTAGAATTAGGGCTAAGGTTAGGTTTAGGCTTAGGCTTAGCGTTAGGGTTAATGCTAGGGTTACGTTTAGGGTTAGTGATAGGGTTAGGTTTAGGGCTCGGGTTAGGGTTAGGGTTACTGTTACGGTTAGTGTTTGGGTTAGGGTTAGGGTTAGTGGTAGGGGTTGGGTTAGGGTTAGGGCTAGGGTCAGGGTTTGGGCTAGGGTTAGGGTTAGGTTTATGGTAAGTGAGAGGGCTAGGGCTAAGCCTAGGGTAAGGGTCAGGGTTAGGGTTAGGGATACTGTTTGGGTTAGGGTTAGGGTTATGGTTAGGGTTAGGGTTAGGTTTAGGGTTAGGGTTAGGGTTAGGGCTAGGGTTATCATTAGGGTTAGGGCTAGGGTTAGGGTTAGGGTTAGGTTTATGATTATGGTTAGGGTTTTGGTTAGGTTTAGTGGTAGGCTTTGGGTTAGGGTTAGGGCTAGGGTTTGGGTTAGGGTTAGGGTTAGGGTTAGGATTAGGGCTAGGGCTAATCTTAGGGCTAGGGCTAGGGCTAGGGTAACGGTTAGGACATGCGTTAGAGCTAGAGTTAGGGCTAGCGTTAGGGTTAAGGTTCAGTTTAGGGTTACAGTTTGAGTTAGGGGTAGGGGTAGGGTAGGGCTAGGGCTAGGGTTAGGGCTAGGCCTAGGGTTAGAATTAGGGCTAAGGTTAGGTTTAGGGTTAGGGTTAGCGTTAGGGTTAGCGCTAGGGTTACGTTTAGGGTTAGGGATAGGGTTAGGTTTAGGGCTCGGGTTAGGGTTAGGGTTACGGTTATTGTTAGGGTTTGGGTTAGGGTTAGGGTTAGTGGTAGGGGTTGGGTTAGGGTTAGGGCTAGGGTCAGGGTTGGGGCTAGGGTTAGTGTTAGGGTTATTGTAAGTGAGAGGGTTAGGGCTAAGCCTAGGGTTATGCTTAGGGTTAGGGATACTGTTTGGGTTAGGGTTAGGGTTAGGGTTAGGGTAAGGGTTTGGGTTAGGGTTAGGGCTAGGGTGAGGTTTAGGGTTAGGGTTAGGGTTAGTTCTAGGGTTAGGGTTATCGTTAGGGTGACGCTTTGGGCTAGGGTTAGGGTTAGGGTTAGGTTTAGGGTTAGGGTTAGGGTTCGGGCTAGGGCTAGGGTTAGGGCTAGGGCTAGGGCTACGGATAGGGCTAGGGTAAGGTCTAGGGTTAGGGCTAGGGCTAGGGTAAGGGTTAGGGCTAGGGTTAGAACTAGAGCTAGGGCTAGGATTAGGGTTAGGGTTACAGTTAGTGAGAGGGTTAGGGCTAAGGCTAGTGTTAGGGTGAGATTTAGGTTTAGGGATATGGTTTTTTGTTAGGGTTAGGGTTATGGTTAGCATTAGGATTA
>NC_139475.1:12850000-12860000 GCF_057233095.1 Heloderma suspectum
TGAGGGTCAGGGCTAGGGTTAGGGTGAGGGATACTGTTTGGGTTAGGGTTAGGGTTAGGGTTACGGTTAGGGTTAGGGTTAGGGTTAGGGTTAGGGTTAGGGTGAGGGTGAGGGTTAGGGTTGGGGTTAGGGTGAGGGTCAGGGCTAGGGTTAGGGTGAGGGTTAGGGTTAGTGCTAGGGCCAGGGTTAGCATTAGGGTCAGGGCTACGGTTAGGGTTAGGGGTAGGGGTAGGGGTAGGGGTAGGATTAGGGTAGTGTTAGGGTCACGGCTATGGTTAGGGTTAGGGTTAGGGTTAGGGTTAGGGTTAGGGTTAGAGTTAGGGCAAGGGTTAGGGCTAGAGTTCAGGTTAGGTTTAGGGTAGGGTTAGGGCTAGGGCTAGGGTTAGGGTTAGGGTTAGGGTTAGGTTTAGGGCGAGGGCTAGGGCTAGGGTTTGTGTTAGGGTTAGGGCTAGGGCTAGGGCTAGGGTTAGTGTTAGGGTTAGGGTTAGGGTTAGGGTTAGGTTTAGGTGTAGGGTTAGGGTTAGGCTTAGGGGCAGGTTTAGGGGTAGGGCTAGGGTTAGTTGTAGTGTTAGAGCTAGGGCTAGGGCTTGGGATAGGGATAGGGATAGGGATAGGGATAGGGATAGGGATAGGGATCGGGTTAGTGTTAGTGTTAGTGTTAGGGCTAGGGCTAGGGTTAGGGTTAGGGTTAGGGTTAAGGTTAGGGTTAGGGTTAGGGTTAGGGTTAGGGCTAGGGATAGGGTTAGGGTTAGGGCTAGGGTTAGGGTTAGGGTTCGGGCTAAGATTAGGGCTAGGGTTAGGGCTAGGGCTAGGGCTAGGGCTAGGGTAACGGTTAGGGCTAGGGTTAGAGCTAGAGCTAGGGCTAGGGTTAGGGTTCAGGTTCAGGTTCAGTTTAGGGTTACAGTTTGGGTTAGGGGCAGGGGTAGGGGTAGGGCTATGGTTACGGCTAGGCCTAGGGTTAGGGCTAGGGCTAGGGTTAGGTTTAGGGTTAGCGTTAGAGTTAGGATTAGCGCTAGGGTTAGGGTTATGGTTAGGGTTAGGGTTAGGTTCAGGTTTAGGGCTCGGGTTAGTGTTAGGTTTAGGGTTACGGTTCTGGTTAGGGTTTGGGTTAGGGTTAGGGTTAGGATTAGGGCTAGGGCTAGTGTTAGGGCTAGGGCTAGGGCTAGGGTAACGGTTAGGACATGCGTTAGAGCTAGAGTTAGGGCTAGCGTTAGGGTTCAGGTTCAGTTTAGGGTTACAGTTTGAGTTAGGGGTAGGGGTAGGGTAGGGCTAGGGCTAGGGTTAGGGCTAGGCCTAGGGTTAGAATTAGGGCTAAGGTTAGGTTTAGGGTTAGGGTTAGCGTTAGGGTTAGCGCTAGGGTTACGTTTAGGGTTAGGGATAGGGTTAGGTTTAGGGCTCGGGTTAGGGTTAGGGTTACGGTTATGGTTAGGGTTTGGGTTAGGGTTAGGGTTAGTGGTAGGGGTTGGGTTAGGGTTAGGGCTAGGGTCAGGGTTGGGGCTAGGGTTAGGGTTAGGGTTATTGTAAGTGAGAGGGTTAGGGCTAAGCCTAGGGTTATGCTTAGGGTTAGGGATACTGTTTGGGTTAGGGTTAGGGTTAGGGTAAGGGTTTGGGTTAGGGTTAGGGCTAGGGTGAGGTTTTGGGTTAGGGTTAGGGTTAGGGTTAGTTCTAGGGTTAGGGTTATCGTTAGGGTGACGCTTTGGGCTAGGGTTAGGGTTAGGGTTAGGGTTAGGTTTAGGTTTAGGGTTCGGGCTAGGGCTAGGGTTAGGGCTAGGGCTAGGGCTACGGATAGGGCTAGGGTAAGGTCTAGGGTTAGGGCTAGGGCTAGGGTAAGGGTTAGGGCTAGGGTTAGAACTAGAGCTAGGGCTAGGATTAGGGTTAGGGTTACAGTTAGTGAGAGGGTTAGGGCTAAGGCTAGTGTTAGGGTGAGATTTAGGTTTAGGGATATGGTTTTTTGTTAGGGTTAGGGTTATGGTTAGCGTTAGGATTAGGGTTAGGGCTAGGGTTAGGTCGAGGGTTAGGGTTAGGGTTAGGGTTATCGTTAGGGTGACGCTTTGGGCTAGGGTTAGGGTTAGGGTTAGGGTTAGGTTTAGGGTTAGGGTTAGGGTTCGGGCTAGGGCTAGGGTTAGGGCTAGGGCTAGGGCTATGGATAGGGCTAGGGTAAGGTCTAGGGTTAGGGCTAGGGCTGGGGTTGGGGTTGAGGTTAGGGTTAGGGTTAGGGTTACGGTTGGGGTTGTGGTTGCTGTCGTGTTGTGGTTGGGGTTGGGGTTATGGTTTGAGTTTGGGTTCGGGTTCCGGATAGGGTTAGAATTAGTGTTAGGGTTAGGGTTAGGGCTAGGGCTAGGGTTAGGGGTAGGCTTAGGTTTAGGGATACGGTTTGGATTAGGGTTAGGGTTAGGGCTAGGGTTTGGGTTAGGGTTAGGGTTAGGATTAGGGCTAGGGCTAGTGTTAGCGCTAGGGCTAGGGCTAGGGTAACGGTTAGGACATGCGTTAGAGCTAGAGTTAGGGCTAGCGTTAGGGTTCAGGTTCAGTTTAGGGTTACAGTTTGAGTTTGGGGTAGGGGTAGGGTAGGGCTAGGGCTAGGGTTAGGGCTAGGCCTAGGGTTAGAATTAGGGCTAAGGTTAGGTTTAGGCTTAGGCTTAGCATTAGGGTTAATGCTAGGGTTACGTTTAGGGTTAGTGATAGGGTTAGGTTTAGGGCTCGGGTTAGGGTTAGGGTTACTGTTACGGTTAGTGTTTGCGTTAGGGTTAGGGTTAGTGGTAGGGGTTGGGTTAGGGTTAGGGCTAGGGTCAGGGTTTGGGCTAGGGTTAGGGTTAGGGTTATGGTAAGTGAGAGGGCTAGGGCTAAGCCTAGGGTAAGGGTCAGGGTTAGGGTTAGGGATACTGTTTGGGTTAGGGTTAGGGTTACGGTTAGGGTTATGGTTAGGGTTGGGGTTAGGGTTAGGGTTAGGGTTAGGGTTAGGGCTAGGGTTATCATTAGAATTAGGGCTAGGGTTAGTGTTAGGGTTAGGGCTAGGGCTCGGGTTAGGGGTAGGCTTAGGTTTAGGGATACGGTTTGGATTAGTTTTAGGGTTAGGGCTAGGGTTTGGGTTAGGGTTAGGGTTAGGATTAGGGCTAGGGCTAGTGTTAGCGCTAGGGCTAGGGTAACGGTTAGGACATGCGTTAGAGCTAGAGTTAGGGCTAGCGTTAGGGTTCAGGTTCAGTTTAGGGTTACAGTTTGAGTTAGGGGTAGGGGTAGGGTAGGGCTAGGGCTAGGGTTAGGGCTAGGCCTAGGGTTAGAATTAGGGCTAAGGTTAGGTTTAGGGTTAGGGTTAGCGTTAGGGTTAGCGCTAGGGTTACGTTTAGGGTTAGGGATAGGGTTAGGTTTAGGGCTCGGGTTAGGGTTAGGGTTACGGTTATGGTTAGGGTTTGGGTTAGGGTTAGGGTTAGTGGTAGGGGTTGGGTTAGGGTTAGGGCTAGGGTCAGGGTTGGGGCTAGGGTTAGGGTTAGGGTTATTGTAAGTGAGAGCGTTAGGGCTAAGCCTAGGGTTATGCTTAGGGTTAGGGATACTGTTTGGGTTAGGGTTAGGGTTAGGGTAAGGGTTTGGGTTAGGGTTAGGGCTAGGGTGAGGTTTAGGGTTAGGGTTAGGTTTAGGGTTAGTTCTAGGGTTAGGGTTATCGTTAGGGTGACGCTTTGGGCTAGGGTTAGGGTTAGGGTTAGGGTTAGGTTTAGGGTTAGGGTTAGGGTTCGGGCTAGGGCTAGGGTTAGGGCTAGGGCTAGGGCTACGGATAGGGCTAGGGTAAGGTCTAGGGTTAGGGCTAGGGCTGGGGTTGGGGTTGAGGTTAGGGTTAGGGTTACGGTTGGGGTTGTGGTTGGTGTCGTGTTGTGGTTGGGGTTGGGGTTAGGGTTTGAGTTTGGGTTCGGGTTCCGGATAGGGTTAGAATTAGTGTTAGGGTTAGGGTTAGGGTTAGGGCTAGGGCTAGGGTTAGGGGTAGGCTTAGGTTTAGGGATACGGTTTGGATTAGGGTTAGGGTTAGGGCTAGGGCTAGGGTTTGGGTTAGGGTTAGGGTTAGGATTAGGGCTAGGGCTAGTGTTAGCGCTAGGGCTAGGGCTAGGGTAACGGTTAGGACATGCGTTAGAGCTAGAGTTAGGGCTAGCGTTAGGGTTCAGGTTCAGTTTAGGGTTACAGTTTGAGTTAGGGGTAGGGGTAGGGTAGGGCTAGGGCTAGGGTTAGGGCTAGGCCTAGGGTTAGAATTAGGGCTAAGGTTAGGTTTAGGGTTAGGGTTAGCGTTAGGGTTAGCGCTAGGGTTACGTTTAGGGTTAGGGATAGGGTTAGGTTTAGGGCTCGGGTTAGGGTTAGGGTTACGGTTATGGTTAGGGTTTGGGTTAGGGTTAGGGTTAGTGGTAGGGGTTGGGTTAGGGTTAGGGCTAGGGTCAGGGTTGGGGCTAGGGTTAGGGTTAGGGTTATTGTAAGTGAGAGGGTTAGGGCTAAGCCTAGGGTTATGCTTAGGGTTAGGGATACTGTTTGGGTTAGGGTTAGGGTTAGGGTTAGGGTAAGGGTTTGGGTTAGGGTTAGGGCTAGGGTGAGGTTTTGGGTTAGGGTTAGGGTTAGGGTTAGTTCTAGGGTTAGGGTTATCATTAGGGTGACGCTTTGGGCTAGGGTTAGGGTTAGGGTTAGGGTTAGGTTTAGGGTTAGGGTTCGGGCTAGGGCTAGGGTTAGGGCTAGGGCTAGGGCTACGGATAGGGCTAGGGTAAGGTCTAGGGTTAGGGCTAGGGCTAGGGTAAGGGTTAGGGCTAGGGTTAGAACTAGAGCTAGGGCTAGGATTAGGGTTAGGGTTACAGTTAGTTAGAGGGTTAGGGCTAAGACTAGTGTTAGGGTGAGATTTAGGTTTAGGGATATGGTTTTTTGTTAGGGTTAGGGTTATGGTTAGCGTTAGGATTAGGGTTAGGGCTAGGGTTAGGTCGAGGGTTAGGGTTAGGGTTAGGGTTAGGGTTAGGGTTAGGGTTAGGGCTAGGGTCAGGGTTGGGGCTAGGGTTAGGGTTAGGGTTATTGTAAGTGAGAGGGTTAGGGCTAAGCCTAGGGTTATGCTTAGGGTTAGGGATACTGTTTGGGTTAGGGTTAGGGTTAGGGTAAGGGTTTGGGTTAGGGTTAGGGCTAGGGTGAGGTTTAGGGTTAGGGTTAGGTTTAGGGTTAGTTCTAGGGTTAGGGTTATCGTTAGGGTGACGCTTTGGGCTAGGGTTAGGGTTAGGGTTAGGTTTAGGGTTAGGGTTAGGGTTCGGGCTAGGGCTAGGGTTAGGGCTAGGGTTAGGGCTAGGGCTACAGATAGGGCTAGGGTAAGGTCTAGGGTTAGGGCTAGGGCTGGGGTTGGGGTTGAGGTTAGGGTTAGGGTTATGGTTGGGGTTGTGGTTGCTGTCGTGTTGTGGTTGGGGTTGGGGTTAGGGTTTGAGTTTGGGTTCGGGTTCCGGATAGGGTTAGAATTAGTGTTAGGGTTAGGGTTAGGGCTAGGGCTAGGGTTAGGGGTAGGCTTAGGTTTAGGGATACGGTTTGGATTAGGGTTAGGGTTAGGGCTAGGGTTTGGGTTAGGGTTAGGGTTAGGATTAGGGCTAGGGCTAGTGTTAGCGCTAGGGCTAGGGCTAGGGTAACGGTTAGGACATGCGTTAGAGCTAGAGTTAGGGCTAGCGTTAGGGTTCAGGTTCAGTTTAGGGTTACAGTTTGAGTTTGGGGTAGGGGTAGGGTAGGGCTAGGGCTAGGGTTAGGGCTAGGCCTAGGGTTAGAATTAGGGCTAAGGTTAGGTTTAGGCTTAGGCTTAGCGTTAGGGTTAATGCTAGGGTTACGTTTAGGGTTAGTGATAGGGTTAGGTTTAGGGCTCGGGTTAGGGTTAGGGTTACTGTTACGGTTAGTGTTTGGGTTAGGGTTAGGGTTAGTGGTAGGGGTTGGGTTAGGGTTAGGGCTAGGGTCAGGGTTTGGGCTAGGGTTAGGGTTATGGTAAGTGAGAGGGCTAGGGCTAAGCCTAGGGTAAGGGTCAGGGTTAGGGTTAGGGATACTGTTTGGGTTAGGGTTAGGGTTAGGGTTACGGTTAGGGTTAGGGTTAGGGTTGGGGTTAGGGTTAGGGTTAGGGTTATGGTTAGGGTTAGGGTTAGGGCTAGGGTTATCATTAGAATTAGGGCTAGGGTTAGTGTTAGGGTTAGGTTTATGATTATGGTTAGGGTTTTGGTTAGGTTTAGTGGTAGGCTTTGGGTTAGGGTTAGGACTAGGGTTTGGGTTAGGGTTTGGGTTAGGGTTAGGGTTAGGATTAGGGCTAGGGCTAGTCTTAGGGCTAGGCCTAGGGCTAGGGTAACGGTTAGGACATGCGTTAGAGCTAGAGTTAGGGCTAGCGTTAGGGTTCAGGTTCAGTTTAGGGTTACAGTTTGAGTTATGGGTAGGGGTAGGGTAGGGCTAGGGCTAGGGTTAGGGCTAGGCCTAGGGTTAGAATTAGGGCTAAGGTTAGGTTTAGGGTTAGGGTTAGCGTTAGGGTTAGCGCTAGGGTTACGTTTAGGGTTAGGGATAGGGTTAGGTTTAGGGCTCGGGTTAGGGTTAGGGTTACGGTTATGGTTAGGGTTTGGGTTAGGGTTAGGGTTAGTGGTAGGGGTTGGGTTAGGGTTAGGGCTAGGGTCAGGGTTGGGGCTAGGGTTAGGGTTAGGGTTATTGTAAGTGAGAGCGTTAGGGCTAAGCCTAGGGTTATGCTTAGGGTTAGGGATACTGTTTGGGTTAGGGTTAGGGTTAGGGTAAGGGTTTGGGTTAGGGTTAGGGCTAGGGTGAGGTTTAGGGTTAGGGTTAGGTTTAGGGTTAGTTCTAGGGTTAGGGTTATCGTTAGGGTGACGCTTTGGGCTAGGGTTAGGGTTAGGTTTAGGGTTAGGTTTAGGGTTAGGGTTAGGGTTCGGGCTAGGGCTAGGGTTAGGGCTAGGGCTAGGGCTACGGATAGGGCTAGGGTAAGGTCTAGGGTTAGGGCTAGGGCTGGGGTTGGGGTTGAGGTTAGGGTTAGGGTTACGGTTGGGGTTGTGGTTGGTGTCGTGTTGTGGTTGGGGTTGGGGTTAGGGTTTGAGTTTGGGTTCGGGTTCCGGATAGGGTTAGAATTAGTGTTAGGGTTAGGGTTAGGGCTAGGGCTAGGGTTAGGGGTAGGCTTAGGTTTAGGGATACGGTTTGGATTAGGGTTAGGGTTAGGGCTAGGGTTTGGGTTAGGGTTAGGGTTAGGATTAGGGCTAGGGCTAGTGTTAGCGCTAGGGCTAGGGCTAGGGTGACGGTTAGGGCTAGGGTTAGAGCTAGAGCTAGGGCTAGGGTTAGGGTTCAGGTTCAGGTTCAGTTTAGGGTTACAGTTTGGGTTAGGGGCAGGGGTAGGGGTAGGGGTATGGTTACAGCTAGGCCTAGGGTTAGGGCTAGGGCTAGGGTTAGGTTTAGGGTTAGCGTTAGAGTTAGGATTAGCGCTAGGGTTAGGGTTATGGTTAGGGTTAGGGTTAGGTTCAGGTTTAGGGCTCGGGTTAGTGTTAGGTTTAGGGTTACGGTTCTGGTTAGGGTTTGGGTTAGGGTTAGGGTTAGGATTAGGGCTAGGGCTAGTGTTAGGGCTAGGGCTAGGGCTAGGGTAACGGTTAGGACATGCGTTAGAGCTAGAGTTAGGGCTAGCGTTAGGGTTCAGGTTCAGTTTAGGGTTACAGTTTGAGTTAGGGGTAGGGGTAGGGTAGGGCTAGGGCTAGGGTTAGGGCTAGGCCTAGGGTTAGAATTAGGGCTAAGGTTAGGTTTAGGGTTAGGGTTAGCCTTAGGGTTAGCGCTAGGGTTACGTTTAGGGTTAGGGATAGGGTTAGGTTTAGGGCTCGGGTTAGGGTTAGGGTTACGGTTATGGTTATGGTTTGGGTTAGGGTTAGGGTTAGTGGTAGGGGTTGGGTTAGGGTTAGGGCTAGGGTCAGGGTTGGGGCTAGGCTTAGGGTTAGGGTTATTGTAAGTGAGAGGGTTAGGGCTAAGCCTAGGGTTATGCTTAGGGTTAGGGATACTGTTTGGGTTAGGGTTAGGGTTAGGGTAAGGGTTTGGGTTAGGGTTAGGGCTAGGGTGAGGTTTTGGGTTAGGGTTAGGGTTGGGGTTAGTTCTAGGGTTAGGGTTATCATTAGGGTGACGCTTTGGGCTAGGGTTAGGGTTAGGGTTAGGTTTAGGGTTAGGGTTAGGGTTTGGGCTAGGGCTAGGGTTAGGGCTAGGGCTAGGGCTACGGATAGGGCTAGGGTAAGGTCTAGGGTTAGGGCTAGGGCTAGGGTAAGGGTTAGGGCTAGGGTTAGAACTAGAGCTAGGGCTAGGATTAGGGTTAGGGTTACAGTTAGTGAGAGGGTTAGGGCTAAGGCTAGTGTTAGGGTGAGATTTAGGTTTAGGGATATGCTTTTTTGTTAGGGTTAGGGTTATGGTTAGCGTTAGGATTAGGGTTAGGGCTAGGGTTAGGTCGAGGGTTAGGGTTAGGGTTAGGGTTAGGGTTAGGGCTAGGGTCAGGGTTGGGGCTAGGGTTAGGGTTAGGGTTATTGTAAGTGAGAGGGTTAGGGCTAAGCCTAGGGTTATGCTTAGGGTTAGGGATACTGTTTGGGTTAGGGTTAGGGTTAGGGTAAGGGTTTGGGTTAGGGTTAGGGCTAGGGTGAGGTTTAGGGTTAGGGTTAGGTTTAGGGTTAGTTCTAGGGTTAGGGTTATCGTTAGGGTGACGCTTTGGGCTAGGGTTAGGGTTAGGGTTAATGCTAGGGTTACGTTTAGGGTTAGTGATAGGGTTAGGTTTAGGGCTCGGGTTAGGGTTAGGGTTACTGTTATGGTTAGTGTTTGGGTTAGGGTTAGGGTTAGTGGTAGGGGTTGGGTTAGGGTTAGGGCTAGGGTCAGGGTTTGGGCTAGGGTTAGGGTTATGGTAAGTGAGAGGGCTAGGGCTAAGCCTAGGGTAAGGGTCAGGGTTAGGGTTAGGGATACTGTTTGGGTTAGGGTTAGGGTTACGGTTAGGGTTAGGGTTAGGGTTGGGGTTAGGGTTAGGGTTAGGGTTATGGTTAGGGTTAGGGTTAGGGCTAGGGTTATCATTAGAATTAGGGCTAGGGTTAGTGTTAGGGTTAGGTTTATGATTATGGTTAGGGTTTTGGTTAGGTTTAGTGGTAGGCTTTGGGTTAGGGTTAGGGCTAGGGTTTGGGTTAGGGTTTGGGTTAGGGTTAGGGTTAGGATTAGGGCTAGGGCTAGTCTTAGGGCTAGGCCTAGGGCTAGGGTAACGGTTAGGACATGCGTTAGAGCTAGAGTTAGGGCTAGCGTTAGGGTTCAGGTTCAGTTTAGGGTTACAGTTTGAGTTATGGGTAGGGGTAGGGTAGGGCTAGGGCTAGGGTTAGGGCTAGGCCTAGGGTTAGAATTAGGGCTAAGGTTAGGTTTAGGGTTAGGGTTAGCGTTAGGGTTAGCGCTAGGGTTACGTTTAGGGTTAGGGATAGGGTTAGGTTTAGGGCTCTGGTTAGGGTTAGGGTTACGGTTATGGTTAGGGTTTGGGTTAGGGTTAGGGTTAGTGGTAGGGGTTGGGTTAGGGTTAGGGCTAGGGTCAGGGTTGGGGCTAGGGTTAGGGTTAGGGTTATTGTAAGTGAGAGCGTTAGGGCTAAGCCTAGGGTTATGCTTAGGGTTAGGGATACTGTTTGGGTCAGGGTTAGGGTTAGGGTAAGGGTTTGGGTTAGGGTTAGGGCTAGGGTGAGGTTTAGGGTTAGGGTTAGGTTTAGGGTTAGTTCTAGGGTTAGGGTTATCGTTAGGGTGACGCTTTGGGCTAGGGTTAGGGTTAGGGTTAGGGTTAGGGTTAGGTTTAGGGTTAGGGTTAGGGTTAGGGTTTGGGCTAGGGCTAGGGTTAGGGCTAGGGCTAGGGCTACGGATAGGGCTAGGGTAAGGTCTAGGGTTAGGGCTAGGGCTGTGGTTGGGGTTGAGGTTAGGTTTAGGGTTACGGTTGGGGTTGTGGTTGGTGTCGTGTTGTGGTTGGGGTTGGGGTTAGGGTTTGAGTTTGGGTTCGGGTTCCGGACAG
>NC_139475.1:12867500-12870000 GCF_057233095.1 Heloderma suspectum
TAGGGTTAGGGATACTGTTTGGGTTAGGGTTAGGGTTACGGTTAGGGTTAGGGTTAGGGTTGGGGTTAGGGTTAGGGTTAGGGTTATGGTTAGGGTTAGGGTTAGGGCTAGGGTTATCATTAGAATTAGGGCTAGGGTTAGTGTTAGGGTTAGGTTTATGATTATGGTTAGGGTTTTGGTTAGGTTTAGTGGTAGGCTTTGGGTTAGGGTTAGGGCTAGGGTTTGGGTTAGGGTTTGGGTTAGGGTTAGGGTTAGGATTAGGGCTAGGGCTAGTCTTAGGGCTAGGCCTAGGGCTAGGGTAACGGTTAGGACATGCGTTAGAGCTAGAGTTAGGGCTAGCGTTAGGGTTCAGGTTCAGTTTAGGGTTACAGTTTGAGTTATGGGTAGGGGTAGGGTAGGGCTAGGGCTAGGGTTAGGGCTAGGCCTAGGGTTAGAATTAGGGCTAAGGTTAGGTTTAGGGTTAGGGTTAGCGTTAGGGTTAGCGCTAGGGTTACGTTTAGGGTTAGGGATAGGGTTAGGTTTAGGGCTCGGGTTAGGGTTAGGGTTACGGTTATGGTTAGGGTTTGGGTTAGGGTTAGGGTTAGTGGTAGGGGTTGGGTTAGGGTTAGGGCTAGGGTCAGGGTTGGGGCTAGGGTTAGGGTTAGGGTTATTGTAAGTGAGAGCGTTAGGGCTAAGCCTAGGGTTATGCTTAGGGTTAGGGATACTGTTTGGGTCAGGGTTAGGGTTAGGGTAAGGGTTTGGGTTAGGGTTAGGGCTAGGGTGAGGTTTAGGGTTAGGGTTAGGTTTAGGGTTAGTTCTAGGGTTAGGGTTATCGTTAGGGTGACGCTTTGGGCTAGGGTTAGGGTTAGGGTTAGGGTTAGGGTTAGGGTTAGGTTTAGGGTTAGGGTTAGGGTTTGGGCTAGGGCTAGGGTTAGGGCTAGGGCTAGGGCTACGGATAGGGCTAGGGTAAGGTCTAGGGTTAGGGCTAGGGCTGGGGTTGGGGTTGAGGTTAGGGTTAGGGTTTCGGTTGGGGTTGTGGTTGGTGTCGTGTTGTGGTTGGGGTTGGGGTTAGGGTTTGAGTTTGGGTTCAGGTTCCGGATAGGGTTAGAATTAGTGTTAGGGTTAGGGTTAGGGCTAGGGCTAGGGTTAGGGGTAGGCTTAGGTTTAGGGATACGGTTTGGATTAGGGTTAGGGTTAGGGCTAGGGTTTGGGTTAGGGTTAGGGTTAGGATTAGGGCTAGGGCTAGTGTTAGCGCTAGGGCTAGGGCTAGGGTAACGGTTAGGACATGCGTTAGAGCTAGAGTTAGGGCTAGCGTTAGGGTTCAGGTTCAGTTTAGGGTTACAGTTTGAGTTAGGGGTAGGGGTAGGGTAGGGCTAGGGCTAGGGTTAGGGCTAGGCCTAGGGTTAGAATTAGGGCTAAGGTTAGGTTTAGGCTTAGGCTTAGCGTTAGGGTTAATGCTAGGGTTACGTTTAGGGTTAGTGATAGGGTTAGGTTTAGGGCTTGGGTTAGGGTTAGGGTTACTGTTACGGTTAGTGTTTGGGTTAGGGTTAGGGTTAGTGGTAGGGGTTGGGTGAGGGTTAGGGCTAGGGTCAGGGTTTGGGCTAGGGTTAGGGTTAGGTTTATGGTAAGTGAGAGGGCTAGGGCTAAGCCTAGGGTAAGGGTCAGGGTTAGGGTTAGGGATACTGTTTGGGTTAGGGTTCGGGTTATGGTTAGGGTTAGGGTTAGGTTTAGGGTTAGGGTTAGGGTTAGGGTTAGGGCTAGGGTTATCATTAGGGTTAGGGCTAGGGTTAGGGTTAGGGTTAGGTTTATGATTATGGTTAGGGTTTTGGTTAGGTTTAGTGGTAGGCTTTGGGTTAGGGTTAGGGCTAGGGTTTGGGTTAGGGTTTGGGTTAGGGTTAGGGTTAGGATTAGGGCTAGGGCTAATCTTAGGGCTAGGGCTAGGGCTAGGGTAACGGTTAGGACATGCGTTAGAGCTAGAGTTAGGGCTAGCGTTAGGGTTCAGGTTCAGTTTAGGGTTACAGTTTGAGTTAGGGGTAGGGGTAGGGTAGGGCTAGGGCTAGGGTTAGGGCTAGGCCTAGGGTTAGAATTAGGGCTAAGGTTAGGTTTAGGGTTAGGGTTAGCGTTAGGGTTAGCGCTAGGGTTACGTTTAGGGTTAGGGATAGGGTTAGGTTTAGGGCTCGGGTTAGGGTTAGGGTTACGGTTATTGTTAGGGTTTGGGTTAGGGTTAGGGTTAGTGGTAGGGGTTGGGTTAGGGTTAGGGCTAGGGTCAGGGTTGGGGCTAGGGTTAGTGTTAGGGTTATTGTAAGTGAGAGGGTTAGGGCTAAGCCTAGGGTTATGCTTAGGGTTAGGGATACTGTTTGGGTTAGGGTTAGGGTTAGGGTTAGGGTTAGGGTAAGGGTTTGGGTTAGGGTTAGGGCTAGGGTGAGGTTTAGGGTTAGGGTTAGGGTTAGTTCTAGGGTTAGGGTTATCGTTAGGGTGACGCTTTGGGCTAGGGTTAGGGTTAGGGTTAGGGTTAGGTTTA
>NC_139475.1:12882500-12890000 GCF_057233095.1 Heloderma suspectum
CGGATAGGGCTAGGGTAAGGTCTAGGGTTAGGGCTAGGGCTAGGGTAAGGGTTAGGGCTAGGGTTAGAACTAGAGCTAGGGCTAGGATTAGGGTTAGGGTTACAGTTAGTGAGAGGGTTAGGGCTAAGGCTAGTGTTAGGGTGAGATTTAGGTTTAGGGATATGGTTTTTTGTTAGGGTTAGGGTTATGGTTAGCGTTAGGATTAGGGTTAGGGCTAGGGTTAGGTCGAGGGTTAGGGTTAGGGTTAGGGTTAGGGCTAGGGTCAGGGTTGGGGCTAGGGTTAGGGTTAGGGTTATTGTAAGTGAGAGGGTTAGGGCTAAGCCTAGGGTTATGCTTAGGGTTAGGGATACTGTTTGGGTTAGGGTTAGGGTTAGGGTAAGGGTTTGGGTTAGGGTTAGGGCTAGGGTGAGGTTTAGGGTTAGGGTTAGTTTTAGGGTTAGTTCTAGGGTTAGGGTTATCGTTAGGGTGACGCTTTGGGCTAGGGTTAGGGTTAGGGTTAGGGTTAGGGTTAGGTTTAGGGTTAGGGTTAGGGTTCGGGCTAGGGCTAGGGTTAGGGCTAGGGCTAGGGCTATGGATAGGGCTAGGGTAAGGTCTAGGGTTAGGGCTAGGGCTGGGGTTGGGGTTGAGGTTAGGGTTAGGGTTACGGTTGGGGTTGTGGTTGCTGTCGTGTTGTGGTTGGGGTTGGGGTTATGGTTTGAGTTTGGGTTCGGGTTCCGGATAGGGTTAGAATTAGTGTTAGGGTTAGGGTTAGGGCTAGGGCTAGGGTTAGGGGTAGGCTTAGGTTTAGGGATACGGTTTGGATTAGGGTTAGGGTTAGGGCTAGGGTTTGGGTTAGGGTTAGGGTTAGGATTAGGGCTAGGGCTAGTGTTAGCGCTAGGGCTAGGGCTAGGGTAATGGTTAGGACATGCGTTAGAGCTAGAGTTAGGGCTAGCGTTAGGGTTCAGGTTCAGTTTAGGGTTACAGTTTGAGTTTGGGGTAGGGGTAGGGTAGGGCTAGGGCTAGGGTTAGGGCTAGGCCTAGGGTTAGAATTAGGGCTAAGGTTAGGTTTAGGCTTAGGCTTAGCGTTAGGGTTAATGCTAGGGTTACGTTTAGGGTTAGTGATAGGGTTAGGTTTAGGGCTCGGGTTAGGGTTAGGGTTACTGTTACGGTTAGTGTTTGCGTTAGGGTTAGGGTTAGTGGTAGGGGTTGGGTTAGGGTTAGGGCTAGGGTCAGGGTTTGGGCTAGGGTTAGGGTTAGGGTTATGGTAAGTGAGAGGGCTAGGGCTAAGCCTAGGGTAAGGGTCAGGGTTAGGGTTAGGGATACTGTTTGGGTTAGGGTTAGGGTTACGGTTAGGGTTATGGTTAGGGTTGGGGTTAGGGTTAGGGTTAGGGTTATGGTTAGGGTTAGGGTTAGGGCTAGGGTTATCATTAGAGTTAGGGCTAGGGTTAGTGTTAGGGTTAGGGCTAGGGCTCGGGTTAGGGGTAGGCTTAGGTTTAGGGATACGGTTTGGATTAGTTTTAGGGTTAGGGCTAGGGTTTGGGTTAGGGTTAGGGTTAGGATTAGGGCTAGGGCTAGTGTTAGCGCTAGGGCTAGGGTAACGGTTAGGACATGCGTTAGAGCTAGAGTTAGGGCTAGCGTTAGGGTTCAGGTTCAGTTTAGGGTTACAGTTTGAGTTAGGGGTAGGGGTAGGGTAGGGCTAGGGCTAGGGTTAGGGCTAGGCCTAGGGTTAGAATTAGGGCTAAGGTTAGGTTTAGGGTTAGGGTTAGCGTTAGGGTTAGCGCTAGGGTTACGTTTAGGGTTAGGGATAGGGTTAGGTTTAGGGCTCGGGTTAGGGTTAGGGTTACGGTTAGGGTTAGGGTTAGTGGTAGGGGTTGGGTTAGGGTTAGGGCTAGGGTCAGGGTTGGGGCTAGGGTTAGGGTTAGGGTTATTGTAAGTGAGAGCGTTAGGGCTAAGCCTAGGGTTATGCTTAGGGTTAGGGATACTGTTTGGGTTAGGGTTAGGGTTAGGGTAAGGGTTTGGGTTAGGGTTAGGGCTAGGGTGAGGTTTAGGGTTAGGGTTAGGTTTAGGGTTAGTTCTAGGGTTAGGGTTATCGTTAGGGTGACGCTTTGGGCTAGGGTTAGGGTTAGGGTTAGGGTTAGGTTTAGGGTTAGGGTTAGGGTTCGGGCTAGGGCTAGGGTTAGGGCTAGGGCTAGGGCTACGGATAGGGCTAGGGTAAGGTCTAGGGTTAGGGCTAGGGCTGGGGTTGGGGTTGAGGTTAGGGTTAGGGTTACGGTTGGGGTTGTGGTTGGTGTCGTGTTGTGGTTGGGGTTGGGGTTAGGGTTTGAGTTTGGGTTCGGGTTCCGGATAGGGTTAGAATTAGTGTTAGGTTTAGGGTTAGTGTTAGGGCTAGGGCTAGGGTTAGGGGTAGGCTTAGGTTTAGGGATACGGTTTGGATTAGGGTTAGGGTTAGGGCTAGGGCTAGGGTTTGGGTTAGGGTTAGGGTTAGGATTAGGGCTAGGGCTAGTGTTAGCGCTAGGGCTAGGGCTAGGGTAACGGTTAGGACATGCGTTAGAGCTAGAGTTAGGGCTAGCGTTAGGGTTCAGGTTCAGTTTAGGGTTACAGTTTGAGTTAGGGGTAGGGGTAGGGTAGGGCTAGGGCTAGGGTTAGGGCTAGGCCTAGGGTTAGAATTAGGGCTAAGGTTAGGTTTAGGGTTAGGGTTAGCGTTAGGGTTAGCGCTAGGGTTACGTTTAGGGTTAGGGATAGGGTTAGGTTTAGGGCTCGGGTTAGGGTTAGGGTTACGGTTATGGTTAGTGTTTGGGTTAGGGTTAGGGTTAGTGGTAGGGGTTGGGTTAGGGTTAGGGCTAGGGTCAGGGTTGGGGCTAGGGTTAGGGTTAGGGTTATTGTAAGTGAGAGGGTTAGGGCTAAGCCTAGGGTTATGCTTAGGGTTAGGGATACTGTTTGGGTTAGGGTTAGGGTTAGGGTAAGGGTTTGGGTTAGGGTTAGGGCTAGGGTGAGGTTTTGGGTTAGGGTTAGGGTTAGGGTTAGTTCTAGGGTTAGGGTTATCATTAGGGTGACGCTTTGGGCTAGGGTTAGGGTTAGGGTTAGGGTTAGGTTTAGGGTTAGGGTTCGGGCTAGGGCTAGGGTTAGGGCTAGGGCTAGGGCTACGGATAGGGCTAGGGTAAGGTCTAGGGTTAGGGCTAGGGCTAGGGTAAGGGTTAGGGCTAGGGTTAGAACTAGAGCTAGGGCTAGGATTAGGGTTAGGGTTACAGTTAGTGAGAGGGTTAGGACTAAGACTAGTGTTAGGGTGAGATTTAGGTTTAGGGATATGGTTTTTTGTTAGGGTTAGGGTTATGGTTAGCGTTAGGATTAGGGTTAGGGCTAGGGTTAGGTCGAGGGTTAGGGTTAGGGTTAGGGTTAGGGTTAGGGTTAGGGCTAGGGTCAGGGTTGGGGCTAGGGTTAGGGTTAGGGTTATTGTAAGTGAGAGGGTTAGGGCTAAGCCTAGGGTTATGCTTAGGGTTAGGGATACTGTTTGGGTTAGGGTTAGGGTTAGGGTAAGGGTTTGGGTTAGGGTTAGGGCTAGGGTGAGGTTTAGGGTTAGGGTTAGGTTTAGGGTTAGTTCTAGGGTTAGGGTTATCGTTAGGGTGACGCTTTGGGCTAGGGTTAGGGTTAGGGTTAGGGTTAGGTTTAGGGTTAGGGTTAGGGTTCGGGCTAGGGCTAGGGTTAGGGCTAGGGTTAGGGCTAGGGCTACGGATAGGGCTAGGGTAAGGTCTAGGGTTAGGGCTAGGGCTGGGGTTGGGGTTGAGGTTAGGGTTAGGGTTATGGTTGGGGTTGTGGTTGCTGTCGTGTTGTGGTTGGGGTTGGGGTTAGGGTTTGAGTTTGGGTTCGGGTTCCGGATAGGGTTAGAATTAGTGTTAGGGTTAGGGTTAGGGCTAGGGCTAGGGTTAGGGGTAGGCTTAGGTTTAGGGATACGGTTTGGATTAGGGTTAGGGTTAGGGCTAGGGTTTGGGTTAGGGTTAGGGTTAGGATTAGGGCTAGGGCTAGTGTTAGCGCTAGGGCTAGGGCTAGGGTAACGGTTAGGACATGCGTTAGAGCTAGAGTTAGGGCTAGCGTTAGGGTTCAGGTTCAGTTTAGGGTTACAGTTTGAGTTTGGGGTAGGGGTAGGGTAGGGCTAGGGCTAGGGTTAGGGCTAGGCCTAGGGTTAGAATTAGGGCTAAGGTTAGGTTTAGGCTTAGGCTTAGCGTTAGGGTTAATGCTAGGGTTACGTTTAGGGTTAGTGATAGGGTTAGGTTTAGGGCTCGGGTTAGGGTTAGGGTTACTGTTACGGTTAGTGTTTGGGTTAGGGTTAGGGTTAGTGGTAGGGGTTGGGTTAGGGTTAGGGCTAGGGTCAGGGTTTGGGCTAGGGTTAGGGTTATGGTAAGTGAGAGGGCTAGGGCTAAGCCTAGGGTAAGGGTCAGGGTTAGGGTTAGGGATACTGTTTGGGTTAGGGTTAGGGTTACGGTTAGGGTTAGGGTTAGGGTTGGGGTTAGGGTTAGGGTTAGGGTTATGGTTAGGGTTAGGGTTAGGGCTAGGGTTATCATTAGAATTAGGGCTAGGGTTAGTGTTAGGGTTAGGTTTATGATTATGGTTAGGGTTTTGGTTAGGTTTAGTGGTAGGCTTTGGGTTAGGGTTAGGACTAGGGTTTGGGTTAGGGTTTGGGTTAGGGTTAGGGTTAGGATTAGGGCTAGGGCTAGTCTTAGGGCTAGGCCTAGGGCTAGGGTAACGGTTAGGACATGCGTTAGAGCTAGAGTTAGGGCTAGCGTTAGGGTTCAGGTTCAGTTTAGGGTTACAGTTTGAGTTATGGGTAGGGGTAGGGTAGGGCTAGGGCTAGGGTTAGGGCTAGGCCTAGGGTTAGAATTAGGGCTAAGGTTAGGTTTAGGGTTAGGGTTAGCGTTAGGGTTAGCGCTAGGGTTACGTTTAGGGTTAGGGATAGGGTTAGGTTTAGGGCTCGGGTTAGGGTTAGGGTTACGGTTATGGTTAGGGTTTGGGTTAGGGTTAGGGTTAGTGGTAGGGGTTGGGTTAGGGTTAGGGCTAGGGTCAGGGTTGGGGCTAGGGTTAGGGTTAGGGTTATTGTAAGTGAGAGCGTTAGGGCTAAGCCTAGGGTTATGCTTAGGGTTAGGGATACTGTTTGGGTTAGGGTTAGGGTTAGGGTAAGGGTTTGGGTTAGGGTTAGGGCTAGGGTGAGGTTTAGGGATAGGGTTAGGTTTAGGGTTAGTTCTAGGGTTAGGGTTATCGTTAGGGTGACGCTTTGGGCTAGGGTTAGGGTTAGGGTTAGGGTTAGGGTTAGGGTTAGGGTTAGGGTTAGGGTTCGGGCTAGGGCTAGGGTTAGGGCTAGGGCTAGGGCTACGGATAGGGCTAGGGTAAGGTCTAGGGTTAGGGCTAGGGCTGGGGTTGGGGTTGAGGTTAGGGTTAGGGTTACGGTTGGGGTTGTGGTTGGTGTCGTGTTGTGGTTGGGGTTGGGGTTAGGGTTTGAGTTTGGGTTCGGGTTCCGGATAGGGTTAGAATTAGTGTTAGGGTTAGGGTTAGGGCTAGGGCTAGGGTTAGGGGTAGGCTTAGGTTTAGGGATACGGTTTGGATTAGGGTTAGGGTTAGGGCTAGGGTTTGGGTTAGGGTTAGGGTTAGGATTAGGGCTAGGGCTAGTGTTAGCGCTAGGGCTAGGGCTAGGGTGACGGTTAGGGCTAGGGTTAGAGCTAGAGCTAGGGCTAGGGTTAGGGTTCAGGTTCAGGTTCAGTTTAGGGTTACAGTTTGGGTTAGGGGCAGGGGTAGGGGTAGGGGTATGGTTACAGCTAGGCCTAGGGTTAGGGCTAGGGCTAGGGTTAGGTTTAGGGTTAGCGTTAGAGTTAGGATTAGCGCTAGGGTTAGGGTTATGGTTAGGGTTAGGGTTAGGTTCAGGTTTAGGGCTCGGGTTAGTGTTAGGTTTAGGGTTACGGTTCTGGTTAGGGTTTGGGTTAGGGTTAGGGTTAGGATTAGGGCTAGGGCTAGTGTTAGGGCTAGGGCTAGGGCTAGGGTAACGGTTAGGACATGCGTTAGAGCTAGAGTTAGGGCTAGCGTTAGGGTTCAGGTTCAGTTTAGGGTTACAGTTTGAGTTAGGGGTAGGGGTAGGGTAGGGCTAGGGCTAGGGTTAGGGCTAGGCCTAGGGTTAGAATTAGGGCTAAGGTTAGGTTTGGGTTAGGGTTAGCATTAGGGTTAGCGCTAGGGTTACGTTTAGGGTTAGGGATAGGGTTAGGTTTAGGGCTCGGGTTAGGGTTAGGGTTACGGTTATGGTTATGGTTTGGGTTAGGGTTAGGGTTAGTGGTAGGGGTTGGGTTAGGGTTAGGGCTAGGGTCAGGGTTGGGGCTAGGGTTAGGGTTAGGGTTATTGTAAGTGAGAGGGTTAGGGCTAAGCCTAGGGTTATGCTTAGGGTTAGGGATACTGTTTGGGTTAGGGTTAGGGTTAGGGTAAGGGTTTGGGTTAGGGTTAGGGCTAGGGTGAGGTTTTGGGTTAGGGTTAGGGTTGGGGTTAGTTCTAGGGTTAGGGTTATCATTAGGGTGACGCTTTGGGCTAGGGTTAGGGTTAGGGTTAGGTTTAGGGTTAGGGTTAGGGTTCGGGCTAGGGCTAGGGTTAGGGCTAGGGCTAGGGCTACGGATAGGGCTAGGGTAAGGTCTAGGGTTAGGGCTAGGGCTAGGGTAAGGGTTAGGGCTAGGGTTAGAACTAGAGCTAGGGCTAGGATTAGGGTTAGGGTTACAGTTAGTGAGAGGGTTAGGGCTAAGGCTAGTGTTAGGGTGAGATTTAGGTTTAGGGATATGGTTTTTTGTTAGGGTTAGGGTTATGGTTAGCGTTAGGATTAGGGTTAGGGCTAGGGTTAGGTCGAGGGTTAGGGTTAGGGTTAGGGTTAGGGTTAGGGTTAGGGCTAGGGTCAGGGTTGGGGCTAGGGTTAGGGTTAGGGTTATTGTAAGTGAGAGGGTTAGGGCTAAGCCTAGGGTTATGCTTAGGGTTAGGGATACTGTTTGGGTTAGGGTTAGGGTTAGGGTAAGGGTTTGGGTTAGGGTTAGGGCTAGGGTGAGGTTTAGGGTTAGGGTTAGGTTTAGGGTTAGTTCTAGGGTTAGGGGTATCGTTAGGGTGACGCTTTGGGCTAGGGTTAGGGTTAGGGTTAGGGTTAGGGTTAGGGTTAGGTTTAGGGTTAGGGTTAGGGTTAGGGTTCGGGCTAGGGCTAGGGTTAGGGCTAGGGTTAGGGCTAGGGATACGGATAGGGCTAGGGTAAGGTCTAGGGTTAGGGCTAGGGCTGGGGTTGGGGTTGAGGTTAGGGTTAGGGTTACGGTTGGGGTTGTGGTTGCTGTCGTGTTGTGGTTGGGGTTGGGGTTAGGGTTTGAGTTTGGGTTCAGGTTCCGGATAGGGTTAGAATTAGTGTTAGGGTTAGGGTTAGGGCTAGGGCTAGGGTTAGGGGTAGGCTTAGGTTTAGGGATACGGTTTGGATTAGGGTTAGGGTTAGGGCTAGGGTTTGGGTTAGGGTTAGGGTTAGGATTAGGG
>NC_139475.1:12902500-12905000 GCF_057233095.1 Heloderma suspectum
CAGGTTCAGTTTAGGGTTACAGTTTGAGTTAGGGGTAGGGGTAGGGTAGGGCTAGGGCTAGGGTTAGGGCTAGGCCTAGGGTTAGAATTAGGGCTAAGGTTAGGTTTAGGGTTAGGGTTAGCGTTAGGGTTAGCGCTAGGGTTACGTTTAGGGTTAGGGATAGGGTTAGGTTTAGGGCTCGGGTTAGGGTTAGGGTTACGGTTATTGTTAGGGTTTGGGTTAGGGTTAGGGTTAGTGGTAGGGGTTGGGTTAGGGTTAGGGCTAGGGTCAGGGTTTGGGCTAGGGTTAGTGTTAGGGTTATTGTAAGTGAGAGGGTTAGGGCTAAGCCTAGGGTTATGCTTAGGGTTAGGGATACTGTTTGGGTTAGGGTTAGGGTTAGGGTTAGGGTAAGGGTTTGGGTTAGGGTTAGGGCTAGGGTGAGGTTTAGGGTTAGGGTTAGGGTTAGTTCTAGGGTTAGGGTTATCGTTAGGGTGACGCTTTGGGCTAGGGTTAGGGTTAGGGTTAGGTTTAGGGTTAGGGTTAGGGTTCGGGCTAGGGCTAGGGTTAGGGCTAGGGCTAGGGCTACGGATAGGGCTAGGGTAAGGTCTAGGGTTAGGGCTAGGGCTAGGGTAAGGGTTAGGGCTAGGGTTAGAACTAGAGCTAGGGCTAGGATTAGGGTTAGGGTTACAGTTAGTGAGAGGGTTAGGGCTAAGGCTAGTGTTAGGGTGAGATTTAGGTTTAGGGATATGGTTTTTTGTTAGGGTTAGGGTTATGGTTAGCATTAGGATTAGGGTTAGGGCGAGGGTTAGGTCGAGGGTTAGGGTTAGGGCTAGGGTTAGGGTTAGGGTTAGGGTTAGGGTTAGGGTTAAGGTTAGGGTTAGGGTTAGGGTTAGGGTTAGGGTTAGGGCTGGGGTTGGGGTTGAGGTTAGGGTTAGGGTTACGGTTGGGGTTGTGGTTGGTGTCGTGTTGTGGTTGGGGTTGGGGTTAGGGTTTGAGTTTGGGTTCGGGTTCCGGATAGGGTTAGAATTAGTGTTAGGGTTAGGGTTAGGGCTAGGGCTAGGGTTAGGGGTAGGCTTAGGTTTAGGTTTCGGGATACGGTTTGGATTAGGGTTAGGGTTAGGGCTAGGGTTTGGGTTAGGGTTAGGGTTAGGATTAGAGCTAGGGCTAGTGTTAGCGCTCGTGCTAGGGTAACGGTTAGGACATGCGTTAGAGCTAGAGTTAGGGCTAGCGTTAGGGTTCAGGTTCAGTTTAGGGTTACAGTTTGAGTTAGGGGTAGGGGTAGGGTAGGGCTAGGGCTAGGGTTAGGGCTAGGCCTAGGGTTAGAATTAGGGCTAAGGTTAGGTTTAGGCTTAGGCTTAGCGTTAGGGTTAATGCTAGGGTTACGTTTAGGGTTAGTGATAGGGTTAGGTTTAGGGCTCGGGTTAGGGTTAGGGTTACTGTTACGGTTAGTGTTTGGGTTAGGTTTACGGTTAGTGGTAGGGGTTGGGTTAGGGTTAGGGCTAGGGTCAGGGTTTGGGCTAGGGTTAGGGTTAGGGTTATGGTAAGTGAGAGGGCTAGGGCTAAGCCTAGGGTAAGGGTCAGGGTTAGGGTTAGGGATACTGTTTGGGTTAGGGTTAGGGTTACGGTTAGGGTTAGGGTTAGGGTTAGGGTGACGGTTAGGGTTAGGGTTGGGGTTAGGGTGAGGGTCAGGGCTAGGGTTAGGGTGAGGGTTAGGGTTAGTGTTAGGGCCAGGGTTAGCATTAGGGTCAGGGCTACGGTTAGGGTTAGGGGTAGGGGTAGGGGTAGGATTAGGGTAGTGTTAGGGTTACGGCTATGGTTAGGGTTAGGGTTAGGGTTAGGGTTAGGGTTAGAGTTAGGGCAAGGGTTAGGGCTAGAGTTCAGGTTAGGTTTAGGGTAGGGTTAGGGCTAGGGCTAGGGTTAGGGTTAGGGTTAGGGTTAGGTTTAGGGTGAGGGCTAGGGCTAGGGTTTGTGTTAGGGTTAGGGCTAGGGCTAGGGCTAGGGTTAGGGTTAGGGTTAGGGTTAGGGTTAGGGTTAGGTTTAGGTTTAGGGTTAGGGTTAGGCTCAGGGGCAGGTTTAGGGGTAGGGCTAGGGTTAGTTGTAGTGTTAGAGCTAGGGCTAGGGCTTGGGATAGGGATAGGGATAGGGATAGGGATAGGGATAGGGATAGGGATCGGGTTAGTGTTAGTGTTAGTGTTAGGGCTAGGGCTAGGGTTAGGGTTAGGGTTAGGGTTAAGGTTAGGGTTAGGGTTAGGGTTAGGGTTAGGGTTAGGGCTAGGGTTAGGGTTAGGGCTAGGGTTAGGGTTAGGGTTCGGGCTAAGATTAGGGCTAGGGTTAGGGCTAGGGCTAGGGCTAGGGTAACGGTTAGGGCTAGGGTTAGAGCTAGAGCTAGGGCTAGGGTTAGGGTTCAGGTTCAGGTCCAGTTTAGGGTTACAGTTTGGGTTAGGGGCAGGGGTAGGGGTAGGGGTATGGTTACGGCTAGGCCTAGGGTTAGGGCTAGGGCTAGGGTTAGGTTTAGGGTTAG
>NC_139475.1:12907500-12910000 GCF_057233095.1 Heloderma suspectum
GTTAGAATTAGGGCTAAGGTTAGGTTTAGGGTTAGGGTTAGCGTTAGGGTTAGCGCTAGGGTTACGTTTAGGGTTAGGGATAGGGTTAGGTTTAGGGCTCGGGTTAGGGTTAGGGTTACGGTTATGGTTAGGGTTTGGGTTAGGGTTAGGGTTAGTGGTAGGGGTTGGGTTAGGGTTAGGGCTAGGGTCAGGGTTGGGGCTAGGGTTAGGGTTAGGGTTATTGTAAGTGAGAGCGTTAGGGCTAAGCCTAGGGTTATGCTTAGGGTTAGGGATACTGTTTGGGTCAGGGTTAGGGTTAGGGTAAGGGTTTGGGTTAGGGTTAGGGCTAGGGTGAGGTTTAGGGTTAGGGTTAGGTTTAGGGTTAGTTCTAGGGTTAGGGTTATCGTTAGGGTGACGCTTTGGGCTAGGGTTAGGGTTAGGGTTAGGGTTAGGTTTAGGGTTAGGGTTAGGGTTAGGGTTTGGGCTAGGGCTAGGGTTAGGGCTAGGGCTAGGGCTACGGATAGGGCTAGGGTAAGGTCTAGGGTTAGGGCTAGGGCTGGGGTTGGGGTTGAGGTTAGGTTTAGGGTTACGGTTGGGGTTGTGGTTGGTGTCGTGTTGTGGTTGGGGTTGGGGTTAGGGTTTGAGTTTGGGTTCAGGTTCCGGACAGGGTTAGAATTAGTGTTAGGGTTAGGGTTAGGGCTAGGGCTAGGGTTAGGGGTAGGCTTAGGTTTAGGGATACGGTTTGGATTAGGGTTAGGGTTAGGGCTAGGGTTTGGGTTAGGGTTAGGGTTAGGATTAGGGCTAGGGCTAGTGTTAGCGCTAGGGCTAGGGCTAGGGTAACGGTTAGGACATGCGTTAGAGCTAGAGTTAGGGCTAGCGTTAGGGTTCAGGTTCAGTTTAGGGTTACAGTTTGAGTTAGGGGTAGGGGTAGGGTAGGGCTAGGGCTAGGGTTAGGGCTAGGCCTAGGGTTAGAATTAGGGCTAAGGTTAGGTTTAGGCTTAGGCTTAGCGTTAGGGTTAATGCTAGGGTTACGTTTAGGGTTAGTGATAGGGTTAGGTTTAGGGCTCGGGTTAGGGTTAGGGTTACTGTTACGGTTAGTGTTTGGGTTAGGGTTAGGGTTAGTGGTAGGGGTTGGGTTAGGGTTAGGGCTAGGGTCAGGGTTTGGGCTAGGGTTAGGGTTAGGTTTATGGTAAGTGAGAGGGCTAGGGCTAAGCCTAGGGTAAGGGTCAGGGTTAGGGTTAGGGATACTGTTTGGGTTAGGGTTAGGGTTATGGTTAGGGTTAGGGTTAGGTTTAGGGTTAGGGTTAGGGTTAGGGCTAGGGTTATCATTAGGGTTAGGGCTAGGGTTAGGGTTAGGGTTAGGTTTATGATTATGGTTAGGGTTTTGGTTAGGTTTAGTGGTAGGCTTTGGGTTAGGGTTAGGGCTAGGGTTTGGGTTAGGGTTAGGGTTAGGGTTAGGATTAGGGCTAGGGCTAATCTTAGGGCTAGGGCTAGGGCTAGGGTAACGGTTAGGACATGCGTTAGAGCTAGAGTTAGGGCTAGCGTTAGGGTTCAGGTTCAGTTTAGGGTTACAGTTTGAGTTAGGGGTAGGGGTAGGGTAGGGCTAGGGCTAGGGTTAGGGCTAGGCCTAGGGTTAGAATTAGGGCTAAGGTTAGGTTTAGGGTTAGGGTTAGCGTTAGGGTTAGCACTAGGGTTACGTTTAGGGTTAGGGATAGGGTTAGGTTTAGGGCTCGGGTTAGGGTTAGGGTTACGGTTATTGTTAGGGTTTGGGTTAGGGTTAGGGTTAGTGGTAGGGGTTGGGTTAGGGTTAGGGCTAGGGTCAGGGTTGGGGCTAGGGTTAGTGTTAGGGTTATTGTAAGTGAGAGGGTTAGGGCTAAGCCTAGGGTTATGCTTAGGGTTAGGGATACTGTTTGGGTTAGGGTTAGGGTTAGGGTTAGGGTAAGGGTTTGGGTTAGGGTTAGGGCTAGGGTGAGGTTTAGGGTTAGGGTTAGGGTTAGTTCTAGGGTTAGGGTTATCGTTAGGGTGACGCTTTGGGCTAGGGTTAGGGTTAGGGTTAGGTTTAGGGTTAGGGTTAGGGTTCGGGCTAGGGCTAGGGTTAGGGCTAGGGCTAGGGCTACGGATAGGGCTAGGGTAAGGTCTAGGGTTAGGGCTAGGGCTAGGGTAAGGGTTAGGGCTAGGGTTAGAACTAGAGCTAGGGCTAGGATTAGGGTTAGGGTTACAGTTAGTGAGAGGGTTAGGGCTAAGGCTAGTGTTAGGGTGAGATTTAGGTTTAGGGATATGGTTTTTTGTTAGGGTTAGGGTTATGGTTAGCATTAGGATTAGGGTTAGGGCGAGGGTTAGGTCGAGGGTTAGGGTTAGGGCTAGGGTTAGGGTTAGGGTTAGGGTTAGGGTTAGGGTTAAGGTTAGGGTTAGGGTTAGGGTTAGGGTTAGGGTTAGGGCTGGGGTTGGGGTTGAGGTTAGGGTTAGGGTTACGGTTGGGGTTGTGGTTGGTGTCGTGTTGTGGTTGGGGTTGGGGTTAGGG
>NC_139475.1:12925000-12930000 GCF_057233095.1 Heloderma suspectum
TAGGGTCAGGGCTACGGTTAGGGTTAGGGGTAGGGGTAGGGGTAGGATTAGGGTAGTGTTAGGGTCACGGCTATGGTTAGGGTTAGGGTTAGGGTTAGGGTTAGGGTTAGGGTTAGAGTTAGGGCAAGGGTTAGGGCTAGAGTTCAGGTTAGGTTTAGGGTAGGGTTAGGGCTAGGGCTAGGGTTACGGTTAGGGTTAGGGTTAGGTTTAGGGCGAGGGCTAGGGCTAGGGTTTGTGTTAGGGTTAGGGCTAGGGCTAGGGCTAGGGTTAGTGTTAGGGTTAGGGTTAGGGTTAGGGTTAGGTTTAGGTGTAGGGTTAGGGTTAGGCTTAGGGGCAGGTTTAGGGGTAGGGCTAGGGTTAGTTGTAGTGTTAGAGCTAGGGCTAGGGCTTGGGATAGGGATAGGGATAGGGATAGGGATAGGGATAGGGATAGGGATAGGGATCGGGTTAGTGTTAGTGTTAGTGTTAGGGCTAGGGCTAGGGTTAGGGTTAGGGTTAGGGTTAAGGTTAGGGTTAGGGTTAGGGTTAGGGTTAGGGCTAGGGATAGGGTTAGGGTTAGGGCTAGGGTTAGGGTTAGGGTTCGGGCTAAGATTAGGGCTAGGGTTAGGGCTAGGGCTAGGGCTAGGGTAACGGTTAGGGCTAGGGTTAGAGCTAGAGCTAGGGCTAGGGTTAGGGTTCAGGTTCAGGTTCAGTTTAGGGTTACAGTTTGGGTTAGGGGCAGGGGTAGGGGTAGGGCTATGGTTACGGCTAGGCCTAGGGTTAGGGCTAGGGCTAGGGTTAGGTTTAGGGTTAGCGTTAGAGTTAGGATTAGCGCTAGGGTTAGGGTTATGGTTAGGGTTAGGGTTAGGTTCAGGTTTAGGGCTCGGGTTAGTGTTAGGTTTAGGGTTACGGTTCTGGTTAGGGTTTGGGTTAGGGTTAGGGTTAGGATTAGGGCTAGGGCTAGTGTTAGGGCTAGGGCTAGGGCTAGGGTAACGGTTAGGACATGCGTTAGAGCTAGAGTTAGGGCTAGCGTTAGGGTTCAGGTTCAGTTTAGGGTTACAGTTTGAGTTAGGGGTAGGGGTAGGGTAGGGCTAGGGCTAGGGTTAGGGCTAGGCCTAGGGTTAGAATTAGGGC
This sequence comes from Heloderma suspectum, assembly GCF_057233095.1. NCBI lineage: Eukaryota > Metazoa > Chordata > Lepidosauria > Squamata > Helodermatidae > Heloderma > Heloderma suspectum. The sequence continues at coordinate 12,926,114 of NC_139475.1, forward strand.
TAAGGTTAGGTTTAGGGTTAGGGTTAGCGTTAGGGTTAGCGCTAGGGTTACGTTTAGGGTTAGGGATAGGGTTAGGTTTAGGGCTCGGGTTAGGGTTAGGGTTACGGTTATGGTTAGGGTTTGGGTTAGGGTTAGGGTTAGTGGTAGGGGTTGGGTTAGGGTTAGGGCTAGGGTCAGGGTTGGGGCTAGGGTTAGGGTTAGGGTTATTGTAAGTGAGAGGGTTAGGGCTAAGCCTAGGGTTATGCTTAGGGTTAGGGATACTGTTTGGGTTAGGGTTAGGGTTAGGGTAAGGGTTTGGGTTAGGGTTAGGGCTAGGGTGAGGTTTTGGGTTAGGGTTAGGGTTAGGGTTAGTTCTAGGGTTAGGGTTATCGTTAGGGTGACGCTTTGGGCTAGGGTTAGGGTTAGGGTTAGGTTTAGGTTTAGGGTTCGGGCTAGGGCTAGGGTTAGGGCTAGGGCTAGGGCTACGGATAGGGCTAGGGTAAGGTCTAGGGTTAGGGCTAGGGCTAGGGTAAGGGTTAGGGCTAGGGTTAGAACTAGAGCTAGGGCTAGGATTAGGGTTAGGGTTACAGTTAGTGAGAGGGTTAGGGCTAAGGCTAGTGTTAGGGTGAGATTTAGGTTTAGGGATATGGTTTTTTGTTAGGGTTAGGGTTATGGTTAGCGTTAGGATTAGGGTTAGGGCTAGGGTTAGGTCGAGGGTTAGGGTTAGGGTTAGGGTTAGGGCTAGGGTCAGGGTTGGGGCTAGGGTTAGGGTTAGGGTTATTGTAAGTGAGAGGGTTAGGGCTAAGCCTAGGGTTATGCTTAGGGTTAGGGATACTGTTTGGGTTAGGGTTAGGGTTAGGGTAAGGGTTTGGGTTAGGGTTAGGGCTAGGGTGAGGTTTAGGGTTAGGGTTAGTTTTAGGGTTAGTTCTAGGGATAGGGTTATCGTTAGGGTGACGCTTTGGGCTAGGGTTAGGGTTAGGGTTAGGGTTAGGGTTAGGGTTAGGTTTAGGGTTAGGGTTAGGGTTCGGGCTAGGGCTAGGGTTAGGGCTAGGGCTAGGGCTATGGATAGGGCTAGGGTAAGGTCTAGGGTTAGGGCTAGGGCTGGGGTTGGGGTTGAGGTTAGGGTTAGGGTTACGGTTGGGGTTGTGGTTGCTGTCGTGTTGTGGTTGGGGTTGGGGTTATGGTTTGAGTTTGGGTTCGGGTTCCGGATAGGGTTAGAATTAGTGTTAGGGTTAGGGTTAGGGCTAGGGCTAGGGTTAGGGGTAGGCTTAGGTTTAGGGATACGGTTTGGATTAGGGTTAGGGTTAGGGCTAGGGTTTGGGTTAGGGTTAGGGTTAGGATTAGGGCTAGGGCTAGTGTTAGCGCTAGGGCTAGGGCTAGGGTAACGGTTAGGACATGCGTTAGAGCTAGAGTTAGGGCTAGCGTTAGGGTTCAGGTTCAGTTTAGGGTTACAGTTTGAGTTTGGGGTAGGGGTAGGGTAGGGCTAGGGCTAGGGTTAGGGCTAGGCCTAGGGTTAGAATTAGGGCTAAGGTTAGGTTTAGGCTTAGGCTTAGCGTTAGGGTTAATGCTAGGGTTACGTTTAGGGTTAGTGATAGGGTTAGGTTTAGGGCTCGGGTTAGGGTTAGGGTTACTGTTACGGTTAGTGTTTGCGTTAGGGTTAGGGTTAGTGGTAGGGGTTGGGTTAGGGTTAGGGCTAGGGTCAGGGTTTGGGCTAGGGTTAGGGTTAGGGTTATGGTAAGTGAGAGGGCTAGGGCTAAGCCTAGGGTAAGGGTCAGGGTTAGGGTTAGGGATACTGTTTGGGTTAGGGTTAGGGTTACGGTTAGGGTTATGGTTAGGGTTGGGGTTAGGGTTAGGGTTAGGGTTATGGTTAGGGTTAGGGTTAGGGCTAGGGTTATCATTAGAGTTAGGGCTAGGGTTAGTGTTAGGGTTAGGGCTAGGGCTCGGGTTAGGGGTAGGCTTAGGTTTAGGGATACGGTTTGGATTAGTTTTAGGGTTAGGGCTAGGGTTTGGGTTAGGGTTAGGGTTAGGATTAGGGCTAGGGCTAGTGTTAGCGCTAGGGCTAGGGTAACGGTTAGGACATGCGTTAGAGCTAGAGTTAGGGCTAGCGTTAGGGTTCAGGTTCAGTTTAGGGTTACAGTTTGAGTTAGGGGTAGGGGTAGGGTAGGGCTAGGGCTAGGGTTAGGGCTAGGCCTAGGGTTAGAATTAGGGCTAAGGTTAGGTTTAGGGTTAGGGTTAGCGTTAGGGTTAGCGCTAGGGTTACGTTTAGGGTTAGGGATAGGGTTAGGTTTAGGGCTCGGGTTAGGGTTAGGGTTACGGTTATGGTTAGGGTTTGGGTTAGGGTTAGGGTTAGTGGTAGGGGTTGGGTTAGGGTTAGGGCTAGGGTCAGGGTTGGGGCTAGGGTTAGGGTTAGGGTTATTGTAAGTGAGAGCGTTAGGGCTAAGCCTAGGGTTATGCTTAGGGTTAGGGATACTGTTTGGGTTAGGGTTAGGGTTAGGGTAAGGGTTTGGGTTAGGGTTAGGGCTAGGGTGAGGTTTAGGGTTAGGGTTAGGTTTAGGGTTAGTTCTAGGGTTAGGGTTATCGTTAGGGTGACGCTTTGGGCTAGGGTTAGGGTTAGGGTTAGGGTTAGGGTTAGGTTTAGGGTTAGGGTTAGGGTTCGGGCTAGGGCTAGGGTTAGGGCTAGGGCTAGGGCTACGGATAGGGCTAGGGTAAGGTCTAGCGTTAGGGCTAGGGCTAGGGTAAGGGTTAGGGCTAGGGTTAGAACTAGAGCTAGGGCTAGGATTAGGGTTAGGGTTACAGTTAGTGAGAGGGTTAGGGCTAAGGCTAGTGTTAGGGTGAGATTTAGGTTTAGGGATATGGTTTTTTGTTAGGGTTAGGGTTATGGTTAGCATTAGGATTAGGGTTAGGGCGAGGGTTAGGTCGAGGGTTAGGGTTAGGGCTAGGGTTAGGGTTAGGGTTAGGGTTAGGGTTAGGGTTAAGGTTAGGGTTAGGGTTAGGGTTAGGGTTAGGGTTAGGGCTGGGGTTGGGGTTGAGGTTAGGGTTAGGGTTACGGTTGGGGTTGTGGTTGGTGTCGTGTTGTGGTTGGGGTTGGGGTTAGGGTTTGAGTTTGGGTTCGGGTTCCGGATAGGGTTAGAATTAGTGTTAGGGTTAGGGTTAGGGCTAGGGCTAGGGTTAGGGGTAGGCTTAGGTTTAGGTTTCGGGATACGGTTTGGATTAGGGTTAGGGTTAGGGCTAGGGTTTGGGTTAGGGTTAGGGTTAGGATTAGAGCTAGGGCTAGTGTTAGCGCTCGTGCTAGGGTAACGGTTAGGACATGCGTTAGAGCTAGAGTTAGGGCTAGCGTTAGGGTTCAGGTTCAGTTTAGGGTTACAGTTTGAGTTAGGGGTAGGGGTAGGGTAGGGCTAGGGCTAGGGTTAGGGCTAGGCCTAGGGTTAGAATTAGGGCTAAGGTTAGGTTTAGGCTTAGGCTTAGCGTTAGGGTTAATGCTAGGGTTACGTTTAGGGTTAGTGATAGGGTTAGGTTTAGGGCTCGGGTTAGGGTTAGGGTTACTGTTACGGTTAGTGTTTGGGTTAGGTTTACGGTTAGTGGTAGGGGTTGGGTTAGGGTTAGGGCTAGGGTCAGGGTTTGGGCTAGGGTTAGGGTTAGGGTTATGGTAAGTGAGAGGGCTAGGGCTAAGCCTAGGGTAAGGGTCAGGGTTAGGGTTAGGGATACTGTTTGGGTTAGGGTTAGGGTTACGGTTAGGGTTAGGGTTAGGGTTAGGGTGAGGGTTAGGGTTAGGGTTGGGGTTAGGGTGAGGGTCAGGGATATGGTTAGGGTGAGGGTTAGGGTTAGTGTTAGGGCCAGGGTTAGCATTAGGGTCAGGGCTACGGTTAGGGTTAGGGGTAGGGGTAGGGGTAGGATTAGGGTAGTGTTAG
>NC_139475.1:12960000-12962500 GCF_057233095.1 Heloderma suspectum
GTTGGGGTTGGGGTTAGGGTTTGAGTTTGGGTTCGGGTTCCGGACAGGGTTAGAATTAGTGTTAGGGTTAGGGTTAGGGCTAGGGCTAGGGTTAGGGGTAGGCTTAGGTTTAGGGATACGGTTTGGATTAGGGTTAGGGTTAGGGCTAGGGTTTGGGTTAGGGTTAGGGTTAGGATTAGGGCTAGGGCTAGTGTTAGCGCTAGGGCTAGGGCTAGGGTAACGGTTAGGACATGCGTTAGAGCTAGAGTTAGGGCTAGCGTTAGGGTTCAGGTTCAGTTTAGGGTTACAGTTTGAGTTAGGGGTAGGGGTAGGGTAGGGCTAGGGCTAGGGTTAGGGCTAGGCCTAGGGTTAGAATTAGGGCTAAGGTTAGGTTTAGGCTTAGGCTTAGCGTTAGGGTTAATGCTAGGGTTACGTTTAGGGTTAGTGATAGGGTTAGGTTTAGGGCTCGGGTTAGGGTTAGGGTTACTGTTACGGTTAGTGTTTGGGTTAGGGTTAGGGTTAGTGGTAGGGGTTGGGTTAGGGTTAGGGCTAGGGTCAGGGTTTGGGCTAGGGTTAGGGTTAGGTTTATGGTAAGTGAGAGGGCTAGGGCTAAGCCTAGGGTAAGGGTCAGGGTTAGGGTTAGGGATACTGTTTGGGTTAGGGTTAGGGTTAGGGTTAGGGTTAGGTTTAGGGTTAGGGTTAGGGTTAGGGCTAGGGTTATCATTAGGGTTAGGGCTAGGGTTAGGGTTAGGGTTAGGTTTATGATTATGGTTAGGGTTTTGGTTAGGTTTAGTGGTAGGCTTTGGGTTAGGGTTAGGGCTAGGGTTTGGGTTAGGGTTAGGGTTAGGGTTAGGATTAGGGCTAGGGCTAATCTTAGGGCTAGGGCTAGGGCTAGGGTAACGGTTAGGACATGCGTTAGAGCTAGAGTTAGGGCTAGCGTTAGGGTTCAGGTTCAGTTTAGGGTTACAGTTTGAGTTAGGGGTAGGGGTAGGGTAGGGCTAGGGCTAGGGTTAGGGCTAGGCCTAGGGTTAGAATTAGGGCTAAGGTTAGGTTTAGGGTTAGGGTTAGCGTTAGGGTTAGCGCTAGGGTTACGTTTAGGGTTAGGGATAGGGTTAGGTTTAGGGCTCGGGTTAGGGTTAGGGTTACGGTTATTGTTAGGGTTTGGGTTAGGGTTAGGGTTAGTGGTAGGGGTTGGGTTAGGGTTAGGGCTAGGGTCAGGGTTGGGGCTAGGGTTAGTGTTAGGGTTATTGTAAGTGAGAGGGTTAGGGCTAAGCCTAGGGTTATGCTTAGGGTTAGGGATACTGTTTGGGTTAGGGTTAGGGTTAGGGTTAGGGTAAGGGTTTGGGTTAGGGTTAGGGCTAGGGTGAGGTTTAGGGTTAGGGTTAGGGTTAGTTCTAGGGTTAGGGTTATCGTTAGGGTGACGCTTTGGGCTAGGGTTAGGGTTAGGGTTAGGTTTAGGGTTAGGGTTAGGGTTCGGGCTAGGGCTAGGGTTAGGGCTAGGGCTAGGGCTACGGATAGGGCTAGGGTAAGGTCTAGGGTTAGGGCTAGGGCTAGGGTAAGGGTTAGGGCTAGGGTTAGAACTAGAGCTAGGGCTAGGATTAGGGTTAGGGTTACAGTTAGTGAGAGGGTTAGGGCTAAGGCTAGTGTTAGGGTGAGATTTAGGTTTAGGGATATGGTTTTTTGTTAGGGTTAGTGTTATGGTTAGCATTAGGATTAGGGTTAGGGCGAGGGTTAGGTCGAGGGTTAGGGTTAGGGCTAGGGTTAGGGTTAGGGTTAGGGTTAGGGTTAGGGTTAAGGTTAGGGTTAGGGTTAGGGTTAGGGTTAGGGCTGGGGTTGGGGTTGAGGTTAGGGTTAGGGTTACGGTTGGGGTTGTGGTTGGTGTCGTGTTGTGGTTGGGGTTGGGGTTAGGGTTTGAGTTTGGGTTCGGGTTCCGGATAGGGTTAGAATTAGTGTTAGGGTTAGGGTTAGGGCTAGGGCTAGGGTTAGGGGTAGGCTTAGGTTTAGGTTTCGGGATACGGTTTGGATTAGGGTTAGGGTTAGGGCTAGGGTTTGGGTTAGGGTTAGGGTTAGGATTAGAGCTAGGGCTAGTGTTAGCGCTCGTGCTAGGGTAACGGTTAGGACATGCGTTAGAGCTAGAGTTAGGTCTAGCGTTAGGGTTCAAGTTCAGTTTAGGGTTACAGTTTGAGTTAGGGGTAGGGGTAGGGTAGGGCTAGGGCTAGGGTTAGGGCTAGGCCTAGGGTTAGAATTAGGGCTAAGGTTAGGTTTAGGCTTAGGCTTAGCGTTAGGGTTAATGCTAGGGTTACGTTTAGGGTTAGTGATAGGGTTAGGTTTAGGGCTCGGGTTAGGGTTAGGGTTACTGTTACGGTTAGTGTTTGGGTTAGGTTTACGGTTAGTGGTAGGGGTTGGGTTAGGGTTAGGGCTAGGGTCAGGGTTTGGGCTAGGGTTAGGGTTAGGGTTATGGTAAGTGAGAGGGCTAGGGCTAAGCCTAGGGTAAGGGTCAGGGTTAGGGTTAGGGATACTG
>NC_139475.1:12967500-12977500 GCF_057233095.1 Heloderma suspectum
TAGGGTTAGCGTTAGGGTTAGCGCTAGGGTTACGTTTAGGGTTAGGGATAGGGTTAGGTTTAGGGCTCGGGTTAGGGTTAGGGTTACGGTTATGGTTAGGGTTTGGGTTAGGGTTAGGGTTAGTGGTAGGGGTTGGGTTAGGGTTAGGGCTAGGGTCAGGGTTGGGGCTAGGGTTAGGGTTAGGGTTATTGTAAGTGAGAGGGTTAGGGCTAAGCCTAGGGTTATGCTTAGGGTTAGGGATACTGTTTGGGTTAGGGTTAGGGTTAGGGTAAGGGTTTGGGTTAGGGTTAGGGCTAGGGTGAGGTTTTGGGTTAGGGTTAGGGTTAGGGTTAGTTCTAGGGTTAGGGTTATCGTTAGGGTGACGCTTTGGGCTAGGGTTAGGGTTAGGGTTAGGGTTAGGTTTAGGTTTAGGGTTCGGGCTAGGGCTAGGGTTAGGGCTAGGGCTAGGGCTACGGATAGGGCTAGGGTAAGGTCTAGGGTTAGGGCTAGGGCTAGGGTAAGGGTTAGGGCTAGGGTTAGAACTAGAGCTAGGGCTAGGATTAGGGTTAGGGTTACAGTTAGTGAGAGGGTTAGGGCTAAGGCTAGTGTTAGGGTGAGATTTAGGTTTAGGGATATGGTTTTTTGTTAGGGTTAGGGTTATGGTTAGCGTTAGGATTAGGGTTAGGGCTAGGGTTAGGTCGAGGGTTAGGGTTAGGGTTAGGGTTATCGTTAGGGTGACGCTTTGGGCTAGGGTTAGGGTTAGGGTTAGGGTTAGGTTTAGGGTTAGGGTTAGGGTTCGGGCTAGGGCTAGGGTTAGGGCTAGGGCTAGGGCTATGGATAGGGCTAGGGTAAGGTCTAGGGTTAGGGCTAGGGCTGGGGTTGGGGTTGAGGTTAGGGTTAGGGTTAGGGTTACGGTTGGGGTTGTGGTTGCTGTCGTGTTGTGGTTGGGGTTGGGGTTATGGTTTGAGTTTGGGTTCGGGTTCCGGATAGGGTTAGAATTAGTGTTAGGGTTAGGGTTAGGGCTAGGGCTAGGGTTAGGGGTAGGCTTAGGTTTAGGGATACGGTTTGGATTAGGGTTAGGGTTAGGGCTAGGGTTTGGGTTAGGGTTAGGGTTAGGATTAGGGCTAGGGCTAGTGTTAGCGCTAGGGCTAGGGCTAGGGTAACGGTTAGGACATGCGTTAGAGCTAGAGTTAGGGCTAGCGTTAGGGTTCAGGTTCAGTTTAGGGTTACAGTTTGAGTTTGGGGTAGGGGTAGGGTAGGGCTAGGGCTAGGGTTAGGGCTAGGCCTAGGGTTAGAATTAGGGCTAAGGTTAGGTTTAGGCTTAGGCTTAGCATTAGGGTTAATGCTAGGGTTACGTTTAGGGTTAGTGATAGGGTTAGGTTTAGGGCTCGGGTTAGGGTTAGGGTTACTGTTACGGTTAGTGTTTGCGTTAGGGTTAGGGTTAGTGGTAGGGGTTGGGTTAGGGTTAGGGCTAGGGTCAGGGTTTGGGCTAGGGTTAGGGTTAGGGTTATGGTAAGTGAGAGGGCTAGGGCTAAGCCTAGGGTAAGGGTCAGGGTTAGGGTTAGGGATACTGTTTGGGTTAGGGTTAGGGTTACGGTTAGGGTTATGGTTAGGGTTGGGGTTAGGGTTAGGGTTAGGGTTAGGGTTAGGGCTAGGGTTATCATTAGAATTAGGGCTAGGGTTAGTGTTAGGGTTAGGGCTAGGGCTCGGGTTAGGGGTAGGCTTAGGTTTAGGGATACGGTTTGGATTAGTTTTAGGGTTAGGGCTAGGGTTTGGGTTAGGGTTAGGGTTAGGATTAGGGCTAGGGCTAGTGTTAGCGCTAGGGCTAGGGTAACGGTTAGGACATGCGTTAGAGCTAGAGTTAGGGCTAGCGTTAGGGTTCAGGTTCAGTTTAGGGTTACAGTTTGAGTTAGGGGTAGGGGTAGGGTAGGGCTAGGGCTAGGGTTAGGGCTAGGCCTAGGGTTAGAATTAGGGCTAAGGTTAGGTTTAGGGTTAGGGTTAGCGTTAGGGTTAGCGCTAGGGTTACGTTTAGGGTTAGGGATAGGGTTAGGTTTAGGGCTCGGGTTAGGGTTAGGGTTACGGTTATGGTTAGGGTTTGGGTTAGGGTTAGGGTTAGTGGTAGGGGTTGGGTTAGGGTTAGGGCTAGGGTCAGGGTTGGGGCTAGGGTTAGGGTTAGGGTTATTGTAAGTGAGAGCGTTAGGGCTAAGCCTAGGGTTATGCTTAGGGTTAGGGATACTGTTTGGGTTAGGGTTAGGGTTAGGGTAAGGGTTTGGGTTAGGGTTAGGGCTAGGGTGAGGTTTAGGGTTAGGGTTAGGTTTAGGGTTAGTTCTAGGGTTAGGGTTATCGTTAGGGTGACGCTTTGGGCTAGGGTTAGGGTTAGGGTTAGGGTTAGGTTTAGGGTTAGGGTTAGGGTTCGGGCTAGGGCTAGGGTTAGGGCTAGGGCTAGGGCTACGGATAGGGCTAGGGTAAGGTCTAGGGTTAGGGCTAGGGCTGGGGTTGGGGTTGAGGTTAGGGTTAGGGTTACGGTTGGGGTTGTGGTTGGTGTCGTGTTGTGGTTGGGGTTGGGGTTAGGGTTTGAGTTTGGGTTCGGGTTCCGGATAGGGTTAGAATTAGTGTTAGGGTTAGGGTTAGGGTTAGGGCTAGGGCTAGGGTTAGGGGTAGGCTTAGGTTTAGGGATACGGTTTGGATTAGGGTTAGGGTTAGGGCTAGGGCTAGGGTTTGGGTTAGGGTTAGGGTTAGGATTAGGGCTAGGGCTAGTGTTAGCGCTAGGGCTAGGGCTAGGGTAACGGTTAGGACATGCGTTAGAGCTAGAGTTAGGGCTAGCGTTAGGGTTCAGGTTCAGTTTAGGGTTACAGTTTGAGTTAGGGGTAGGGGTAGGGTAGGGCTAGGGCTAGGGTTAGGGCTAGGCCTAGGGTTAGAATTAGGGCTAAGGTTAGGTTTAGGGTTAGGGTTAGCGTTAGGGTTAGCGCTAGGGTTACGTTTAGGGTTAGGGATAGGGTTAGGTTTAGGGCTCGGGTTAGGGTTAGGGTTACGGTTATGGTTAGGGTTTGGGTTAGGGTTAGGGTTAGTGGTAGGGGTTGGGTTAGGGTTAGGGCTAGGGTCAGGGTTGGGGCTAGGGTTAGGGTTAGGGTTATTGTAAGTGAGAGGGTTAGGGCTAAGCCTAGGGTTATGCTTAGGGTTAGGGATACTGTTTGGGTTAGGGTTAGGGTTAGGGTTAGGGTAAGGGTTTGGGTTAGGGTTAGGGCTAGGGTGAGGTTTTGGGTTAGGGTTAGGGTTAGGGTTAGTTCTAGGGTTAGGGTTATCATTAGGGTGACGCTTTGGGCTAGGGTTAGGGTTAGGGTTAGGGTTAGGTTTAGGGTTAGGGTTCGGGCTAGGGCTAGGGTTAGGGCTAGGGCTAGGGCTACGGATAGGGCTAGGGTAAGGTCTAGGGTTAGGGCTAGGGCTAGGGTAAGGGTTAGGGCTAGGGTTAGAACTAGAGCTAGGGCTAGGATTAGGGTTAGGGTTACAGTTAGTTAGAGGGTTAGGGCTAAGACTAGTGTTAGGGTGAGATTTAGGTTTAGGGATATGGTTTTTTGTTAGGGTTAGGGTTATGGTTAGCGTTAGGATTAGGGTTAGGGCTAGGGTTAGGTCGAGGGTTAGGGTTAGGGTTAGGGTTAGGGTTAGGGTTAGGGTTAGGGCTAGGGTCAGGGTTGGGGCTAGGGTTAGGGTTAGGGTTATTGTAAGTGAGAGGGTTAGGGCTAAGCCTAGGGTTATGCTTAGGGTTAGGGATACTGTTTGGGTTAGGGTTAGGGTTAGGGTAAGGGTTTGGGTTAGGGTTAGGGCTAGGGTGAGGTTTAGGGTTAGGGTTAGGTTTAGGGTTAGTTCTAGGGTTAGGGTTATCGTTAGGGTGACGCTTTGGGCTAGGGTTAGGGTTAGGGTTAGGTTTAGGGTTAGGGTTAGGGTTCGGGCTAGGGCTAGGGTTAGGGCTAGGGTTAGGGCTAGGGCTACAGATAGGGCTAGGGTAAGGTCTAGGGTTAGGGCTAGGGCTGGGGTTGGGGTTGAGGTTAGGGTTAGGGTTATGGTTGGGGTTGTGGTTGCTGTCGTGTTGTGGTTGGGGTTGGGGTTAGGGTTTGAGTTTGGGTTCGGGTTCCGGATAGGGTTAGAATTAGTGTTAGGGTTAGGGTTAGGGCTAGGGCTAGGGTTAGGGGTAGGCTTAGGTTTAGGGATACGGTTTGGATTAGGGTTAGGGTTAGGGCTAGGGTTTGGGTTAGGGTTAGGGTTAGGATTAGGGCTAGGGCTAGTGTTAGCGCTAGGGCTAGGGCTAGGGTAACGGTTAGGACATGCGTTAGAGCTAGAGTTAGGGCTAGCGTTAGGGTTCAGGTTCAGTTTAGGGTTACAGTTTGAGTTTGGGGTAGGGGTAGGGTAGGGCTAGGGCTAGGGTTAGGGCTAGGCCTAGGGTTAGAATTAGGGCTAAGGTTAGGTTTAGGCTTAGGCTTAGCGTTAGGGTTAATGCTAGGGTTACGTTTAGGGTTAGTGATAGGGTTAGGTTTAGGGCTCGGGTTAGGGTTAGGGTTACTGTTACGGTTAGTGTTTGGGTTAGGGTTAGGGTTAGTGGTAGGGGTTGGGTTAGGGTTAGGGCTAGGGTCAGGGTTTGGGCTAGGGTTAGGGTTATGGTAAGTGAGAGGGCTAGGGCTAAGCCTAGGGTAAGGGTCAGGGTTAGGGTTAGGGATACTGTTTGGGTTAGGGTTAGGGTTAGGGTTACGGTTAGGGTTAGGGTTAGGGTTGGGGTTAGGGTTAGGGTTAGGGTTATGGTTAGGGTTAGGGTTAGGGCTAGGGTTATCATTAGAATTAGGGCTAGGGTTAGTGTTAGGGTTAGGTTTATGATTATGGTTAGGGTTTTGGTTAGGTTTAGTGGTAGGCTTTGGGTTAGGGTTAGGACTAGGGTTTGGGTTAGGGTTTGGGTTAGGGTTAGGGTTAGGATTAGGGCTAGGGCTAGTCTTAGGGCTAGGCCTAGGGCTAGGGTAACGGTTAGGACATGCGTTAGAGCTAGAGTTAGGGCTAGCGTTAGGGTTCAGGTTCAGTTTAGGGTTACAGTTTGAGTTATGGGTAGGGGTAGGGTAGGGCTAGGGCTAGGGTTAGGGCTAGGCCTAGGGTTAGAATTAGGGCTAAGGTTAGGTTTAGGGTTAGGGTTAGCGTTAGGGTTAGCGCTAGGGTTACGTTTAGGGTTAGGGATAGGGTTAGGTTTAGGGCTCGGGTTAGGGTTAGGGTTACGGTTATGGTTAGGGTTTGGGTTAGGGTTAGGGTTAGTGGTAGGGGTTGGGTTAGGGTTAGGGCTAGGGTCAGGGTTGGGGCTAGGGTTAGGGTTAGGGTTATTGTAAGTGAGAGCGTTAGGGCTAAGCCTAGGGTTATGCTTAGGGTTAGGGATACTGTTTGGGTTAGGGTTAGGGTTAGGGTAAGGGTTTGGGTTAGGGTTAGGGCTAGGGTGAGGTTTAGGGTTAGGGTTAGGTTTAGGGTTAGTTCTAGGGTTAGGGTTATCGTTAGGGTGACGCTTTGGGCTAGGGTTAGGGTTAGGTTTAGGGTTAGGTTTAGGGTTAGGGTTAGGGTTCGGGCTAGGGCTAGGGTTAGGGCTAGGGCTAGGGCTACGGATAGGGCTAGGGTAAGGTCTAGGGTTAGGGCTAGGGCTGGGGTTGGGGTTGAGGTTAGGGTTAGGGTTACGGTTGGGGTTGTGGTTGGTGTCGTGTTGTGGTTGGGGTTGGGGTTAGGGTTTGAGTTTGGGTTCGGGTTCCGGATAGGGTTAGAATTAGTGTTAGGGTTAGGGTTAGGGCTAGGGCTAGGGTTAGGGGTAGGCTTAGGTTTAGGGATACGGTTTGGATTAGGGTTAGGGTTAGGGCTAGGGTTTGGGTTAGGGTTAGGGTTAGGATTAGGGCTAGGGCTAGTGTTAGCGCTAGGGCTAGGGCTAGGGTGACAGTTAGGGCTAGGGTTAGAGCTAGAGCTAGGGCTAGGGTTAGGGTTCAGGTTCAGGTTCAGTTTAGGGTTACAGTTTGGGTTAGGGGCAGGGGTAGGGGTAGGGGTATGGTTACAGCTAGGCCTAGGGTTAGGGCTAGGGCTAGGGTTAGGTTTAGGGTTAGCGTTAGAGTTAGGATTAGCGCTAGGGTTAGGGTTATGGTTAGGGTTAGGGTTAGGTTCAGGTTTAGGGCTCGGGTTAGTGTTAGGTTTAGGGTTACGGTTCTGGTTAGGGTTTGGGTTAGGGTTAGGGTTAGGATTAGGGCTAGGGCTAGTGTTAGGGCTAGGGCTAGGGCTAGGGTAACGGTTAGGACATGCGTTAGAGCTAGAGTTAGGGCTAGCGTTAGGGTTCAGGTTCAGTTTAGGGTTACAGTTTGAGTTAGGGGTAGGGGTAGGGTAGGGCTAGGGCTAGGGTTAGGGCTAGGCCTAGGGTTAGAATTAGGGCTAAGGTTAGGTTTAGGGTTAGGGTTAGCCTTAGGGTTAGCGCTAGGGTTACGTTTAGGGTTAGGGATAGGGTTAGGTTTAGGGCTCGGGTTAGGGTTAGGGTTACGGTTATGGTTATGGTTTGGGTTAGGGTTAGGGTTAGTGGTAGGGGTTGGGTTAGGGTTAGGGCTAGGGTCAGGGTTGGGGCTAGGCTTAGGGTTAGGGTTATTGTAAGTGAGAGGGTTAGGGCTAAGCCTAGGGTTATGCTTAGGGTTAGGGATACTGTTTGGGTTAGGGTTAGGGTTAGGGTAAGGGTTTGGGTTAGGGTTAGGGCTAGGGTGAGGTTTTGGGTTAGGGTTAGGGTTGGGGTTAGTTCTAGGGTTAGGGTTATCATTAGGGTGACGCTTTGGGCTAGGGTTAGGGTTAGGGTTAGGTTTAGGGTTAGGGTTAGGGTTCGGGCTAGGGCTAGGGTTAGGGCTAGGGCTAGGGCTACGGATAGGGCTAGGGTAAGGTCTAGGGTTAGGGCTAGGGCTAGGGTAAGGGTTAGGGCTAGGGTTAGAACTAGAGCTAGGGCTAGGATTAGGGTTAGGGTTACAGTTAGTGAGAGGGTTAGGGCTAAGGCTAGTGTTAGGGTGAGATTTAGGTTTAGGGATATGCTTTTTTGTTAGGGTTAGGGTTATGGTTAGCGTTAGGATTAGGGTTAGGGCTAGGGTTAGGTCGAGGGTTAGGGTTAGGGTTAGGGTTAGGGTTAGGGCTAGGGTCAGGGTTGGGGCTAGGGTTAGGGTTAGGGTTATTGTAAGTGAGAGGGTTAGGGCTAAGCCTAGGGTTATGCTTAGGGTTAGGGATACTGTTTGGGTTAGGGTTAGGGTTAGGGTAAGGGTTTGGGTTAGGGTTAGGGCTAGGGTGAGGTTTAGGGTTAGGGTTAGGTTTAGGGTTAGTTCTAGGGTTAGGGTTATCGTTAGGGTGACGCTTTGGGCTAGGGTTAGGGTTAGGGTTAATGCTAGGGTTACGTTTAGGGTTAGTGATACGGTTAGGTTTAGGGCTCGGGTTAGGGTTAGGGTTACTGTTATGGTTAGTGTTTGGGTTAGGGTTAGGGTTAGTGGTAGGGGTTGGGTTAGGGTTAGGGCTAGGGTCAGGGTTTGGGCTAGGGTTAGGGTTATGGTAAGTGAGAGGGCTAGGGCTAAGCCTAGGGTAAGGGTCAGGGTTAGGGTTAGGGATACTGTTTGGGTTAGGGTTAGGGTTACGGTTAGGGTTAGGGTTAGGGTTGGGGTTAGGGTTAGGGTTAGGGTTATGGTTAGGGTTAGGGTTAGGGCTAGGGTTATCATTAGAATTAGGGCTAGGGTTAGTGTTAGGGTTAGGTTTATGATTATGGTTAGGGTTTTGGTTAGGTTTAGTGGTAGGCTTTGGGTTAGGGTTAGGGCTAGGGTTTGGGTTAGGGTTTGGGTTAGGGTTAGGGTTAGGATTAGGGCTAGGGCTAGTCTTAGGGCTAGGCCTAGGGCTAGGGTAACGGTTAGGACATGCGTTAGAGCTAGAGTTAGGGCTAGCGTTAGGGTTCAGGTTCAGTTTAGGGTTACAGTTTGAGTTATGGGTAGGGGTAGGGTAGGGCTAGGGCTAGGGTTAGGGCTAGGCCTAGGGTTAGAATTAGGGCTAAGGTTAGGTTTAGGGTTAGGGTTAGCGTTAGGGTTAGCGCTAGGGTTACGTTTAGGGTTAGGGATAGGGTTAGGTTTAGGGCTCTGGTTAGGGTTAGGGTTACGGTTATGGTTAGGGTTTGGGTTAGGGTTAGGGTTAGTGGTAGGGGTTGGGTTAGGGTTAGGGCTAGGGTCAGGGTTGGGGCTAGGGTTAGGGTTAGGGTTATTGTAAGTGAGAGCGTTAGGGCTAAGCCTAGGGTTATGCTTAGGGTTAGGGATACTGTTTGGGTCAGGGTTAGGGTTAGGGTAAGGGTTTGGGTTAGGGTTAGGGCTAGGGTGAGGTTTAGGGTTAGGGTTAGGTTTAGGGTTAGTTCTAGGGTTAGGGTTATCGTTAGGGTGACGCTTTGGGCTAGGGTTAGGGTTAGGGTTAGGGTTAGGGTTAGGTTTAGGGTTAGGGTTAGGGTTAGGGTTTGGGCTAGGGCTAGGGTTAGGGCTAGGGCTAGGGCTACGGATAGGGCTAGGGTAAGGTCTAGGGTTAGGGCTAGGGCTGTGGTTGGGGTTGAGGTTAGGTTTAGGGTTACGGTTGGGGTTGTGGTTGGTGTCGTGTTGTGGTTGGGGTTGGGGTTAGGGTTTGAGTTTGGGTTCGGGTTCCGGACAGGGTTAGAATTAGTGTTAGGGTTAGGGTTAGGGCTAGGGCTAGGGTTAGGGGTAGGCTTAGGTTTAGGGATACGGTTTGGATTAGGGTTAGGGTTAGGGCTAGGGTTTGGGTTAGGGTTAGGGTTAGGATTAGGGCTAGGGCTAGTGTTAGCGCTAGGGCTAGGGCTAGGGTAACGGTTAGGACATGCGTTAGAGCTAGAGTTAGGGCTAGCGTTAGGGTTCAGGTTCAGTTTAGGGTTACAGTTTGAGTTAGGGGTAGGGGTAGGGTAGGGCTAGGGCTAGGGTTAGGGCTAGGCCTAGGGTTAGAATTAGGGCTAAGGTTAGGTTTAGGCTTAGGCTTAGCGTTAGGGTTAATGCTAGGGTTACGTTTAGGGTTAGTGATAGGGTTAGGTTTAGGGCTCGGGTTAGGGTTAGGGTTACTGTTACGGTTAGTGTTTGGGTTAGGGTTAGGGTTAGTGGTAGGGGTTGGGTTAGGGTTAGGGCTAGGGTCAGGGTTTGGGCTAGGGTTAGGGTTAGGTTTATGGTAAGTGAGAGGGCTAGGGCTAAGCCTAGGGTAAGGGTCAGGGTTAGGGTTAGGGATACTGTTTGGGTTAGGGTTAGGGTTATGGTTAGGGTTAGGGTTAGGTTTAGGGTTAGGGTTAGGGTTAGGGCTAGGGTTATCATTAGGGTTAGGGCTAGGGTTAGGGTTAGGGTTAGGTTTATGATTATGGTTAGGGTTTTGGTTAGGTTTAGTGGTAGGCTTTGGGTTAGGGTTAGGGCTAGGGTTTGGGTTAGGGTTAGGGTTAGGGTTAGGATTAGGGCTAGGGCTAATCTTAGGGCTAGGGCTAGGGCTAGGGTAACGGTTAGGACATGCGTTAGAGCTAGAGTTAGGGCTAGCGTTAGGGTTCAGGTTCAGTTTAGGGTTACAGTTTGAGTTAGGGGTAGGGGTAGGGTAGGGCTAGGGCTAGGGTTAGGGCTAGGCCTAGGGTTAGAATTAGGGCTAAGGTTAGGTTTAGGGTTAGGGTTAGCGTTAGGGTTAGCGCTAGGGTTACGTTTAGGGTTAGGGATAGGGTTAGGTTTAGGGCTCGGGTTAGGGTTAGGGTTACAGTTATTGTTAGGGTTTGGGTTAGGGTTAGGGTTAGTGGTAGGGGTTGGGTTAGGGTTAGGGCTAGGGTCAGGGTTGGGGCTAGGGTTAGTGTTAGGGTTATTGTAAGTGAGAGGGTTAGGGCTAAGCCTAGGGTTATGCTTAGGGTTAGGGATACTGTTTGGGTTAGGGTTAGGGTTAGGGTTAGGGTAAGGGTTTGGGTTAGGGTTAGGGCTAGGGTGAGGTTTAGGGTTAGGGTTAGGGTTAG
>NC_139475.1:12997500-13005000 GCF_057233095.1 Heloderma suspectum
AGTGTTAGGGCTAGGGCTAGGGTTAGGGTTAGGGTTAGGGTTAAGGTTAGGGTTAGGGTTAGGGTTAGGGTTAGGGCTAGGGATAGGGTTAGGGTTAGGGCTAGGGTTAGGGTTAGGGTTCGGGCTAAGATTAGGGCTAGGGTTAGGGCTAGGGCTAGGGCTAGGGCTAGGGTAACGGTTAGGGCTAGGGTTAGAGCTAGAGCTAGGGCTAGGGTTAGGGTTCAGGTTCAGGTTCAGTTTAGGGTTACAGTTTGGGTTAGGGGCAGGGGTAGGGGTAGGGCTATGGTTACGGCTAGGCCTAGGGTTAGGGCTAGGGCTAGGGTTAGGTTTAGGGTTAGCGTTAGAGTTAGGATTAGCGCTAGGGTTAGGGTTATGGTTAGGGTTAGGGTTAGGTTCAGGTTTAGGGCTCGGGTTAGTGTTAGGTTTAGGGTTACGGTTCTGGTTAGGGTTTGGGTTAGGGTTAGGGTTAGGATTAGGGCTAGGGCTAGTGTTAGGGCTAGGGCTAGGGCTAGGGTAACGGTTAGGACATGCGTTAGAGCTAGAGTTAGGGCTAGCGTTAGGGTTCAGGTTCAGTTTAGGGTTACAGTTTGAGTTAGGGGTAGGGGTAGGGTAGGGCTAGGGCTAGGGTTAGGGCTAGGCCTAGGGTTAGAATTAGGGCTAAGGTTAGGTTTAGGGTTAGGGTTAGCGTTAGGGTTAGCGCTAGGGTTACGTTTAGGGTTAGGGATAGGGTTAGGTTTAGGGCTCGGGTTAGGGTTAGGGTTACGGTTATGGTTAGGGTTTGGGTTAGGGTTAGGGTTAGTGGTAGGGGTTGGGTTAGGGTTAGGGCTAGGGTCAGGGTTGGGGCTAGGGTTAGGGTTAGGGTTATTGTAAGTGAGAGGGTTAGGGCTAAGCCTAGGGTTATGCTTAGGGTTAGGGATACTGTTTGGGTTAGGGTTAGGGTTAGGGTAAGGGTTTGGGTTAGGGTTAGGGCTAGGGTGAGGTTTTGGGTTAGGGTTAGGGTTAGGGTTAGTTCTAGGGTTAGGGTTATCGTTAGGGTGACGCTTTGGGCTAGGGTTAGGGTTAGGGTTAGGTTTAGGTTTAGGGTTCGGGCTAGGGCTAGGGTTAGGGCTAGGGCTAGGGCTACGGATAGGGCTAGGGTAAGGTCTAGGGTTAGGGCTAGGGCTAGGGTAAGGGTTAGGGCTAGGGTTAGAACTAGAGCTAGGGCTAGGATTAGGGTTAGGGTTACAGTTAGTGAGAGGGTTAGGGCTAAGGCTAGTGTTAGGGTGAGATTTAGGTTTAGGGATATGGTTTTTTGTTAGGGTTAGGGTTATGGTTAGCGTTAGGATTAGGGTTAGGGCTAGGGTTAGGTCGAGGGTTAGGGTTAGGGTTAGGGTTAGGGCTAGGGTCAGGGTTGGGGCTAGGGTTAGGGTTAGGGTTATTGTAAGTGAGAGGGTTAGGGCTAAGCCTAGGGTTATGCTTAGGGTTAGGGATACTGTTTGGGTTAGGGTTAGGGTTAGGGTAAGGGTTTGGGTTAGGGTTAGGGCTAGGGTGAGGTTTAGGGTTAGGGTTAGTTTTAGGGTTAGTTCTAGGGTTAGGGTTATCGTTAGGGTGACGCTTTGGGCTAGGGTTAGGGTTAGGGTTAGGGTTAGGGTTAGGTTTAGGGTTAGGGTTAGGGTTCGGGCTAGGGCTAGGGTTAGGGCTAGGGCTAGGGCTATGGATAGGGCTAGGGTAAGGTCTAGGGTTAGGGCTAGGGCTGGGGTTGGGGTTGAGGTTAGGGTTAGGGTTACGGTTGGGGTTGTGGTTGCTGTCGTGTTGTGGTTGGGGTTGGGGTTATGGTTTGAGTTTGGGTTCGGGTTCCGGATAGGGTTAGAATTAGTGTTAGGGTTAGGGTTAGGGCTAGGGCTAGGGTTAGGGGTAGGCTTAGGTTTAGGGATACGGTTTGGATTAGGGTTAGGGTTAGGGCTAGGGTTTGGGTTAGGGTTAGGGTTAGGATTAGGGCTAGGGCTAGTGTTAGCGCTAGGGCTAGGGCTAGGGTAATGGTTAGGACATGCGTTAGAGCTAGAGTTAGGGCTAGCGTTAGGGTTCAGGTTCAGTTTAGGGTTACAGTTTGAGTTTGGGGTAGGGGTAGGGTAGGGCTAGGGCTAGGGTTAGGGCTAGGCCTAGGGTTAGAATTAGGGCTAAGGTTAGGTTTAGGCTTAGGCTTAGCGTTAGGGTTAATGCTAGGGTTACGTTTAGGGTTAGTGATAGGGTTAGGTTTAGGGCTCGGGTTAGGGTTAGGGTTACTGTTACGGTTAGTGTTTGCGTTAGGGTTAGGGTTAGTGGTAGGGGTTGGGTTAGGGTTAGGGCTAGGGTCAGGGTTTGGGCTAGGGTTAGGGTTAGGGTTATGGTAAGTGAGAGGGCTAGGGCTAAGCCTAGGGTAAGGGTCAGGGTTAGGGTTAGGGATACTGTTTGGGTTAGGGTTAGGGTTACGGTTAGGGTTATGGTTAGGGTTGGGGTTAGGGTTAGGGTTAGGGTTATGGTTAGGGTTAGGGTTAGGGCTAGGGTTATCATTAGAGTTAGGGCTAGGGTTAGTGTTAGGGTTAGGGCTAGGGCTCGGGTTAGGGGTAGGCTTAGGTTTAGGGATACGGTTTGGATTAGTTTTAGGGTTAGGGCTAGGGTTTGGGTTAGGGTTAGGGTTAGGATTAGGGCTAGGGCTAGTGTTAGCGCTAGGGCTAGGGTAACGGTTAGGACATGCGTTAGAGCTAGAGTTAGGGCTAGCGTTAGGGTTCAGGTTCAGTTTAGGGTTACAGTTTGAGTTAGGGGTAGGGGTAGGGTAGGGCTAGGGCTAGGGTTAGGGCTAGGCCTAGGGTTAGAATTAGGGCTAAGGTTAGGTTTAGGGTTAGGGTTAGCGTTAGGGTTAGCGCTAGGGTTACGTTTAGGGTTAGGGATAGGGTTAGGTTTAGGGCTCGGGTTAGGGTTAGGGTTACGGTTAGGGTTAGGGTTAGTGGTAGGGGTTGGGTTAGGGTTAGGGCTAGGGTCAGGGTTGGGGCTAGGGTTAGGGTTAGGGTTATTGTAAGTGAGAGCGTTAGGGCTAAGCCTAGGGTTATGCTTAGGGTTAGGGATACTGTTTGGGTTAGGGTTAGGGTTAGGGTAAGGGTTTGGGTTAGGGTTAGGGCTAGGGTGAGGTTTAGGGTTAGGGTTAGGTTTAGGGTTAGTTCTAGGGTTAGGGTTATCGTTAGGGTGACGCTTTGGGCTAGGGTTAGGGTTAGGGTTAGGGTTAGGTTTAGGGTTAGGGTTAGGGTTCGGGCTAGGGCTAGGGTTAGGGCTAGGGCTAGGGCTACGGATAGGGCTAGGGTAAGGTCTAGGGTTAGGGCTAGGGCTGGGGTTGGGGTTGAGGTTAGGGTTAGGGTTACGGTTGGGGTTGTGGTTGGTGTCGTGTTGTGGTTGGGGTTGGGGTTAGGGTTTGAGTTTGGGTTCGGGTTCCGGATAGGGTTAGAATTAGTGTTAGGTTTAGGGTTAGTGTTAGGGCTAGGGCTAGGGTTAGGGGTAGGCTTAGGTTTAGGGATACGGTTTGGATTAGGGTTAGGGTTAGGGCTAGGGCTAGGGTTTGGGTTAGGGTTAGGGTTAGGATTAGGGCTAGGGCTAGTGTTAGCGCTAGGGCTAGGGCTAGGGTAACGGTTAGGACATGCGTTAGAGCTAGAGTTAGGGCTAGCGTTAGGGTTCAGGTTCAGTTTAGGGTTACAGTTTGAGTTAGGGGTAGGGGTAGGGTAGGGCTAGGGCTAGGGTTAGGGCTAGGCCTAGGGTTAGAATTAGGGCTAAGGTTAGGTTTAGGGTTAGGGTTAGCGTTAGGGTTAGCGCTAGGGTTACGTTTAGGGTTAGGGATAGGGTTAGGTTTAGGGCTCGGGTTAGGGTTAGGGTTACGGTTATGGTTAGTGTTTGGGTTAGGGTTAGGGTTAGTGGTAGGGGTTGGGTTAGGGTTAGGGCTAGGGTCAGGGTTGGGGCTAGGGTTAGGGTTAGGGTTATTGTAAGTGAGAGGGTTAGGGCTAAGCCTAGGGTTATGCTTAGGGTTAGGGATACTGTTTGGGTTAGGGTTAGGGTTAGGGTAAGGGTTTGGGTTAGGGTTAGGGCTAGGGTGAGGTTTTGGGTTAGGGTTAGGGTTAGGGTTAGTTCTAGGGTTAGGGTTATCATTAGGGTGACGCTTTGGGCTAGGGTTAGGGTTAGGGTTAGGGTTAGGTTTAGGGTTAGGGTTCGGGCTAGGGCTAGGGTTAGGGCTAGGGCTAGGGCTACGGATAGGGCTAGGGTAAGGTCTAGGGTTAGGGCTAGGGCTAGGGTAAGGGTTAGGGCTAGGGTTAGAACTAGAGCTAGGGCTAGGATTAGGGTTAGGGTTACAGTTAGTGAGAGGGTTAGGACTAAGACTAGTGTTAGGGTGAGATTTAGGTTTAGGGATATGGTTTTTTGTTAGGGTTAGGGTTATGGTTAGCGTTAGGATTAGGGTTAGGGCTAGGGTTAGGTCGAGGGTTAGGGTTAGGGTTAGGGTTAGGGTTAGGGTTAGGGCTAGGGTCAGGGTTGGGGCTAGGGTTAGGGTTAGGGTTATTGTAAGTGAGAGGGTTAGGGCTAAGCCTAGGGTTATGCTTAGGGTTAGGGATACTGTTTGGGTTAGGGTTAGGGTTAGGGTAAGGGTTTGGGTTAGGGTTAGGGCTAGGGTGAGGTTTAGGGTTAGGGTTAGGTTTAGGGTTAGTTCTAGGGTTAGGGTTATCGTTAGGGTGACGCTTTGGGCTAGGGTTAGGGTTAGGGTTAGGGTTAGGTTTAGGGTTAGGGTTAGGGTTCGGGCTAGGGCTAGGGTTAGGGCTAGGGTTAGGGCTAGGGCTACGGATAGGGCTAGGGTAAGGTCTAGGGTTAGGGCTAGGGCTGGGGTTGGGGTTGAGGTTAGGGTTAGGGTTATGGTTGGGGTTGTGGTTGCTGTCGTGTTGTGGTTGGGGTTGGGGTTAGGGTTTGAGTTTGGGTTCGGGTTCCGGATAGGGTTAGAATTAGTGTTAGGGTTAGGGTTAGGGCTAGGGCTAGGGTTAGGGGTAGGCTTAGGTTTAGGGATACGGTTTGGATTAGGGTTAGGGTTAGGGCTAGGGTTTGGGTTAGGGTTAGGGTTAGGATTAGGGCTAGGGCTAGTGTTAGCGCTAGGGCTAGGGCTAGGGTAACGGTTAGGACATGCGTTAGAGCTAGAGTTAGGGCTAGCGTTAGGGTTCAGGTTCAGTTTAGGGTTACAGTTTGAGTTTGGGGTAGGGGTAGGGTAGGGCTAGGGCTAGGGTTAGGGCTAGGCCTAGGGTTAGAATTAGGGCTAAGGTTAGGTTTAGGCTTAGGCTTAGCGTTAGGGTTAATGCTAGGGTTACGTTTAGGGTTAGTGATAGGGTTAGGTTTAGGGCTCGGGTTAGGGTTAGGGTTACTGTTACGGTTAGTGTTTGGGTTAGGGTTAGGGTTAGTGGTAGGGGTTGGGTTAGGGTTAGGGCTAGGGTCAGGGTTTGGGCTAGGGTTAGGGTTATGGTAAGTGAGAGGGCTAGGGCTAAGCCTAGGGTAAGGGTCAGGGTTAGGGTTAGGGATACTGTTTGGGTTAGGGTTAGGGTTACGGTTAGGGTTAGGGTTAGGGTTGGGGTTAGGGTTAGGGTTAGGGTTATGGTTAGGGTTAGGGTTAGGGCTAGGGTTATCATTAGAATTAGGGCTAGGGTTAGTGTTAGGGTTAGGTTTATGATTATGGTTAGGGTTTTGGTTAGGTTTAGTGGTAGGCTTTGGGTTAGGGTTAGGACTAGGGTTTGGGTTAGGGTTTGGGTTAGGGTTAGGGTTAGGATTAGGGCTAGGGCTAGTCTTAGGGCTAGGCCTAGGGCTAGGGTAACGGTTAGGACATGCGTTAGAGCTAGAGTTAGGGCTAGCGTTAGGGTTCAGGTTCAGTTTAGGGTTACAGTTTGAGTTATGGGTAGGGGTAGGGTAGGGCTAGGGCTAGGGTTAGGGCTAGGCCTAGGGTTAGAATTAGGGCTAAGGTTAGGTTTAGGGTTAGGGTTAGCGTTAGGGTTAGCGCTAGGGTTACGTTTAGGGTTAGGGATAGGGTTAGGTTTAGGGCTCGGGTTAGGGTTAGGGTTACGGTTATGGTTAGGGTTTGGGTTAGGGTTAGGGTTAGTGGTAGGGGTTGGGTTAGGGTTAGGGCTAGGGTCAGGGTTGGGGCTAGGGTTAGGGTTAGGGTTATTGTAAGTGAGAGCGTTAGGGCTAAGCCTAGGGTTATGCTTAGGGTTAGGGATACTGTTTGGGTTAGGGTTAGGGTTAGGGTAAGGGTTTGGGTTAGGGTTAGGGCTAGGGTGAGGTTTAGGGATAGGGTTAGGTTTAGGGTTAGTTCTAGGGTTAGGGTTATCGTTAGGGTGACGCTTTGGGCTAGGGTTAGGGTTAGGGTTAGGGTTAGGGTTAGGGTTAGGTTTAGGGTTAGGGTTAGGGTTCGGGCTAGGGCTAGGGTTAGGGCTAGGGCTAGGGCTACGGATAGGGCTAGGGTAAGGTCTAGGGTTAGGGCTAGGGCTGGGGTTGGGGTTGAGGTTAGGGTTAGGGTTACGGTTGGGGTTGTGGTTGGTGTCGTGTTGTGGTTGGGGTTGGGGTTAGGGTTTGAGTTTGGGTTCGGGTTCCGGATAGGGTTAGAATTAGTGTTAGGGTTAGGGTTAGGGCTAGGGCTAGGGTTAGGGGTAGGCTTAGGTTTAGGGATACGGTTTGGATTAGGGTTAGGGTTAGGGCTAGGGTTTGGGTTAGGGTTAGGGTTAGGATTAGGGCTAGGGCTAGTGTTAGCGCTAGGGCTAGGGCTAGGGTGACGGTTAGGGCTAGGGTTAGAGCTAGAGCTAGGGCTAGGGTTAGGGTTCAGGTTCAGGTTCAGTTTAGGGTTACAGTTTGGGTTAGGGGCAGGGGTAGGGGTAGGGGTATGGTTACAGCTAGGCCTAGGGTTAGGGCTAGGGCTAGGGTTAGGTTTAGGGTTAGTGTTAGAGTTAGGATTAGCGCTAGGGTTAGGGTTATGGTTAGGGTTAGGGTTAGGTTCAGGTTTAGGGCTCGGGTTAGTGTTAGGTTTAGGGTTACGGTTCTGGTTAGGGTTTGGGTTAGGGTTAGGGTTAGGATTAGGGCTAGGGCTAGTGTTAGGGCTAGGGCTAGGGCTAGGGTAACGGTTAGGACATGCGTTAGAGCTAGAGTTAGGGCTAGCGTTAGGGTTCAGGTTCAGTTTAGGGTTACAGTTTGAGTTAGGGGTAGGGGTAGGGTAGGGCTAGGGCTAGGGTTAGGGCTAGGCCTAGGGTTAGAATTAGGGCTAAGGTTAGGTTTAGGGTTAGGGTTAGCATTAGGGTTAGCGCTAGGGTTACGTTTAGGGTTAGGGATAGGGTTAGGTTTAGGGCTCGGGTTAGGGTTAGGGTTACGGTTATGGTTATGGTTTGGGTTAGGGTTAGGGTTAGTGGTAGGGGTTGGGTTAGGGTTAGGGCTAGGGTCAGGGTTGGGGCTAGGGTTAGGGTTAGGGTTATTGTAAGTGAGAGGGTTAGG
>NC_139475.1:13015000-13017500 GCF_057233095.1 Heloderma suspectum
GTTTAGTGGTAGGCTTTGGGTTAGGGTTAGGGCTAGGGTTTGGGTTAGGGTTAGGGTTAGGGTTAGGATTAGGGCTAGGGCTAATCTTAGGGCTAGGGCTAGGGCTAGGGTAACGGTTAGGACATGCGTTAGAGCTAGAGTTAGGGCTAGCGTTAGGGTTCAGGTTCAGTTTAGGGTTACAGTTTGAGTTAGGGGTAGGGGTAGGGTAGGGCTAGGGCTAGGGTTAGGGCTAGGCCTAGGGTTAGAATTAGGGCTAAGGTTAGGTTTAGGGTTAGGGTTAGCGTTAGGGTTAGCGCTAGGGTTACGTTTAGGGTTAGGGATAGGGTTAGGTTTAGGGCTCGGGTTAGGGTTAGGGTTACGGTTATTGTTAGGGTTTGGGTTAGGGTTAGGGTTAGTGGTAGGGGTTGGGTTAGGGTTAGGGCTAGGGTCAGGGTTTGGGCTAGGGTTAGTGTTAGGGTTATTGTAAGTGAGAGGGTTAGGGCTAAGCCTAGGGTTATGCTTAGGGTTAGGGATACTGTTTGGGTTAGGGTTAGGGTTAGGGTTAGGGTAAGGGTTTGGGTTAGGGTTAGGGCTAGGGTGAGGTTTAGGGTTAGGGTTAGGGTTAGTTCTAGGGTTAGGGTTATCGTTAGGGTGACGCTTTGGGCTAGGGTTAGGGTTAGGGTTAGGTTTAGGGTTAGGGTTAGGGTTCGGGCTAGGGCTAGGGTTAGGGCTAGGGCTAGGGCTACGGATAGGGCTAGGGTAAGGTCTAGGGTTAGGGCTAGGGCTAGGGTAAGGGTTAGGGCTAGGGTTAGAACTAGAGCTAGGGCTAGGATTAGGGTTAGGGTTACAGTTAGTGAGAGGGTTAGGGCTAAGGCTAGTGTTAGGGTGAGATTTAGGTTTAGGGATATGGTTTTTTGTTAGGGTTAGGGTTATGGTTAGCATTAGGATTAGGGTTAGGGCGAGGGTTAGGTCGAGGGTTAGGGTTAGGGCTAGGGTTAGGGTTAGGGTTAGGGTTAGGGTTAGGGTTAAGGTTAGGGTTAGGGTTAGGGTTAGGGTTAGGGTTAGGGCTGGGGTTGGGGTTGAGGTTAGGGTTAGGGTTACGGTTGGGGTTGTGGTTGGTGTCGTGTTGTGGTTGGGGTTGGGGTTAGGGTTTGAGTTTGGGTTCGGGTTCCGGATAGGGTTAGAATTAGTGTTAGGGTTAGGGTTAGGGCTAGGGCTAGGGTTAGGGGTAGGCTTAGGTTTAGGTTTCGGGATACGGTTTGGATTAGGGTTAGGGTTAGGGCTAGGGTTTGGGTTAGGGTTAGGGTTAGGATTAGAGCTAGGGCTAGTGTTAGCGCTCGTGCTAGGGTAACGGTTAGGACATGCGTTAGAGCTAGAGTTAGGGCTAGCGTTAGGGTTCAGGTTCAGTTTAGGGTTACAGTTTGAGTTAGGGGTAGGGGTAGGGTAGGGCTAGGGCTAGGGTTAGGGCTAGGCCTAGGGTTAGAATTAGGGCTAAGGTTAGGTTTAGGCTTAGGCTTAGCGTTAGGGTTAATGCTAGGGTTACGTTTAGGGTTAGTGATAGGGTTAGGTTTAGGGCTCGGGTTAGGGTTAGGGTTACTGTTACGGTTAGTGTTTGGGTTAGGTTTACGGTTAGTGGTAGGGGTTGGGTTAGGGTTAGGGCTAGGGTCAGGGTTTGGGCTAGGGTTAGGGTTAGGGTTATGGTAAGTGAGAGGGCTAGGGCTAAGCCTAGGGTAAGGGTCAGGGTTAGGGTTAGGGATACTGTTTGGGTTAGGGTTAGGGTTACGGTTAGGGTTAGGGTTAGG
This sequence comes from Heloderma suspectum, assembly GCF_057233095.1. Classification (NCBI taxonomy): domain Eukaryota; kingdom Metazoa; phylum Chordata; class Lepidosauria; order Squamata; family Helodermatidae; genus Heloderma; species Heloderma suspectum. The sequence continues at coordinate 13,016,782 of NC_139475.1, forward strand.
GTTAGGGTGACGGTTAGGGTTAGGGTTGGGGTTAGGGTGAGGGTCAGGGCTAGGGTTAGGGTGAGGGTTAGGGTTAGTGTTAGGGCCAGGGTTAGCATTAGGGTCAGGGCTACGGTTAGGGTTAGGGGTAGGGGTAGGGGTAGGATTAGGGTAGTGTTAGGGTTACGGCTATGGTTAGGGTTAGGGTTAGGGTTAGGGTTAGGGTTAGAGTTAGGGCAAGGGTTAGGGCTAGAGTTCAGGTTAGGTTTAGGGTAGGGTTAGGGCTAGGGCTAGGGTTAGGGTTAGGGTTAGGGTTAGGTTTAGGGTGAGGGCTAGGGCTAGGATTTGTGTTAGGGTTAGGGCTAGGGCTAGGGCTAGGGTTAGGGTTAGGGTTAGGGTTAGGGTTAGGTTTAGGTTTAGGGTTAGGGTTAGGCTCAGGGGCAGGTTTAGGGGTAGGGCTAGGGTTAGTTGTAGTGTTAGAGCTAGGGCTAGGGCTTGGGATAGGGATAGGGATAGGGATAGGGATAGGGATAGGGATAGGGATCGGGTTAGTGTTAGTGTTAGTGTTAGGGCTAGGGCTAGGGTTAGGGTTAGGGTTAGGGTTAAGGTTAGGGTTAGGGTTAGGGTTAGGGTTAGGGTTAGGGCTAGGGTTAGGGTTAGGGCTAGGGTTAGGGTTAGGGTTCGGGCTAAGATTAGGGCTAGGGTTAGGGCTAGGGCTAGGGCTAGGGTAACGGTTAGGG
>NC_139475.1:13020000-13022500 GCF_057233095.1 Heloderma suspectum
TTAGGGCTAGGCCTAGGGCTAGGGTAACGGTTAGGACATGCGTTAGAGCTAGAGTTAGGGCTAGCGTTAGGGTTCAGGTTCAGTTTAGGGTTACAGTTTGAGTTATGGGTAGGGGTAGGGTAGGGCTAGGGCTAGGGTTAGGGCTAGGCCTAGGGTTAGAATTAGGGCTAAGGTTAGGTTTAGGGTTAGGGTTAGCGTTAGGGTTAGCGCTAGGGTTACGTTTAGGGTTAGGGATAGGGTTAGGTTTAGGGCTCGGGTTAGGGTTAGGGTTACGGTTATGGTTAGGGTTTGGGTTAGGGTTAGGGTTAGTGGTAGGGGTTGGGTTAGGGTTAGGGCTAGGGTCAGGGTTGGGGCTAGGGTTAGGGTTAGGGTTATTGTAAGTGAGAGCGTTAGGGCTAAGCCTAGGGTTATGCTTAGGGTTAGGGATACTGTTTGGGTCAGGGTTAGGGTTAGGGTAAGGGTTTGGGTTAGGGTTAGGGCTAGGGTGAGGTTTAGGGTTAGGGTTAGGTTTAGGGTTAGTTCTAGGGTTAGGGTTATCGTTAGGGTGACGCTTTGGGCTAGGGTTAGGGTTAGGGTTAGGGTTAGGTTTAGGGTTAGGGTTAGGGTTAGGGTTTGGGCTAGGGCTAGGGTTAGGGCTAGGGCTAGGGCTACGGATAGGGCTAGGGTAAGGTCTAGGGTTAGGGCTAGGGCTGGGGTTGGGGTTGAGGTTAGGGTTAGGGTTACGGTTGGGGTTGTGGTTGGTGTCGTGTTGTGGTTGGGGTTGGGGTTAGGGTTTGAGTTTGGGTTCAGGTTCCGGACAGGGTTAGAATTAGTGTTAGGGTTAGGGTTAGGGCTAGGGCTAGGGTTAGGGGTAGGCTTAGGTTTAGGGATACGGTTTGGATTAGGGTTAGGGTTAGGGCTAGGGTTTGGGTTAGGGTTAGGGTTAGGATTAGGGCTAGGGCTAGTGTTAGCGCTAGGGCTAGGGCTAGGGTAACGATTAGGACATGCGTTAGAGCTAGAGTTAGGGCTAGCGTTAGGGTTCAGGTTCAGTTTAGGGTTACAGTTTGAGTTAGGGGTAGGGGTAGGGTAGGGCTAGGGCTAGGGTTAGGGCTAGGCCTAGGGTTAGAATTAGGGCTAAGGTTAGGTTTAGGCTTAGGCTTAGCGTTAGGGTTAATGCTAGGGTTACGTTTAGGGTTAGTGATAGGGTTAGGTTTAGGGCTCGGGTTAGGGTTAGGGTTACTGTTACGGTTAGTGTTTGGGTTAGGGTTAGGGTTAGTGGTAGGGGTTGGGTTAGGGTTAGGGCTAGGGTCAGGGTTTGGGCTAGGGTTAGGGTTAGGTTTATGGTAAGTGAGAGGGCTAGGGCTAAGCCTAGGGTAAGGGTCAGGGTTAGGGTTAGGGATACTGTTTGGGTTAGGGTTAGGGTTATGGTTAGGGTTAGGGTTAGGTTTAGGGTTAGGGTTAGGGTTAGGGCTAGGGTTATCATTAGGGTTAGGGCTAGGGTTAGGGTTAGGGTTAGGTTTATGATTATGGTTAGGGTTTTGGTTAGGTTTAGTGGTAGGCTTTGGGTTAGGGTTAGGGCTAGGGTTTGGGTTAGGGTTAGGGTTAGGGTTAGGATTAGGGCTAGGGCTAATCTTAGGGCTAGGGCTAGGGCTAGGGTAACGGTTAGGACATGCGTTAGAGCTAGAGTTAGGGCTAGCGTTAGGGTTCAGGTTCAGTTTAGGGTTACAGTTTGAGTTAGGGGTAGGGGTAGGGTAGGGCTAGGGCTAGGGTTAGGGCTAGGCCTAGGGTTAGAATTAGGGCTAAGGTTAGGTTTAGGGTTAGGGTTAGCGTTAGGGTTAGCGCTAGGGTTACGTTTAGGGTTAGGGATAGGGTTAGGTTTAGGGCTCGGGTTAGGGTTAGGGTTACGGTTATTGTTAGGGTTTGGGTTAGGGTTAGGGTTAGTGGTAGGGGTTGGGTTAGGGTTAGGGCTAGGGTCAGGGTTGGGGCTAGGGTTAGTGTTAGGGTTATTGTAAGTGAGAGGGTTAGGGCTAAGCCTAGGGTTATGCTTAGGGTTAGGGATACTGTTTGGGTTAGGGTTAGGGTTAGGGTTAGGGTAAGGGTTTGGGTTAGGGTTAGGGCTAGGGTGAGGTTTAGGGTTAGGGTTAGGGTTAGTTCTAGGGTTAGGGTTATCGTTAGGGTGACGCTTTGGGCTAGGGTTAGGGTTAGGGTTAGGTTTAGGGTTAGGGTTAGGGTTCGGGCTAGGGCTAGGGTTAGGGCTAGGGCTAGGGCTACGGATAGGGCTAGGGTAAGGTCTAGGGTTAGGGCTAGGGCTAGGGTAAGGGTTAGGGCTAGGGTTAGAACTAGAGCTAGGGCTAGGATTAGGGTTAGGGTTACAGTTAGTGAGAGGGTTAGGGCTAAGGCTAGTGTTAGGGTGAGATTTAGGTTTAGGGATATGGTTTTTTGTTAGGGTTAGGGTTATGGTTAGCATTAGGATTAGGGTTAGGGCGAGGGTTAGGTCGAGGGTTAGGGTTAGGGCTAGGGT
>NC_139475.1:13035000-13040000 GCF_057233095.1 Heloderma suspectum
CGGGATACGGTTTGGATTAGGGTTAGGGTTAGGGCTAGGGTTTGGGTTAGGGTTAGGGTTAGGATTAGAGCTAGGGCTAGTGTTAGCGCTCGTGCTAGGGTAACGGTTAGGACATGCGTTAGAGCTAGAGTTAGGTCTAGCGTTAGGGTTCAAGTTCAGTTTAGGGTTACAGTTTGAGTTAGGGGTAGGGGTAGGGTAGGGCTAGGGCTAGGGTTAGGGCTAGGGTTAGGGTTAAGGTTAGGGTTAGGGTTAGGGTTAGGGTTAGGGTTAATGCTAGGGTTACGTTTAGGGTTAGTGATAGGGTTAGGTTTAGGGCTCGGGTTAGGGTTAGGGTTACTGTTACGGTTAGTGTTTGGGTTAGGTTTACGGTTAGTGGTAGGGGTTGGGTTAGGGTTAGGGCTAGGGTCAGGGTTTGGGCTAGGGTTAGGGTTAGGGTTATGGTAAGTGAGAGGGCTAGGGCTAAGCCTAGGGTAAGGGTCAGGGTTAGGGTTAGGGATACTGTTTGGGTTAGGGTTAGGGTTACGGTTAGGGTTAGGGTTAGGGTTAGGGTGAGGGTTAGGGTTAGGGTTGGGGTTAGGGTGAGGGTCAGGGATATGGTTAGGGTGAGGGTTAGGGTTAGTGTTAGGGCCAGGGTTAGCATTAGGGTCAGGGCTACGGTTAGGGTTAGGGGTAGGGGTAGGGGTAGGATTAGGGTAGTGTTAGGGTTACGGCTATGTTTAGGGTTAGGGTTAGGGTTAGGGTTAGGGTTAGAGTTAGGGCAAGGGTTAGGGCTAGAGTTCAGGTTAGGTTTAGGGTAGGGTTAGGGCTAGGGCTAGGGTTAGGGTTAGGGTTAGGGTTAGGTTTAGGGCGAGGGCTAGGGCTAGGGTTTGTGTTAGGGTTAGGGCTAGGGCTAGGGCTAGGGTTAGTGTTAGTGTTAGGGTTAGGGTTAGGGTTAGGGTTAGGGTAAGGTTTAGGTGTAGGGTTAGGGTTAGGCTTAGGGGCAGGTTTAGGGGTAGGGCTAGGGTTAGTTGTAGTGTTAGAGCTAGGGCTAGGGCTTGGGATAGGGATAGGGATAGGGATAGGGATAGGGATAGGGATCGGGTTAGTGTTAGTGTTAGTGTTAGGGCTAGGGCTAGGGTTAGGGTTAGGGTTAGGGTTAGGGTTTGGGTTAGGGTTAGGGCTAGGGTTAGGGTTAGGGCTAGGGTTAGGGTTAGGGTTCGGGCTAAGATTAGGGCTAGGGTTAGGGCTAGGGCTAGGGCTAGGGTAACGGTTAGGGCTAGGGTTAGAGCTAGAGCTAGGGCTAGGGTTAGGGTTCAGGTTCAGGTTCAGTTTAGGGTTACAGTTTGGGTTAGGGGCAGGGGTAGGGGTAGGGGTATGGTTACGGCTAGGCCTAGGGTTAGGGCTAGGGATAGGGTTAGGTTTAGGGTTAGCGTTAGAGTTAGGATTAGCGCTAGGGTTAGGGTTATGGTTAGGGTTAGGGTTAGGTTCTGGTTTAGGGCTCGGGTTAGTGTTAGGTTTAGGGTTATGGTTCTGGTTAGGGTTTGGGTTAGGGTTAGGGTTAGGATTAGGGCTAGGGCTAGTGTTAGGGCTAGGGCTAGGGCTAGGGTAACGGTTAGGACATGCGTTAGAGCTAGAGTTAGGGCTAGCATTACGGTTCAGGTTCAGTTTAGGGTTACAGTTTGAGTTAGGGGTAGGGGTAGGGTAGGGCTAGGGCTAGGGTTAGGGCTAGGCCTAGGGTTAGAATTAGGGCTAAGGTTAGGTTTAGGCTTAGGCTTAGCGTTAGGGTTAGCGCTAGGGTTACGTTTAGGGTTAGGGATAGGGTTAGGTTTAGGGCTCGGGTTAGGGTTAGGGTTACGGTTATGGTTAGGGTTTGGGTTAGGGTTAGGGTTAGTGGTAGGGGTTGGGTTAGGGTTAGGGCTAGGGTCAGGGTTGGGACTAGGGTTAGGGTTAGGGTTATTGTAAGTGAGAGGGTTAGGGCTAAGCCTAGGGTTATGCTTAGGGTTAGGGATACTGTTTGGGTTAGGGTTAGGGTTAGGGTAAGGGTTTGGGTTAGGGTTAGGGCTAGGGTGAGGTTTAGGGTTAGGGTTAGGGTTAGTTCTAGGGTTAGGGTTATCGTTAGGGTGACGCTTTGGGCTAGGGTTAGGGTTAGGGTTAGGGTTAGGGTTCGGGCTAGGGCTAGGGTTAGGGCTAGGGCTAGGGCTACGGATAGGGCTAGGGTAAGGTCTAGGGTTAGGGCTAGGGCTAGGGTAAGGGTTAGGGCTAGGGTTAGAACTAGAGCTAGGGCTAGGATTAGGGTTAGGGTTACAGTTAGTGAGAGGGTTAGGGCTAAGGCTAGTGTTAGGGTGAGATTTAGGTTTAGGGATATGGTTTTTTGTTAGGGTTATGGTTATGGTTAGCATTAGGATTAGGATTAGGACGAGGGTTAGGGTTAGGGTTAGGGTTAGGGTTAGGGTGAGGGTTAGGGTTAGGGTTGGGGTTAGGTTGAGGGTCAGGGCTAGGGTTAGGGTGAGGGATACTGTTTGGGTTAGGGTTAGGGTTACGGTTAGGGTTAGGGTTAGGGTTAGGGTTAGGGTGAGGGTGAGGGTTAGGGTTGGGGTTAGGGTGAGGGTCAGGTCTAGGGTTAGGGTGAGGGTTAGGGTTAGTGCTAGGGCCAGGGTTAGCATTAGGGTCAGGGCTACGGTTAGGGTTAGGGGTAGGGGTAGGGGTAGGATTAGGGTAGTGTTAGGGTCACGGCTATGGTTAGGGTTAGGGTTAGGGTTAGGGTTAGGGTTAGGGTTAGAGTTAGGGCAAGGGTTAGGGCTAGAGTTCAGGTTAGGTTTAGGGTAGGGTTAGGGCTAGGGCTAGGGTTACGGTTAGGGTTAGGGTTAGGTTTAGGGCGAGGGCTAGGGCTAGGGTTTGTGTTAGGGTTAGGGCTAGGGCTAGGGCTAGGGTTAGTGTTAGGGTTAGGGTTAGGGTTAGGGTTAGGTTTAGGTGTAGGGTTAGGGTTAGGCTTAGGGGCAGGTTTAGGGGTAGGGCTAGGGTTAGTTGTAGTGTTAGAGCTAGGGCTAGGGCTTGGGATAGGGATAGGGATAGGGATAGGGATAGGGATAGGGATAGGGATCGGGTTAGTGTTAGTGTTAGTGTTAGGGCTAGGGCTAGGGTTAGGGTTAGGGTTAGGGTTAGGGTTAAGGTTAGGGTTAGGGTTAGGGTTAGGGTTAGGGCTAGGGATAGGGTTAGGGTTAGGGCTAGGGTTAGGGTTAGGGTTCGGGCTAAGATTAGGGCTAGGGTTAGGGCTAGGGCTAGGGCTAGGGTAACGGTTAGGGCTAGGGTTAGAGCTAGAGCTAGGGCTAGGGTTAGGGTTCAGGTTCAGGTTCAGTTTAGGGTTACAGTTTGGGTTAGGGGCAGGGGTAGGGGTAGGGCTATGGTTACGGCTAGGCCTAGGGTTAGGGCTAGGGCTAGGGTTAGGTTTAGGGTTAGCGTTAGAGTTAGGATTAGCGCTAGGGTTAGGGTTATGGTTAGGGTTAGGGTTAGGTTCAGGTTTAGGGCTCGGGTTAGTGTTAGGTTTAGGGTTACGGTTCTGGTTAGGGTTTGGGTTAGGGTTAGGGTTAGGATTAGGGCTAGGGCTAGTGTTAGGGCTAGGGCTAGGGCTAGGGTAACGGTTAGGACATGCGTTAGAGCTAGAGTTAGGGCTAGCGTTAGGGTTCAGGTTCAGTTTAGGGTTACAGTTTGAGTTAGGGGTAGGGGTAGGGTAGGGCTAGGGCTAGGGTTAGGGCTAGGCCTAGGGTTAGAATTAGGGCTAAGGTTAGGTTTAGGGTTAGGGTTAGCGTTAGGGTTAGCGCTAGGGTTACGTTTAGGGTTAGGGATAGGGTTAGGTTTAGGGCTCGGGTTAGGGTTAGGGTTACGGTTATGGTTAGGGTTTGGGTTAGGGTTAGGGTTAGTGGTAGGGGTTGGGTTAGGGTTAGGGCTAGGGTCAGGGTTGGGGCTAGGGTTAGGGTTAGGGTTATTGTAAGTGAGAGGGTTAGGGCTAAGCCTAGGGTTATGCTTAGGGTTAGGGATACTGTTTGGGTTAGGGTTAGGGTTAGGGTAAGGGTTTGGGTTAGGGTTAGGGCTAGGGTGAGGTTTTGGGTTAGGGTTAGGGTTAGGGTTAGTTCTAGGGTTAGGGTTATCGTTAGGGTGACGCTTTGGGCTAGGGTTAGGGTTAGGGTTAGGTTTAGGTTTAGGGTTCGGGCTAGGGCTAGGGTTAGGGCTAGGGCTAGGGCTACGGATAGGGCTAGGGTAAGGTCTAGGGTTAGGGCTAGGGCTAGGGTAAGGGTTAGGGCTAGGGTTAGAACTAGAGCTAGGGCTAGGATTAGGGTTAGGGTTACAGTTAGTGAGAGGGTTAGGGCTAAGGCTAGTGTTAGGGTGAGATTTAGGTTTAGGGATATGGTTTTTTGTTAGGGTTAGGGTTATGGTTAGCGTTAGGATTAGGGTTAGGGCTAGGGTTAGGTCGAGGGTTAGGGTTAGGGTTAGGGTTAGGGCTAGGGTCAGGGTTGGGGCTAGGGTTAGGGTTAGGGTTATTGTAAGTGAGAGGGTTAGGGCTAAGCCTAGGGTTATGCTTAGGGTTAGGGATACTGTTTGGGTTAGGGTTAGGGTTAGGGTAAGGGTTTGGGTTAGGGTTAGGGCTAGGGTGAGGTTTAGGGTTAGGGTTAGTTTTAGGGTTAGTTCTAGGGATAGGGTTATCGTTAGGGTGACGCTTTGGGCTAGGGTTAGGGTTAGGGTTAGGGTTAGGGTTAGGGTTAGGGTTAGGTTTAGGGTTAGGGTTAGGGTTCGGGCTAGGGCTAGGGTTAGGGCTAGGGCTAGGGCTATGGATAGGGCTAGGGTAAGGTCTAGGGTTAGGGCTAGGGCTGGGGTTGGGGTTGAGGTTAGGGTTAGGGTTACGGTTGGGGTTGTGGTTGCTGTCGTGTTGTGGTTGGGGTTGGGGTTATGGTTTGAGTTTGGGTTCGGGTTCCGGATAGGGTTAGAATTAGTGTTAGGGTTAGGGTTAGGGCTAGGGCTAGGGTTAG
>NC_139475.1:13052500-13055000 GCF_057233095.1 Heloderma suspectum
GGGTTAGGGTTAGGGTTAGGGTGAGGGTGAGGGTTAGGGTTGGGGTTAGGGTGAGGGTCAGGGCTAGGGTTAGGGTGAGGGTTAGGGTTAGTGCTAGGGCCAGGGTTAGCATTAGGGTCAGGGCTACGGTTAGGGTTAGGGGTAGGGGTAGGGGTAGGGGTAGGATTAGGGTAGTGTTAGGGTCACGGCTATGGTTAGGGTTAGGGTTAGGGTTAGGGTTAGAGTTAGGGCAAGGGTTAGGGCTAGAGTTCAGGTTAGGTTTAGGGTAGGGTTAGGGCTAGGGCTAGGGTTACGGTTAGGGTTAGGGTTAGGTTTAGGGCGAGGGCTAGGGCTAGGGTTTGTGTTAGGGTTAGGGCTAGGGCTAGGGCTAGGGTTAGTGTTAGGGTTAGGGTTAGGGTTAGGGTTAGGTTTAGGTGTAGGGTTAGGGTTAGGCTTAGGGGCAGGTTTAGGGGTAGGGCTAGGGTTAGTTGTAGTGTTAGAGCTAGGGCTAGGGCTTGGGATAGGGATAGGGATAGGGATAGGGATAGGGATAGGGATCGGGTTAGTGTTAGTGTTAGTGTTAGGGCTAGGGCTAGGGTTAGGGTTAGGGTTAGGGTTAAGGTTAGGGTTAGGGTTAGGGTTAGGGTTAGGGCTAGGGATAGGGTTAGGGTTAGGGCTAGGGTTAGGGTTAGGGTTCGGGCTAAGATTAGGGCTAGGGTTAGGGCTAGGGCTAGGGCTAGGGCTAGGGTAACGGTTAGGGCTAGGGTTAGAGCTAGAGCTAGGGCTAGGGTTAGGGTTCAGGTTCAGGTTCAGTTTAGGGTTACAGTTTGGGTTAGGGGCAGGGGTAGGGGTAGGGCTATGGTTACGGCTAGGCCTAGGGTTAGGGCTAGGGCTAGGGTTAGGTTTAGGGTTAGCGTTAGAGTTAGGATTAGCGCTAGGGTTAGGGTTATGGTTAGGGTTAGGGTTAGGTTCAGGTTTAGGGCTCGGGTTAGTGTTAGGTTTAGGGTTACGGTTCTGGTTAGGGTTTGGGTTAGGGTTAGGGTTAGGATTAGGGCTAGGGCTAGTGTTAGGGCTAGGGCTAGGGCTAGGGTAACGGTTAGGACATGCGTTAGAGCTAGAGTTAGGGCTAGCGTTAGGGTTCAGGTTCAGTTTAGGGTTACAGTTTGAGTTAGGGGTAGGGGTAGGGTAGGGCTAGGGCTAGGGTTAGGGCTAGGCCTAGGGTTAGAATTAGGGCTAAGGTTAGGTTTAGGGTTAGGGTTAGCGTTAGGGTTAGCGCTAGGGTTACGTTTAGGGTTAGGGATAGGGTTAGGTTTAGGGCTCGGGTTAGGGTTAGGGTTACGGTTATGGTTAGGGTTTGGGTTAGGGTTAGGGTTAGTGGTAGGGGTTGGGTTAGGGTTAGGGCTAGGGTCAGGGTTGGGGCTAGGGTTAGGGTTAGGGTTATTGTAAGTGAGAGGGTTAGGGCTAAGCCTAGGGTTATGCTTAGGGTTAGGGATACTGTTTGGGTTAGGGTTAGGGTTAGGGTAAGGGTTTGGGTTAGGGTTAGGGCTAGGGTGAGGTTTTGGGTTAGGGTTAGGGTTAGGGTTAGTTCTAGGGTTAGGGTTATCGTTAGGGTGACGCTTTGGGCTAGGGTTAGGGTTAGGGTTAGGTTTAGGTTTAGGGTTCGGGCTAGGGCTAGGGTTAGGGCTAGGGCTAGGGCTACGGATAGGGCTAGGGTAAGGTCTAGGGTTAGGGCTAGGGCTAGGGTAAGGGTTAGGGCTAGGGTTAGAACTAGAGCTAGGGCTAGGATTAGGGTTAGGGTTACAGTTAGTGAGAGGGTTAGGGCTAAGGCTAGTGTTAGGGTGAGATTTAGGTTTAGGGATATGGTTTTTTGTTAGGGTTAGGGTTATGGTTAGCGTTAGGATTAGGGTTAGGGCTAGGGTTAGGTCGAGGGTTAGGGTTAGGGTTAGGGTTAGGGCTAGGGTCAGGGTTGGGGCTAGGGTTAGGGTTAGGGTTATTGTAAGTGAGAGGGTTAGGGCTAAGCCTAGGGTTATGCTTAGGGTTAGGGATACTGTTTGGGTTAGGGTTAGGGTTAGGGTAAGGGTTTGGGTTAGGGTTAGGGTTAGGGTTAGGGTTAGGGTTAGGGTTAGGGTTAGGGTTAGGGTTAGGTTTAGGGTTAGGGTTAGGGTTCGGGCTAGGGCTAGGGTTAGGGCTAGGGCTAGGGCTATGGATAGGGCTAGGGTAAGGTCTAGGGTTAGGGCTAGGGCTGGGGTTGGGTTTGAGGTTAGGGTTAGGGTTACGGTTGGGGTTGTGGTTGCTGTCGTGTTGTGGTTGGGGTTGGGGTTATGGTTTGAGTTTGGGTTCGGGTTCCGGATAGGGTTAGAATTAGTGTTAGGGTTAGGGTTAGGGCTAGGGCTAGGGTTAGGGGTAGGCTTAGGTTTAGGGATACGGTTTGGATTAGGGTTAGGGTTAGGGCTAGGGTTTGGGTTAGGGTTAGGGTTAGGATTAGGGCTAGGGCTAGTGTTAGCGCTAGGGCTAGGGCTAG
>NC_139475.1:13065000-13067500 GCF_057233095.1 Heloderma suspectum
CGCTTTGGGCTAGGGTTAGGGTTAGGGTTAGGGTTAGGTTTAGGGTTAGGGTTAGGGTTCGGGCTAGGGCTAGGGTTAGGGCTAGGGCTAGGGCTACGGATAGGGCTAGGGTAAGGTCTAGGGTTAGGGCTAGGGCTGGGGTTGGGGTTGAGGTTAGGGTTAGGGTTACGGTTGGGGTTGTGGTTGGTGTCGTGTTGTGGTTGGGGTTGGGGTTAGGGTTTGAGTTTGGGTTCGGGTTCCGGATAGGGTTAGAATTAGTGTTAGGGTTAGGGTTAGGGTTAGGGCTAGGGCTAGGGTTAGGGGTAGGCTTAGGTTTAGGGATACGGTTTGGATTAGGGTTAGGGTTAGGGCTAGGGCTAGGGTTTGGGTTAGGGTTAGGGTTAGGATTAGGGCTAGGGCTAGTGTTAGCGCTAGGGCTAGGGCTAGGGTAACGGTTAGGACATGCGTTAGAGCTAGAGTTAGGGCTAGCGTTAGGGTTCAGGTTCAGTTTAGGGTTACAGTTTGAGTTATGGGTAGGGGTAGGGTAGGGCTAGGGCTAGGGTTAGGGCTAGGCCTAGGGTTAGGGCTAGGGCTAGGGCTACGGATAGGGCTAGGGTAAGGTCTAGGGTTAGGGCTAGGGCTAGGGTAAGGGTTAGGGCTAGGGTTAGAACTAGAGCTAGGGCTAGGATTAGGGTTAGGGTTACAGTTAGTGAGAGGGTTAGGACTAAGACTAGTGTTAGGGTGAGATTTAGGTTTAGGGATATGGTTTTTTGTTAGGGTTAGGGTTATGGTTAGCGTTAGGATTAGGGTTAGGGCTAGGGTTAGGTCGAGGGTTAGGGTTAGGGTTAGGGTTAGGGTTAGGGTTAGGGCTAGGGTCAGGGTTGGGGCTAGGGTTAGGGTTAGGGTTATTGTAAGTGAGAGGGTTAGGGCTAAGCCTAGGGTTATGCTTAGGGTTAGGGATACTGTTTGGGTTAGGGTTAGGGTTAGGGTAAGGGTTTGGGTTAGGGTTAGGGCTAGGGTGAGGTTTAGGGTTAGGGTTAGGTTTAGGGTTAGTTCTAGGGTTAGGGTTATCGTTAGGGTGACGCTTTGGGCTAGGGTTAGGGTTAGGGTTAGGTTTAGGGTTAGGGTTAGGGTTCGGGCTAGCGCTAGGGTTAGGGCTAGGGTTAGGGCTAGGGCTACGGATAGGGCTAGGGTAAGGTCTAGGGTTAGGGCTAGGGCTGGGGTTGGGGTTGAGGTTAGGGTTAGGGTTATGGTTGGGGTTGTGGTTGCTGTCGTGTTGTGGTTGGGGTTGGGGTTAGGGTTTGAGTTTGGGTTCGGGTTCCGGATAGGGTTAGAATTAGTGTTAGGGTTAGGGTTAGGGCTAGGGCTAGGGTTAGGGGTAGGCTTAGGTTTAGGGATACGGTTTGGATTAGGGTTAGGGTTAGGGCTAGGGCTAGGGTTTGGGTTAGGGTTAGGGTTAGGATTAGGGCTAGGGCTAGTGTTAGCGCTAGGGCTAGGGCTAGGGTAACGGTTAGGACATGCGTTAGAGCTAGAGTTAGGGCTAGCGTTAGGGTTCAGGTTCAGTTTAGGGTTACAGTTTGAGTTTGGGGTAGGGGTAGGGTAGGGCTAGGGCTAGGGTTAGGGCTAGGCCTAGGGTTAGAATTAGGGCTAAGGTTAGGTTTAGGCTTAGGCTTAGCGTTAGGGTTAATGCTAGGGTTACGTTTAGGGTTAGTGATAGGGTTAGGTTTAGGGCTCGGGTTAGGGTTAGGGTTACTGTTATGGTTAGTGTTTGGGTTAGGGTTAGGGTTAGTGGTAGGGGTTGGGTTAGGGTTAGGGCTAGGGTCAGGGTTTGGGCTAGGGTTAGGGTTATGGTAAGTGAGAGGGCTAGGGCTAAGCCTAGGGTAAGGGTCAGGGTTAGGGTTAGGGATACTGTTTGGGTTAGGGTTAGGGTTACGGTTAGGGTTAGGGTTAGGGTTGGGGTTAGGGTTAGGGTTAGGGTTATGGTTAGGGTTAGGGTTAGGGCTAGGGTTATCATTAGAATTAGGGCTAGGGTTAGTGTTAGGGTTAGGTTTATGATTATGGTTAGGGTTTTGGTTAGGTTTAGTGGTAGGCTTTGGGTTAGGGTTAGGGCTAGGGTTTGGGTTAGGGTTTGGGTTAGGGTTAGGGTTAGGATTAGGGCTAGGGCTAGTCTTAGGGCTAGGCCTAGGGCTAGGGTAACGGTTAGGACATGCGTTAGAGCTAGAGTTAGGGCTAGCGTTAGGGTTCAGGTTCAGTTTAGGGTTACAGTTTGAGTTATGGGTAGGGGTAGGGTAGGGCTAGGGCTAGGGTTAGGGCTAGGCCTAGGGTTAGAATTAGGGCTAAGGTTAGGTTTAGGGTTAGGGTTAGCGTTAGGGTTAGCGCTAGGGTTACATTTAGGGTTAGGGATAGGGTTAGGTTTAGGGCTCGGGTTAGGGTTAGGGTTACGGTTATGGTTAGGGTTTGGGTTAGGGTTAGTGTTAGTGGTAGGGGTTGGGTTAGGGTTAGGGCTAGGGTCAGGGTTGGG
>NC_139475.1:13072500-13077500 GCF_057233095.1 Heloderma suspectum
AGAGCTAGGGCTAGGGCTTGGGATAGGGATAGGGATAGGGATAGGGATAGGGATAGGGATCGGGTTAGTGTTAGTGTTAGTGTTAGGGCTAGGGCTAGGGTTAGGGTTAGGGTTAGGGTTAAGGTTAGGGTTAGGGTTAGGGTTAGGGTTAGGGTTAGGGTTCGGGCTAAGATTAGGGCTAGGGTTAGGGCTAGGGCTAGGGCTAGGGCTAGGGTAACGGTTAGGGCTAGGGTTAGAGCTAGAGCTAGGGCTAGGGTTAGGGTTCAGGTTCAGGTTCAGTTTAGGGTTACAGTTTGGGTTAGGGGCAGGGGTAGGGGTAGGGCTATGGTTACGGCTAGGCCTAGGGTTAGGGCTAGGGCTAGGGTTAGGTTTAGGGTTAGCGTTAGAGTTAGGATTAGCGCTAGGGTTAGGGTTATGGTTAGGGTTAGGGTTAGGTTCAGGTTTAGGGCTCGGGTTAGTGTTAGGTTTAGGGTTACGGTTCTGGTTAGGGTTTGGGTTAGGGTTAGGGTTAGGATTAGGGCTAGGGCTAGTGTTAGGGCTAGGGCTAGGGCTAGGGTAACGGTTAGGACATGCGTTAGAGCTAGAGTTAGGGCTAGCGTTAGGGTTCAGGTTCAGTTTAGGGTTACAGTTTGAGTTAGGGGTAGGGGTAGGGTAGGGCTAGGGCTAGGGTTAGGGCTAGGCCTAGGGTTAGAATTAGGGCTAAGGTTAGGTTTAGGGTTAGGGTTAGCGTTAGGGTTAGCGCTAGGGTTACGTTTAGGGTTAGGGATAGGGTTAGGTTTAGGGCTCGGGTTAGGGTTAGGGTTACGGTTATGGTTAGGGTTTGGGTTAGGGTTAGGGTTAGTGGTAGGGGTTGGGTTAGGGTTAGGGCTAGGGTCAGGGTTGGGGCTAGGGTTAGGGTTAGGGTTATTGTAAGTGAGAGGGTTAGGGCTAAGCCTAGGGTTATGCTTAGGGTTAGGGATACTGTTTGGGTTAGGGTTAGGGTTAGGGTAAGGGTTTGGGTTAGGGTTAGGGCTAGGGTGAGGTTTTGGGTTAGGGTTAGGGTTAGGGTTAGTTCTAGGGTTAGGGTTATCGTTAGGGTGACGCTTTGGGCTAGGGTTAGGGTTAGGGTTAGGTTTAGGTTTAGGGTTCGGGCTAGGGCTAGGGTTAGGGCTAGGGCTAGGGCTACGGATAGGGCTAGGGTAAGGTCTAGGGTTAGGGCTAGGGCTAGGGTAAGGGTTAGGGCTAGGGTTAGAACTAGAGCTAGGGCTAGGATTAGGGTTAGGGTTACAGTTAGTGAGAGGGTTAGGGCTAAGGCTAGTGTTAGGGTGAGATTTAGGTTTAGGGATATGGTTTTTTGTTAGGGTTAGGGTTATGGTTAGCGTTAGGATTAGGGTTAGGGCTAGGGTTAGGTCGAGGGTTAGGGTTAGGGTTAGGGTTAGGGCTAGGGTCAGGGTTGGGGCTAGGGTTAGGGTTAGGGTTATTGTAAGTGAGAGGGTTAGGGCTAAGCCTAGGGTTATGCTTAGGGTTAGGGATACTGTTTGGGTTAGGGTTAGGGTTAGGGTAAGGGTTTGGGTTAGGGTTAGGGCTAGGGTGAGGTTTAGGGTTAGGGTTAGTTTTAGGGTTAGTTCTAGGGTTAGGGTTATCGTTAGGGTGACGCTTTGGGCTAGGGTTAGGGTTAGGGTTAGGGTTAGGGTTAGGTTTAGGGTTAGGGTTAGGGTTCGGGCTAGGGCTAGGGTTAGGGCTAGGGCTAGGGCTATGGATAGGGCTAGGGTAAGGTCTAGGGTTAGGGCTAGGGCTGGGGTTGGGTTTGAGGTTAGGGTTAGGGTTACGGTTGGGGTTGTGGTTGCTGTCGTGTTGTTGTTGGGGTTGGGGTTATGGTTTGAGTTTGGGTTCGGGTTCCGGATAGGGTTAGAATTAGTGTTAGGGTTAGGGTTAGGGCTAGGGCTAGGGTTAGGGGTAGGCTTAGGTTTAGGGATACGGTTTGGATTAGGGTTAGGGTTAGGGCTAGGGTTTGGGTTAGGGTTAGGGTTAGGATTAGGGCTAGGGCTAGTGTTAGCGCTAGGGCTAGGGCTAGGGTAACGGTTAGGACATGCGTTAGAGCTAGAGTTAGGGCTAGCGTTAGGGTTCAGGTTCAGTTTAGGGTTACAGTTTGAGTTTGGGGTAGGGGTAGGGTAGGGCTAGGGCTAGGGTTAGGGCTAGGCCTAGGGTTAGAATTAGGGCTAAGGTTAGGTTTAGGCTTAGGCTTAGCGTTAGGGTTAATGCTAGGGTTACGTTTAGGGTTAGTGATAGGGTTAGGTTTAGGGCTCGGGTTAGGGTTAGGGTTACTGTTACGGTTAGTGTTTGCGTTAGGGTTAGGGTTAGTGGTAGGGGTTGGGTTAGGGTTAGGGCTAGGGTCAGGGTTTGGGCTAGGGTTAGGGTTAGGGTTATGGTAAGTGAGAGGGCTAGGGCTAAGCCTAGGGTAAGGGTCAGGGTTAGGGTTAGGGATACTGTTTGGGTTAGGGTTAGGGTTACGGTTAGGGTTATGGTTAGGGTTGGGGTTAGGGTTAGGGTTAGGGTTATGGTTAGGGTTAGGGTTAGGGCTAGGGTTATCATTAGAGTTAGGGCTAGGGTTAGTGTTAGGGTTAGGGCTAGGGCTCGGGTTAGGGGTAGGCTTAGGTTTAGGGATACGGTTTGGATTAGTTTTAGGGTTAGGGCTAGGGTTTGGGTTAGGGTTAGGGTTAGGATTAGGGCTAGGGCTAGTGTTAGCGCTAGGGCTAGGGTAACGGTTAGGACATGCGTTAGAGCTAGAGTTAGGGCTAGCGTTAGGGTTCAGGTTCAGTTTAGGGTTACAGTTTGAGTTAGGGGTAGGGGTAGGGTAGGGCTAGGGCTAGGGTTAGGGCTAGGCCTAGGGTTAGAATTAGGGCTAAGGTTAGGTTTAGGGTTAGGGTTAGCGTTAGGGTTAGCGCTAGGGTTACGTTTAGGGTTAGGGATAGGGTTAGGTTTAGGGCTCGGGTTAGGGTTAGGGTTACGGTTATGGTTAGGGTTTGGGTTAGGGTTAGGGTTAGTGGTAGGGGTTGGGTTAGGGTTAGGGCTAGGGTCAGGGTTGGGGCTAGGGTTAGGGTTAGGGTTATTGTAAGTGAGAGCGTTAGGGCTAAGCCTAGGGTTATGCTTAGGGTTAGGGATACTGTTTGGGTTAGGGTTAGGGTTAGGGTAAGGGTTTGGGTTAGGGTTAGGGCTAGGGTGAGGTTTAGGGTTAGGGTTAGGTTTAGGGTTAGTTCTAGGGTTAGGGTTATCGTTAGGGTGACGCTTTGGGCTAGGGTTAGGGTTAGGGTTAGGGTTAGGTTTAGGGTTAGGGTTAGGGTTCGGGCTAGGGCTAGGGTTAGGGCTAGGGCTAGGGCTACGGATAGGGCTAGGGTAAGGTCTAGGGTTAGGGCTAGGGCTGGGGTTGGGGTTGAGGTTAGGGTTAGGGTTACGGTTGGGGTTGTGGTTGGTGTCGTGTTGTGGTTGGGGTTGGGGTTAGGGTTTGAGTTTGGGTTCGGGTTCCGGATAGGGTTAGAATTAGTGTTAGGGTTAGGGTTAGGGTTAGGGCTAGGGCTAGGGTTAGGGGTAGGCTTAGGTTTAGGGATACGGTTTGGATTAGGGTTAGGGTTAGGGCTAGGGCTAGGGCTAGGGTTTGGGTTAGGGTTAGGGTTAGGATTAGGGCTAGGGCTAGTGTTAGCGCTAGGGCTAGGGCTAGGGTAACGGTTAGGACATGCGTTAGAGCTAGAGTTAGGGCTAGCGTTAGGGTTCAGGTTCAGTTTAGGGTTACAGTTTGAGTTAGGGGTAGGGGTAGGGTAGGGCTAGGGCTAGGGTTAGGGCTAGGCCTAGGGTTAGAATTAGGGCTAAGGTTAGGTTTAGGGTTAGGGTTAGCGTTAGGGTTAGCGCTAGGGTTACGTTTAGGGTTAGGGATAGGGTTAGGTTTAGGGCTCGGGTTAGGGTTAGGGTTACGTTTATGGTTAGTGTTTGGGTTAGGGTTAGGGTTAGTGGTAGGGGTTGGGTTAGGGTTAGGGCTAGGGTCAGGGTTGGGGCTAGGGTTAGGGTTAGGGTTATTGTAAGTGAGAGGGTTAGGGCTAAGCCTAGGGTTATGCTTAGGGTTAGGGATACTGTTTGGGTTAGGGTTAGGGTTAGGGTAAGGGTTTGGGTTAGGGTTAGGGCTAGGGTGAGGTTTTGGGTTAGGGTTAGGGTTAGGGTTAGTTCTAGGGTTAGGGTTATCATTAGGGTGACGCTTTGGGCTAGGGTTAGGGTTAGGGTTAGGGTTAGGTTTAGGGTTAGGGTTCGGGCTAGGGCTAGGGTTAGGGCTAGGGCTAGGGCTACGGATAGGGCTAGGGTAAGGTCTAGGGTTAGGGCTAGGGCTAGGGTAAGGGTTAGGGCTAGGGTTAGAACTAGAGCTAGGGCTAGGATTAGGGTTAGGGTTACAGTTAGTGAGAGGGTTAGGACTAAGACTAGTGTTAGGGTGAGATTTAGGTTTAGGGATATGGTTTTTTGTTAGGGTTAGGGTTATGGTTAGCGTTAGGATTAGGGTTAGGGCTAGGGTTAGGTCGAGGGTTAGGGTTAGGGTTAGGGTTAGGGTTAGGGTTAGGGTTAGGGCTAGGGTCAGGGTTGGGGCTAGGGTTAGGGTTAGGGTTATTGTAAGTGAGAGGGTTAGGGCTAAGCCTAGGGTTATGCTTAGGGTTAGGGATACTGTTTGGGTTAGGGTTAGGGTTAGGGTAAGGGTTTGGGTTAGGGTTAGGGCTAGGGTGAGGTTTAGGGTTAGGGTTAGGTTTAGGGTTAGTTCTAGGGTTAGGGTTATCGTTAGGGTGACGCTTTGGGCTAGGGTTAGGGTTAGGGTTAGGTTTAGGGTTAGGGTTAGGGTTCGGGCTAGGGCTAGGGTTAGGGCTAGGGTTAGGGCTAGGGCTACGGATAGGGCTAGGGTAAGGTCTAGGGTTAGGGCTAGGGCTGGGGTTGGGGTTGAGGTTAGGGTTAGGGTTATGGTTGGGGTTGTGGTTGCTGTCGTGTTGTGGTTG
>NC_139475.1:13082500-13085000 GCF_057233095.1 Heloderma suspectum
GTTTAGGGTTAGGGTTAGGGTTAGGGTTTGGGCTAGGGCTAGGGTTAGGGCTAGGGCTAGGGCTACGGATAGGGCTAGGGTAAGGTCTAGGGTTAGGGCTAGGGCTGGGGTTGGGGTTGAGGTTAGGTTTAGGGTTACGGTTGGGGTTGTGGTTGGTGTCGTGTTGTGGTTGGGGTTGGGGTTAGGGTTTGAGTTTGGGTTCGGGTTCCGGACAGGGTTAGAATTAGTGTTAGGGTTAGGGTTAGGGCTAGGGCTAGGGTTAGGGGTAGGCTTAGGTTTAGGGATACGGTTTGGATTAGGGTTAGGGTTAGGGCTAGGGTTTGGGTTAGGGTTAGGGTTAGGATTAGGGCTAGGGCTAGTGTTAGCGCTAGGGCTAGGGCTAGGGTAACGGTTAGGACATGCGTTAGAGCTAGAGTTAGGGCTAGCGTTAGGGTTCAGGTTCAGTTTAGGGTTACAGTTTGAGTTAGGGGTAGGGGTAGGGTAGGGCTAGGGCTAGGGTTAGGGCTAGGCCTAGGGTTAGAATTAGGGCTAAGGTTAGGTTTAGGCTTAGGCTTAGCGTTAGGGTTAATGCTAGGGTTACGTTTAGGGTTAGTGATAGGGTTAGGTTTAGGGCTCGGGTTAGGGTTAGGGTTACTGTTACGGTTAGTGTTTGGGTTAGGGTTAGGGTTAGTGGTAGGGGTTGGGTTAGGGTTAGGGCTAGGGTCAGGGTTTGGGCTAGGGTTAGGGTTAGGTTTATGGTAAGTGAGAGGGCTAGGGCTAAGCCTAGGGTAAGGGTCAGGGTTAGGGTTAGGGATACTGTTTGGGTTAGGGTTAGGGTTAGGGTTAGGGTTAGGTTTAGGGTTAGGGTTAGGGTTAGGGCTAGGGTTATCATTAGGGTTAGGGCTAGGGTTAGGGTTAGGGTTAGGTTTATGATTATGGTTAGGGTTTTGGTTAGGTTTAGTGGTAGGCTTTGGGTTAGGGTTAGGGCTAGGGTTTGGGTTAGGGTTAGGGTTAGGGTTAGGATTAGGGCTAGGGCTAATCTTAGGGCTAGGGCTAGGGCTAGGGTAACGGTTAGGACATGCGTTAGAGCTAGAGTTAGGGCTAGCGTTAGGGTTCAGGTTCAGTTTAGGGTTACAGTTTGAGTTAGGGGTAGGGGTAGGGTAGGGCTAGGGCTAGGGTTAGGGCTAGGCCTAGGGTTAGAATTAGGGCTAAGGTTAGGTTTAGGGTTAGGGTTAGCGTTAGGGTTAGCGCTAGGGTTACGTTTAGGGTTAGGGATAGGGTTAGGTTTAGGGCTCGGGTTAGGGTTAGGGTTACGGTTATTGTTAGGGTTTGGGTTAGGGTTAGGGTTAGTGGTAGGGGTTGGGTTAGGGTTAGGGCTAGGGTCAGGGTTGGGGCTAGGGTTAGTGTTAGGGTTATTGTAAGTGAGAGGGTTAGGGCTAAGCCTAGGGTTATGCTTAGGGTTAGGGATACTGTTTGGGTTAGGGTTAGGGTTAGGGTTAGGGTAAGGGTTTGGGTTAGGGTTAGGGCTAGGGTGAGGTTTAGGGTTAGGGTTAGGGTTAGTTCTAGGGTTAGGGTTATCGTTAGGGTGACGCTTTGGGCTAGGGTTAGGGTTAGGGTTAGGTTTAGGGTTAGGGTTAGGGTTCGGGCTAGGGCTAGGGTTAGGGCTAGGGCTAGGGCTACGGATAGGGCTAGGGTAAGGTCTAGGGTTAGGGCTAGGGCTAGGGTAAGGGTTAGGGCTAGGGTTAGAACTAGAGCTAGGGCTAGGATTAGGGTTAGGGTTACAGTTAGTGAGAGGGTTAGGGCTAAGGCTAGTGTTAGGGTGAGATTTAGGTTTAGGGATATGGTTTTTTGTTAGGGTTAGTGTTATGGTTAGCATTAGGATTAGGGTTAGGGCGAGGGTTAGGTCGAGGGTTAGGGTTAGGGCTAGGGTTAGGGTTAGGGTTAGGGTTAGGGTTAGGGTTAAGGTTAGGGTTAGGGTTAGGGTTAGGGTTAGGGTTAGGGCTGGGGTTGGGGTTGAGGTTAGGGTTAGGGTTACGGTTGGGGTTGTGGTTGGTGTCGTGTTGTGGTTGGGGTTGGGGTTAGGGTTTGAGTTTGGGTTCGGGTTCCGGATAGGGTTAGAATTAGTGTTAGGGTTAGGGTTAGGGCTAGGGCTAGGGGTAGGGGTAGGCTTAGGTTTAGGTTTCGGGATACGGTTTGGATTAGGGTTAGGGTTAGGGCTAGGGTTTGGGTTAGGGTTAGGGTTAGGATTAGAGCTAGGGCTAGTGTTAGCGCTCGTGCTAGGGTAACGGTTAGGACATGCGTTAGAGCTAGAGTTAGGTCTAGCGTTAGGGTTCAAGTTCAGTTTAGGGTTACAGTTTGAGTTAGGGGTAGGGGTAGGGTAGGGCTAGGGCTAGGGTTAGGGCTAGGCCTAGGGTTAGAATTAGGGCTAAGGTTAGGTTTAGGCTTAGGCTTAGCGTTAGGGTTAATGCTAGGGTTACGTTTAGGGTTAGTGATAGGGTTAGGTTTAGGGCTCGGGTTAGGG
>NC_139475.1:13100000-13102500 GCF_057233095.1 Heloderma suspectum
TAGGCCTAGGGTTAGAATTAGGGCTAAGGTTAGGTTTAGGGTTAGGGTTAGCATTAGGGTTAGCGCTAGGGTTACGTTTAGGGTTAGGGATAGGGTTAGGTTTAGGGCTCGGGTTAGGGTTAGGGTTACGGTTATTGTTAGGGTTTGGGTTAGGGTTAGGGTTAGTGGTAGGGGTTGGGTTAGGGTTAGGGCTAGGGTCAGGGTTGGGGCTAGGGTTAGTGTTAGGGTTATTGTAAGTGAGAGGGTTAGGGCTAAGCCTAGGGTTATGCTTAGGGTTAGGGATACTGTTTGGGTTAGGGTTAGGGTTAGGGTTAGGGTAAGGGTTTGGGTTAGGGTTAGGGCTAGGGTGAGGTTTAGGGTTAGGGTTAGGGTTAGTTCTAGGGTTAGGGTTATCGTTAGGGTGACGCTTTGGGCTAGGGTTAGGGTTAGGGTTAGGTTTAGGGTTAGGGTTAGGGTTCGGGCTAGGGCTAGGGTTAGGGCTAGGGCTAGGGCTACGGATAGGGCTAGGGTAAGGTCTAGGGTTAGGGCTAGGGCTAGGGTAAGGGTTAGGGCTAGGGTTAGAACTAGAGCTAGGGCTAGGATTAGGGTTAGGGTTACAGTTAGTGAGAGGGTTAGGGCTAAGGCTAGTGTTAGGGTGAGATTTAGGTTTAGGGATATGGTTTTTTGTTAGGGTTAGGGTTATGGTTAGCATTAGGATTAGGGTTAGGGCGAGGGTTAGGTCGAGGGTTAGGGTTAGGGCTAGGGTTAGGGTTAGGGTTAGGGTTAGGGTTAGGGTTAGGGTTAGGGTTAAGGTTAGGGTTAGGGTTAGGGTTAGGGTTAGGGCTGGGGTTGGGGTTGAGGTTAGGGTTAGGGTTACGGTTGGGGTTGTGGTTGGTGTCGTGTTGTGGTTGGGGTTGGGGTTAGGGTTTGAGTTTGGGTTCGGGTTCCGGATAGGGTTAGAATTAGTGTTAGGGTTAGGGTTAGGGCTAGGGCTAGGGTTAGGGGTAGGCTTAGGTTTAGGTTTCGGGATACGGTTTGGATTAGGGTTAGGGTTAGGGCTAGGGTTTGGGTTAGGGTTAGGGTTAGGATTAGAGCTAGGGCTAGTGTTAGCGCTCGTGCTAGGGTAACGGTTAGGACATGCGTTAGAGCTAGAGTTAGGGCTAGCGTTAGGGTTCAGGTTCAGTTTAGGGTTACAGTTTGAGTTAGGGGTAGGGGTAGGGTAGGGCTAGGGCTAGGGTTAGGGCTAGGCCTAGGGTTAGAATTAGGGCTAAGGTTAGGTTTAGGCTTAGGCTTAGCGTTAGGGTTAATGCTAGGGTTACGTTTAGGGTTAGTGATAGGGTTAGGTTTAGGGCTCGGGTTAGGGTTAGGGTTACTGTTACGGTTAGTGTTTGGGTTAGGTTTACGGTTAGTGGTAGGGGTTGGGTTAGGGTTAGGGCTAGGGTCAGGGTTTGGGCTAGGGTTAGGGTTAGGGTTATGGTAAGTGAGAGGGCTAGGGCTAAGCCTAGGGTAAGGGTCAGGGTTAGGGTTAGGGATACTGTTTGGGTTAGGGTTAGGGTTACGGTTAGGGTTAGGGTTAGGGTTAGGGTGACGGTTAGGGTTAGGGTTGGGGTTAGGGTGAGGGTCAGGGCTAGGGTTAGGGTGAGGGTTAGGGTTAGTGTTAGGGCCAGGGTTAGCATTCGGGTCAGGGCTACGGTTAGGGTTAGGGGTAGGGGTAGGGGTAGGATTAGGGTAGTGTTAGGGTTACGGCTATGGTTAGGGTTAGGGTTAGGGTTAGGGTTAGGGTTAGGGTTAGGGTTAGAGTTAGGGCAAGGGTTAGGGCTAGAGTTCAGGTTAGGTTTAGGGTAGGGTTAGGGCTAGGGCTAGGGTTAGGGTTAGGGTTAGGGTTAGGTTTAGGGCGAGGGCTAGGGCTAGGGTTTGTGTTAGGGTTAGGGCTAGGGCTAGGGCTAGGGTTAGGGTTAGGGTTAGGGTTAGGGTTAGGGTTAGGTTTAGGTGTAGGGTTAGGGTTAGGCTCAGGGGCAGGTTTAGGGGTAGGGCTAGGGTTAGTTGTAGTGTTAGAGCTAGGGCTAGGGCTTGGGATAGGGATAGGGATAGGGATAGGGATAGGGATAGGGATAGGGATAGGGATAGGGATAGGGATCGGGTTAGTGTTAGTGTTAGTGTTAGGGCTAGGGCTAGGGTTAGGGTTAGGGTTAGGGTTAAGGTTAGGGTTAGGGTTAGGGTTAGGGTTAGGGTTAGGGCTAGGGTTAGGGTTAGGGTTAGGGCTAGGGTTAGGGTTAGGGTTCGGGCTAAGATTAGGGCTAGGGTTAGGGCTAGGGCTAGGGCTAGGGTAACGGTTAGGGCTAGGGTTAGAGCTAGAGCTAGGGCTAGGGTTAGGGTTCAGTTTCAGGTCCAGTTTAGGGTTACAGTTTGGGTTAGGGGCAGGGGTAGGGGTAGGGGTATGGTTACGGCTAGGCCTAGGGTTAGGGCTAGGGCTAGGGTTAGGTTTAGGGTTAGCGTTAGAGTTAGGATTAGCGCTAGGGTT
>NC_139475.1:13110000-13112500 GCF_057233095.1 Heloderma suspectum
GTTCTGGTTAGGGTTTGGGTTAGGGTTAGGGTTAGGATTAGGGCTAGGGCTAGTGTTAGGGCTAGGGCTAGGGCTAGGGTAACGGTTAGGACATGCGTTAGAGCTAGAGTTAGGGCTAGCGTTAGGGTTCAGGTTCAGTTTAGGGTTACAGTTTGAGTTAGGGGTAGGGGTAGGGTAGGGCTAGGGCTAGGGTTAGGGCTAGGCCTAGGGTTAGAATTAGGGCTAAGGTTAGGTTTAGGGTTAGGGTTAGCGTTAGGGTTAGCGCTAGGGTTACGTTTAGGGTTAGGGATAGGGTTAGGTTTAGGGCTCGGGTTAGGGTTAGGGTTACGGTTATGGTTAGGGTTTGGGTTAGGGTTAGGGTTAGTGGTAGGGGTTGGGTTAGGGTTAGGGCTAGGGTCAGGGTTGGGGCTAGGGTTAGGGTTAGGGTTATTGTAAGTGAGAGGGTTAGGGCTAAGCCTAGGGTTATGCTTAGGTTTAGGGATACTGTTTGGGTTAGGGTTAGGGTTAGGGTAAGGGTTTGGGTTAGGGTTAGGGCTAGGGTGAGGTTTTGGGTTAGGGTTAGGGTTAGGGTTAGTTCTAGGGTTAGGGTTATCGTTAGGGTGACGCTTTGGGCTAGGGTTAGGGTTAGGGTTAGGTTTAGGTTTAGGGTTCGGGCTAGGGCTAGGGTTAGGGCTAGGGCTAGGGCTACGGATAGGGCTAGGGTAAGGTCTAGGGTTAGGGCTAGGGCTAGGGTAAGGGTTAGGGCTAGGGTTAGAACTAGAGCTAGGGCTAGGATTAGGGTTAGGGTTACAGTTAGTGAGAGGGTTAGGGCTAAGGCTAGTGTTAGGGTGAGATTTAGGTTTAGGGATATGGTTTTTTGTTAGGGTTAGGGTTATGGTTAGCGTTAGGATTAGGGTTAGGGCTAGGGTTAGGTCGAGGGTTAGGGTTAGGGTTAGGGTTAGGGCTAGGGTCAGGGTTGGGGCTAGGGTTAGGGTTAGGGTTATTGTAAGTGAGAGGGTTAGGGCTAAGCCTAGGGTTATGCTTAGGGTTAGGGATACTGTTTGGGTTAGGGTTAGGGTTAGGGTAAGGGTTTGGGTTAGGGTTAGGGCTAGGGTGAGGTTTAGGGTTAGGGTTAGTTTTAGGGTTAGTTCTAGGGTTAGGGTTATCGTTAGGGTGACGCTTTGGGCTAGGGTTAGGGTTAGGGTTAGGGTTAGGGTTAGGGTTAGGTTTAGGGTTAGGGTTAGGGTTCGGGCTAGGGCTAGGGTTAGGGCTAGGGCTAGGGCTATGGATAGGGCTAGGGTAAGGTCTAGGGTTAGGGCTAGGGCTGGGGTTGGGGTTGAGGTTAGGGTTAGGGTTACGGTTGGGGTTGTGGTTGCTGTCGTGTTGTGGTTGGGGTTGGGGTTATGGTTTGAGTTTGGGTTCGGGTTCCGGATAGGGTTAGAATTAGTGTTAGGGTTAGGGTTAGGGCTAGGGCTAGGGTTAGGGGTAGGCTTAGGTTTAGGGATACGGTTTGGATTAGGGTTAGGGTTAGGGCTAGGGTTTGGGTTAGGGTTAGGGTTAGGATTAGGGCTAGGGCTAGTGTTAGCGCTAGGGCTAGGGCTAGGGTAACGGTTAGGACATGCGTTAGAGCTAGAGTTAGGGCTAGCGTTAGGGTTCAGGTTCAGTTTAGGGTTACAGTTTGAGTTTGGGGTAGGGGTAGGGTAGGGCTAGGGCTAGGGTTAGGGCTAGGCCTAGGGTTAGAATTAGGGCTAAGGTTAGGTTTAGGCTTAGGCTTAGCGTTAGGGTTAATGCTAGGGTTACGTTTAGGGTTAGTGATAGGGTTAGGTTTAGGGCTCGGGTTAGGGTTAGGGTTACTGTTACGGTTAGTGTTTGCGTTAGGGTTAGGGTTAGTGGTAGGGGTTGGGTTAGGGTTAGGGCTAGGGTCAGGGTTTGGGCTAGGGTTAGGGTTAGGGTTATGGTAAGTGAGAGGGCTAGGGCTAAGCCTAGGGTAAGGGTCAGGGTTAGGGTTAGGGATACTGTTTGGGTTAGGGTTAGGGTTACGGTTAGGGTTATGGTTAGGGTTGGGGTTAGGGTTAGGGTTAGGGTTATGGTTAGGGTTAGGGTTAGGGCTAGGGTTATCATTAGAGTTAGGGCTAGGGTTAGTGTTAGGGTTAGGGCTAGGGCTCGGGTTAGGGGTAGGCTTAGGTTTAGGGATACGGTTTGGATTAGTTTTAGGGTTAGGGCTAGGGTTTGGGTTAGGGTTAGGGTTAGGATTAGGGCTAGTGTTAGGGCTAGGGCTAGGGCTAGGGTAACGGTTAGGACATGCGTTAGAGCTAGAGTTAGGGCTAGCGTTAGGGTTCAGGTTCAGTTTAGGGTTACAGTTTGAGTTAGGGGTAGGGGTAGGGTAGGGCTAGGGCTAGGGTTAGGGCTAGGCCTAAGGTTAGAATTAGGGCTAAGGTTAGGTTTAGGGTTAGGGTTAGCGTTAGGGTTAGCGCTAGGGTTACGTTTAGGGTTAGGGATAGGGTTAGGTTTAGGGCTCGGG
>NC_139475.1:13117500-13120000 GCF_057233095.1 Heloderma suspectum
AAGGTCTAGGGTTAGGGCTAGGGCTGGGGTTGGGGTTGAGGTTAGGTTTAGGGTTACGGTTGGGGTTGTGGTTGGTGTCGTGTTGTGGTTGGGGTTGGGGTTAGGGTTTGAGTTTGGGTTCGGGTTCCGGACAGGGTTAGAATTAGTGTTAGGGTTAGGGTTAGGGCTAGGGCTAGGGTTAGGGGTAGGCTTAGGTTTAGGGATACGGTTTGGATTAGGGTTAGGGTTAGGGCTAGGGTTTGGGTTAGGGTTAGGGTTAGGATTAGGGCTAGGGCTAGTGTTAGCGCTAGGGCTAGGGCTAGGGTAACGGTTAGGACATGCGTTAGAGCTAGAGTTAGGGCTAGCGTTAGGGTTCAGGTTCAGTTTAGGGTTACAGTTTGAGTTAGGGGTAGGGGTAGGGTAGGGCTAGGGCTAGGGTTAGGGCTAGGCCTAGGGTTAGAATTAGGGCTAAGGTTAGGTTTAGGCTTAGGCTTAGCGTTAGGGTTAATGCTAGGGTTACGTTTAGGGTTAGTGATAGGGTTAGGTTTAGGGCTCGGGTTAGGGTTAGGGTTACTGTTACGGTTAGTGTTTGGGTTAGGGTTAGGGTTAGTGGTAGGGGTTGGGTTAGGGTTAGGGCTAGGGTCAGGGTTTGGGCTAGGGTTAGGGTTAGGTTTATGGTAAGTGAGAGGGCTAGGGCTAAGCCTAGGGTAAGGGTCAGGGTTAGGGTTAGGGATACTGTTTGGGTTAGGGTTAGGGTTATGGTTAGGGTTAGGGTTAGGTTTAGGGTTAGGGTTAGGGTTAGGGCTAGGGTTATCATTAGGGTTAGGGCTAGGGTTAGGGTTAGGGTTAGGTTTATGATTATGGTTAGGGTTTTGGTTAGGTTTAGTGGTAGGCTTTGGGTTAGGGTTAGGGCTAGGGTTTGGGTTAGGGTTAGGGTTAGGGTTAGGATTAGGGCTAGGGCTAATCTTAGGGCTAGGGCTAGGGCTAGGGTAACGGTTAGGACATGCGTTAGAGCTAGAGTTAGGGCTAGCGTTAGGGTTCAGGTTCAGTTTAGGGTTACAGTTTGAGTTAGGGGTAGGGGTAGGGTAGGGCTAGGGCTAGGGTTAGGGCTAGGCCTAGGGTTAGAATTAGGGCTAAGGTTAGGTTTAGGGTTAGGGTTAGCATTAGGGTTAGCGCTAGGGTTACGTTTAGGGTTAGGGATAGGGTTAGGTTTAGGGCTCGGGTTAGGGTTAGGGTTACGGTTATTGTTAGGGTTTGGGTTAGGGTTAGGGTTAGTGGTAGGGGTTGGGTTAGGGTTAGGGCTAGGGTCAGGGTTGGGGCTAGGGTTAGTGTTAGGGTTATTGTAAGTGAGAGGGTTAGGGCTAAGCCTAGGGTTATGCTTAGGGTTAGGGATACTGTTTGGGTTAGGGTTAGGGTTAGGGTTAGGGTAAGGGTTTGGGTTAGGGTTAGGGCTAGGGTGAGGTTTAGGGTTAGGGTTAGGGTTAGTTCTAGGGTTAGGGTTATCGTTAGGGTGACGCTTTGGGCTAGGGTTAGGGTTAGGGTTAGGTTTAGGGTTAGGGTTAGGGTTCGGGCTAGGGCTAGGGTTAGGGCTAGGGCTAGGGCTACGGATAGGGCTAGGGTAAGGTCTAGGGTTAGGGCTAGGGCTAGGGTAAGGGTTAGGGCTAGGGTTAGAACTAGAGCTAGGGCTAGGATTAGGGTTAGGGTTACAGTTAGTGAGAGGGTTAGGGCTAAGGCTAGTGTTAGGGTGAGATTTAGGTTTAGGGATATGGTTTTTTGTTAGGGTTAGGGTTATGGTTAGCATTAGGATTAGGGTTAGGGCGAGGGTTAGGTCGAGGGTTAGGGTTAGGGCTAGGGTTAGGGTTAGGGTTAGGGTTAGGGTTAGGGTTAGGGTTAAGGTTAGGGTTAGGGTTAGGGTTAGGGTTAGGGCTGGGGTTGGGGTTGAGGTTAGGGTTAGGGTTACGGTTGGGGTTGTGGTTGGTGTCGTGTTGTGGTTGGGGTTGGGGTTAGGGTTTGAGTTTGGGTTCGGGTTCCGGATAGGGTTAGAATTAGTGTTAGGGTTAGGGTTAGGGCTAGGGCTAGGGTTAGGGGTAGGCTTAGGTTTAGGTTTCGGGATACGGTTTGGATTAGGGTTAGGGTTAGGGCTAGGGTTTGGGTTAGGGTTAGGGTTAGGATTAGAGCTAGGGCTAGTGTTAGCGCTCGTGCTAGGGTAACGGTTAGGACATGCGTTAGAGCTAGAGTTAGGGCTAGCGTTAGGGTTCAGGTTCAGTTTAGGGTTACAGTTTGAGTTAGGGGTAGGGGTAGGGTAGGGCTAGGGCTAGGGTTAGGGCTAGGCCTAGGGTTAGAATTAGGGCTAAGGTTAGGTTTAGGCTTAGGCTTAGCGTTAGGGTTAATGCTAGGGTTACGTTTAGGGTTAGTGATAGGGTTAGGTTTAGGGCTCGGGTTAGGGTTAGGGTTACTGTTACGGTTAGTGTTTGGGTTAGGTTTACGGTTAGTGGTAGGGGTTGGGTTAGGGTTAGGGCTA
>NC_139475.1:13127500-13132500 GCF_057233095.1 Heloderma suspectum
TTAGGGTGAGGGTTAGGGTTAGGGTTGGGGTTAGGTTGAGGGTCAGGGCTAGGGTTAGGGTGAGGGATACTGTTTGGGTTAGGGTTAGGGTTACAGTTAGGGTTAGGGTTAGGGTTAGGGTTAGGGTGAGGGTGAGGGTTAGGGTTGGGGTTAGGGTGAGGGTCAGGGCTAGGGTTAGGGTGAGGGTTAGGGTTAGTGCTAGGGCCAGGGTTAGCATTAGGGTCAGGGCTACGGTTAGGGTTAGGGGTAGGGGTAGGGGTAGGGGTAGGATTAGGGTAGTGTTAGGGTCACGGCTATGGTTAGGGTTAGGGTTAGGGTTAGGGTTAGGGTTAGGGTTAGGGTTAGAGTTAGGGCAAGGGTTAGGGCTAGAGTTCAGGTTAGGTTTAGGGTAGGGTTAGGGCTAGGGCTAGGGTTACGGTTAGGGTTAGGGTTAGGTTTAGGGCGAGGGCTAGGGCTAGGGTTTGTGTTAGGGTTAGGGCTAGGGCTAGGGTTAGTGTTAGGGTTAGGGTTAGGGTTAGGGTTAGGTTTAGGTGTAGGGTTAGGGTTAGGCTTAGGGGCAGGTTTAGGGGTAGGGCTAGGGTTAGTTGTAGTGTTAGAGCTAGGGCTAGGGCTTGGGATAGGGATAGGGATAGGGATAGGGATAGGGATAGGGATCGGGTTAGTGTTAGTGTTAGTGTTAGGGCTAGGGCTAGGGTTAGGGTTAGGGTTAGGGTTAAGGTTAGGGTTAGGGTTAGGGTTAGGGTTAGGGTTAGGGTTAGGGTTCGGGCTAAGATTAGGGCTAGGGTTAGGGCTAGGGCTAGGGCTAGGGCTAGGGTAACGGTTAGGGCTAGGGTTAGAGCTAGAGCTAGGGCTAGGGTTAGGGTTCAGGTTCAGGTTCAGTTTAGGGTTACAGTTTGGGTTAGGGGCAGGGGTAGGGGTAGGGCTATGGTTACGGCTAGGCCTAGGGTTAGGGCTAGGGCTAGGGTTAGGTTTAGGGTTAGCGTTAGAGTTAGGATTAGCGCTAGGGTTAGGGTTATGGTTAGGGTTAGGGTTAGGTTCAGGTTTAGGGCTCGGGTTAGTGTTAGGTTTAGGGTTACGGTTCTGGTTAGGGTTTGGGTTAGGGTTAGGGTTAGGATTAGGGCTAGGGCTAGTGTTAGGGCTAGGGCTAGGGCTAGGGTAACGGTTAGGACATGCGTTAGAGCTAGAGTTAGGGCTAGCGTTAGGGTTCAGGTTCTGTTTAGGGTTACAGTTTGAGTTAGGGGTAGGGGTAGGGTAGGGCTAGGGCTAGGGTTAGGGCTAGGCCTAGGGTTAGAATTAGGGCTAAGGTTAGGTTTAGGGTTAGGGTTAGCGTTAGGGTTAGCGCTAGGGTTACGTTTAGGGTTAGGGATAGGGTTAGGTTTAGGGCTCGGGTTAGGGTTAGGGTTACGGTTATGGTTAGGGTTTGGGTTAGGGTTAGGGTTAGTGGTAGGGGTTGGGTTAGGGTTAGGGCTAGGGTCAGGGTTGGGGCTAGGGTTAGGGTTAGGGTTATTGTAAGTGAGAGGGTTAGGGCTAAGCCTAGGGTTATGCTTAGGGTTAGGGATACTGTTTGGGTTAGGGTTAGGGTTAGGGTAAGGGTTTGGGTTAGGGTTAGGGCTAGGGTGAGGTTTTGGGTTAGGGTTAGGGTTAGGGTTAGTTCTAGGGTTAGGGTTATCGTTAGGGTGACGCTTTGGGCTAGGGTTAGGGTTAGGGTTAGGTTTAGGTTTAGGGTTCGGGCTAGGGCTAGGGTTAGGGCTAGGGCTAGGGCTACGGATAGGGCTAGGGTAAGGTCTAGGGTTAGGGCTAGGGCTAGGGTAAGGGTTAGGGCTAGGGTTAGAACTAGAGCTAGGGCTAGGATTAGGGTTAGGGTTACAGTTAGTGAGAGGGTTAGGGCTAAGGCTAGTGTTAGGGTGAGATTTAGGTTTAGGGATATGGTTTTTTGTTAGGGTTAGGGTTATGGTTAGCGTTAGGATTAGGGTTAGGGCTAGGGTTAGGTCGAGGGTTAGGGTTAGGGTTAGGGTTAGGGCTAGGGTCAGGGTTGGGGCTAGGGTTAGGGTTAGGGTTATTGTAAGTGAGAGGGTTAGGGCTAAGCCTAGGGTTATGCTTAGGGTTAGGGATACTGTTTGGGTTAGGGTTAGGGTTAGGGTAAGGGTTTGGGTTAGGGTTAGGGCTAGGGTGAGGTTTAGGGTTAGGGTTAGTTTTAGGGTTAGTTCTAGGGTTAGGGTTATCGTTAGGGTGACGCTTTGGGCTAGGGTTAGGGTTAGGGTTAGGGTTAGGGTTAGGTTTAGGGTTAGGGTTAGGGTTCGGGCTAGGGCTAGGGTTAGGGCTAGGGCTAGGGCTATGGATAGGGCTAGGGTAAGGTCTAGGGTTAGGGCTAGGGCTGGGGTTGGGGTTGAGGTTAGGGTTAGGGTTACGGTTGGGGTTGTGGTTGCTGTCGTGTTGTGGTTGGGGTTGGGGTTATGGTTTGAGTTTGGGTTCGGGTTCCGGATAGGGTTAGAATTAGTGTTAGGGTTAGGGTTAGGGCTAGGGCTAGGGTTAGGGGTAGGCTTAGGTTTAGGGATACGGTTTGGATTAGGGTTAGGGTTAGGGCTAGGGTTTGGGTTAGGGTTAGGGTTAGGATTAGGGCTAGGGCTAGTGTTAGCGCTAGGGCTAGGGCTAGGGTAACGGTTAGGACATGCGTTAGAGCTAGAGTTAGGGCTAGCGTTAGGGTTCAGGTTCAGTTTAGGGTTACAGTTTGAGTTTGGGGTAGGGGTAGGGTAGGGCTAGGGCTAGGGTTAGGGCTAGGCCTAGGGTTAGAATTAGGGCTAAGGTTAGGTTTAGGCTTAGGCTTAGCGTTAGGGTTAATGCTAGGGTTACGTTTAGGGTTAGTGATAGGGTTAGGTTTAGGGCTCGGGTTAGGGTTAGGGTTACTGTTACGGTTAGTGTTTGCGTTAGGGTTAGGGTTAGTGGTAGGGGTTGGGTTAGGGTTAGGGCTAGGGTCAGGGTTTGGGCTAGGGTTAGGGTTAGGGTTATGGTAAGTGAGAGGGCTAGGGCTAAGCCTAGGGTAAGGGTCAGGGTTAGGGTTAGGGATACTGTTTGGGTTAGGGTTAGGGTTACAGTTAGGGTTATGGTTAGGGTTGGGGTTAGGGTTAGGGTTAGGGTTATGGTTAGGGTTAGGGTTAGGGCTAGGGTTATCATTAGAGTTAGGGCTAGGGTTAGTGTTAGGGTTAGGGCTAGGGCTCGGGTTAGGGGTAGGCTTAGGTTTAGGGATACGGTTTGGATTAGTTTTAGGGTTAGGGCTAGGGTTTGGGTTAGGGTTAGGGTTAGGATTAGGGCTAGGGCTAGTGTTAGCGCTAAGGCTAGGGTAACGGTTAGGACATGCGTTAGAGCTAGAGTTAGGGCTAGCGTTAGGGTTCAGGTTCAGTTTAGGGTTACAGTTTGAGTTATGGGTAGGGGTAGGGTAGGGCTAGGGCTAGGGTTAGGGCTAGGCCTAGGGTTAGAATTAGGGCTAAGGTTAGGTTTAGGGTTAGGGTTAGCGTTAGGGTTAGCGCTAGGGTTACGTTTAGGGTTAGGGATAGGGTTAGGTTTAGGGCTCGGGTTAGGGTTAGGGTTACGGTTATGGTTAGGGTTTGGGTTAGGGTTAGGGTTAGTGGTAGGGGTTGGGTTAGGGTTAGGGCTAGGGTCAGGGTTGGGGCTAGGGTTAGGGTTAGGGTTATTGTAAGTGAGAGCGTTAGGGCTAAGCCTAGGGTTATGCTTAGGGTTAGGGATACTGTTTGGGTTAGGGTTAGGGTTAGGGTAAGGGTTTGGGTTAGGGTTAGGGCTAGGGTGAGGTTTAGGGTTAGGGTTAGGTTTAGGGTTAGTTCTAGGGTTAGGGTTATCGTTAGGGTGACGCTTTGGGCTAGGGTTAGGGTTAGGGTTAGGGTTAGGTTCAGGGTTAGGGTTAGGGTTCGGGCTAGGGCTAGGGTTAGGGCTAGGGCTAGGGCTACGGATAGGGCTAGGGTAAGGTCTAGGGTTAGGGCTAGGGCTGGGGTTGGGGTTGAGGTTAGGGTTAGGGTTACGGTTGGGGTTGTGGTTGGTGTCGTGTTGTGGTTGGGGTTGGGGTTAGGGTTTGAGTTTGGGTTCGGGTTCCGGATAGGGTTAGAATTAGTGTTAGGGTTAGGGTTAGGGTTAGGGCTAGGGCTAGGGTTAGGGGTAGGCTTAGGTTTAGGGATACGGTTTGGATTAGGGTTAGGGTTAGGGCTAGGGCTAGGGTTTGGGTTAGGGTTAGGGTTAGGATTAGGGCTAGGGCTAGTGTTAGCGCTAGGGCTAGGGCTAGGGTAACGGTTAGGACATGCGTTAGAGCTAGAGTTAGGGCTAGCGTTAGGGTTCAGGTTCAGTTTAGGGTTACAGTTTGAGTTAGGGGTAGGGGTAGGGTAGGGCTAGGGCTAGGGTTAGGGCTAGGCCTAGGGTTAGAATTAGGGCTAAGGTTAGGTTTAGGGTTAGGGTTAGCGTTAGGGTTAGCGCTAGGGTTACGTTTAGGGTTAGGGATAGGGTTAGGTTTAGGGCTCGGGTTAGGGTTAGGGTTACGTTTATGGTTAGTGTTTGGGTTAGGGTTAGGGTTAGTGGTAGGGGTTGGGTTAGGGTTAGGGCTAGGGTCAGGGTTGGGGCTAGGGTTAGGGTTAGGGTTATTGTAAGTGAGAGGGTTAGGGCTAAGCCTAGGGTTATGCTTAGGGTTAGGGATACTGTTTGGGTTAGGGTTAGGGTTAGGGTAAGGGTTTGGGTTAGGGTTAGGGCTAGGGTGAGGTTTTGGGTTAGGGTTAGGGTTAGGGTTAGTTCTAGGGTTAGGGTTATCATTAGGGTGACGCTTTGGGCTAGGGTTAGGGTTAGGGTTAGGGTTAGGTTTAGGGTTAGGGTTCGGGCTAGGGCTAGGGTTAGGGCTAGGGCTAGGGCTACGGATAGGGCTAGGGTAAGGTCTAGGGTTAGGGCTAGGGCTAGGGTAAGGGTTAGGGCTAGGGTTAGAACTAGAGCTAGGGCTAGGATTAGGGTTA
>NC_139475.1:13137500-13150000 GCF_057233095.1 Heloderma suspectum
TTGAGGGTCAGGGCTAGGGTTAGGGTGAGGGATACTGTTTGGGTTAGGGTTAGGGTTACGGTTAGGGTTAGGGTTAGGGTTAGGGTTAGGGTTAGGGTGAGGGTGAGGGTTAGGGTTGGGGTTAGGGTGAGGGTCAGGGCTAGGGTTAGGGTGAGGGTTAGGGTTAGTGCTAGGGCCAGGGTTAGCATTAGGGTCAGGGCTACGGTTAGGGTTAGGGGTAGGGGTAGGGGTAGGGGTAGGATTAGGGTAGTGTTAGGGTCACGGCTATGGTTAGGGTTAGGGTTAGGGTTAGGGTTAGGGTTAGGGTTAGGGTTAGGGTTAGAGTTAGGGCAAGGGTTAGGGCTAGAGTTCAGGTTAGGTTTAGGGTAGGGTTAGGGCTAGGGCTAGGGTTAGGGTTAGGGTTAGGGTTAGGTTTAGGGCGAGGGCTAGGGCTAGGGTTTGTGTTAGGGTTAGGGCTAGGGCTAGGGCTAGGGTTAGGGTTAGGGTTAGGGTTAGGGTTAGGGTTAGGGTTAGGTTTAGGTGTAGGGTTAGGGTTAGGCTCAGGGGCAGGTTTAGGGGTAGGGCTAGGGTTAGTTGTAGTGTTAGAGCTAGGGCTAGGGCTTGGGATAGGGATAGGGATAGGGATAGGGATAGGGATAGGGATAGGTATCGGGTTAGTGTTAGTGTTAGTGTTAGGGCTAGGGCTAGGGTTAGGGTTAGGGTTAGGGTTAAGGTTAGGGTTAGGGTTAGGGTTAGGGTTAGGGTTAGGGCTAGGGATAGGGTTAGGGTTAGGGCTAGGGTTAGGGTTAGGGTTCGGGCTAAGATTAGGGCTAGGGTTAGGGCTAGGGCTAGGGCTAGGGCTAGGGTAACGGTTAGGGCTAGGGTTAGAGCTAGAGCTAGGGCTAGGGTTAGGGTTCAGGTTCAGGTTCAGTTTAGGGTTACAGTTTGGGTTAGGGGCAGGGGTAGGGGTAGGGCTATGGTTACGGCTAGGCCTAGGGTTAGGGCTAGGGCTAGGGTTAGGTTTAGGGTTAGCGTTAGAGTTAGGATTAGCGCTAGGGTTAGGGTTATGGTTAGGGTTAGGGTTAGGTTCAGGTTTAGGGCTCGGGTTAGTGTTAGGTTTAGGGTTACGGTTCTGGTTAGGGTTTGGGTTAGGGTTAGGGTTAGGATTAGGGCTAGGGCTAGTGTTAGGGCTAGGGCTAGGGCTAGGGTAACGGTTAGGACATGCGTTAGAGCTAGAGTTAGGGCTAGCGTTAGGGTTCAGGTTCAGTTTAGGGTTACAGTTTGAGTTAGGGGTAGGGGTAGGGTAGGGCTAGGGCTAGGGTTAGGGCTAGGCCTAGGGTTAGAATTAGGGCTAAGGTTAGGTTTAGGGTTAGGGTTAGCGTTAGGGTTAGCGCTAGGGTTACGTTTAGGGTTAGGGATAGGGTTAGGTTTAGGGCTCGGGTTAGGGTTAGGGTTACGGTTATGGTTAGGGTTTGGGTTAGGGTTAGGGTTAGTGGTAGGGGTTGGGTTAGGGTTAGGGCTAGGGTCAGGGTTGGGGCTAGGGTTAGGGTTATTGTAAGTGAGAGGGTTAGGGCTAAGCCTAGGGTTATGCTTAGGGTTAGGGATACTGTTTGGGTTAGGGTTAGGGTTAGGGTAAGGGTTTGGGTTAGGGTTAGGGCTAGGGTGAGGTTTTGGGTTAGGGTTAGGGTTAGGGTTAGTTCTAGGGTTAGGGTTATCGTTAGGGTGACGCTTTGGGCTAGGGTTAGGGTTAGGGTTAGGTTTAGGTTTAGGGTTCGGGCTAGGGCTAGGGTTAGGGCTAGGGCTAGGGCTACGGATAGGGCTAGGGTAAGGTCTAGGGTTAGGGCTAGGGCTAGGGTAAGGGTTAGGGCTAGGGTTAGAACTAGAGCTAGGGCTAGGATTAGGGTTAGGGTTACAGTTAGTGAGAGGGTTAGGGCTAAGGCTAGTGTTAGGGTGAGATTTAGGTTTAGGGATATGGTTTTTTGTTAGGGTTAGGGTTATGGTTAGCGTTAGGATTAGGGTTAGGGCTAGGGTTAGGTCGAGGGTTAGGGTTAGGGTTAGGGTTAGGGCTAGGGTCAGGGTTGGGGCTAGGGTTAGGGTTAGGGTTATTGTAAGTGAGAGGGTTAGGGCTAAGCCTAGGGTTATGCTTAGGGTTAGGGATACTGTTTGGGTTAGGGTTAGGGTTAGGGTAAGGGTTTGGGTTAGGGTTAGGGCTAGGGTGAGGTTTAGGGTTAGGGTTAGTTTTAGGGTTAGTTCTAGGGTTAGGGTTATCGTTAGGGTGACGCTTTGGGCTAGGGTTAGGGTTAGGGTTAGGGTTAGGGTTAGGGTTAGGTTTAGGGTTAGGGTTAGGGTTCGGGCTAGGGCTAGGGTTAGGGCTAGGGCTAGGGCTATGGATAGGGCTAGGGTAAGGTCTAGGGTTAGGGCTAGGGCTGGGGTTGGGGTTGAGGTTAGGGTTAGGGTTACGGTTGGGGTTGTGGTTGCTGTCGTGTTGTGGTTGGGGTTGGGGTTATGGTTTGAGTTTGGGTTCGGGTTCCGGATAGGGTTAGAATTAGTGTTAGGGTTAGGGTTAGGGCTAGGGCTAGGGTTAGGGGTAGGCTTAGGTTTAGGGATACGGTTTGGATTAGGGTTAGGGTTAGGGCTAGGGTTTGGGTTAGGGTTAGGGTTAGGATTAGGGCTAGGGCTAGTGTTAGCGCTAGGGCTAGGGCTAGGGTAACGGTTAGGACATGCGTTAGAGCTAGAGTTAGGGCTAGCGTTAGGGTTCAGGTTCAGTTTAGGGTTACAGTTTGAGTTTGGGGTAGGGGTAGGGTAGGGCTAGGGCTAGGGTTAGGGCTAGGCCTAGGGTTAGAATTAGGGCTAAGGTTAGGTTTAGGCTTAGGCTTAGCGTTAGGGTTAATGCTAGGGTTACGTTTAGGGTTAGTGATAGGGTTAGGTTTAGGGCTCGGGTTAGGGTTAGGGTTACTGTTACGGTTAGTGTTTGCGTTAGGGTTAGGGTTAGTGGTAGGGGTTGGGTTAGGGTTAGGGCTAGGGTCAGGGTTTGGGCTAGGGTTAGGGTTAGGGTTATGGTAAGTGAGAGGGCTAGGGCTAAGCCTAGGGTAAGGGTCAGGGTTAGGGTTAGGGATACTGTTTGGGTTAGGGTTAGGGTTACGGTTAGGGTTATGGTTAGGGTTGGGGTTAGGGTTAGGGTTAGGGTTATGGTTAGGGTTAGGGTTAGGGCTAGGGTTATCATTAGAGTTAGGGCTAGGGTTAGTGTTAGGGTTAGGGCTAGGGCTCGGGTTAGGGGTAGGCTTAGGTTTAGGGATACGGTTTGGATTAGTTTTAGGGTTAGGGCTAGGGTTTGGGTTAGGGTTAGGGTTAGGATTAGGGCTAGTGTTAGGGCTAGGGCTAGGGCTAGGGTAACGGTTAGGACATGCGTTAGAGCTAGAGTTA
Source organism: Heloderma suspectum (assembly GCF_057233095.1). NCBI lineage: Eukaryota > Metazoa > Chordata > Lepidosauria > Squamata > Helodermatidae > Heloderma > Heloderma suspectum. Next base: position 13,140,903 of record NC_139475.1, read on the forward strand.
GGGCTAGCGTTAGGGTTCAGGTTCAGTTTAGGGTTACAGTTTGAGTTAGGGGTAGGGGTAGGGTAGGGCTAGGGCTAGGGTTAGGGCTAGGCCTAAGGTTAGAATTAGGGCTAAGGTTAGGTTTAGGGTTAGGGTTAGCGTTAGGGTTAGCGCTAGGGTTACGTTTAGGGTTAGGGATAGGGTTAGGTTTAGGGCTCGGGTTAGGGTTAGGGTTACGGTTATGGTTAGGGTTTGGGTTAGGGTTAGGGTTAGTGGTAGGGGTTGGGTTAGGGTTAGGGCTAGGGTCAGGGTTGGGGCTAGGGTTAGGGTTAGGGTTATTGTAAGTGAGAGCGTTAGGGCTAAGCCTAGGGTTATGCTTAGGGTTAGGGATACTGTTTGGGTTAGGGTTAGGGTTAGGGTAAGGGTTTGGGTTAGGGTTAGGGCTAGGGTGAGGTTTAGGGTTAGGGTTAGGTTTAGGGTTAGTTCTAGGGTTAGGGTTATCGTTAGGGTGACGCTTTGGGCTAGGGTTAGGGTTAGGGTTAGGGTTAGGTTTAGGGTTAGGGTTAGGGTTCGGGCTAGGGCTAGGGTTAGGGCTAGGGCTAGGGCTACGGATAGGGCTAGGGTAAGGTCTAGGGTTAGGGCTAGGGCTGGGGTTGGGGTTGAGGTTAGGGTTAGGGTTACGGTTGGGGTTGTGGTTGGTGTCGTGTTGTGGTTGGGGTTGGGGTTAGGGTTTGAGTTTGGGTTCGGGTTCCGGATAGGGTTAGAATTAGTGTTAGGGTTAGGGTTAGGGTTAGGGCTAGGGCTAGGGTTAGGGGTAGGCTTAGGTTTAGGGATACGGTTTGGATTAGGGTTAGGGTTAGGGCTAGGGCTAGGGTTTGGGTTAGGGTTAGGGTTAGGATTAGGGCTAGGGCTAGTGTTAGCGCTAGGGCTAGGGCTAGGGTAACGGTTAGGACATGCGTTAGAGCTAGAGTTAGGGCTAGCGTTAGGGTTCAGGTTCAGTTTAGGGTTACAGTTTGAGTTAGGGGTAGGGGTAGGGTAGGGCTAGGGCTAGGGTTAGGGCTAGGCCTAGGGTTAGAATTAGGGCTAAGGTTAGGTTTAGGGTTAGGGTTAGCGTTAGGGTTAGCGCTAGGGTTACGTTTAGGGTTAGGGATAGGGTTAGGTTTAGGGCTCGGGTTAGGGTTAGGGTTACGGTTATGGTTAGTGTTTGGGTTAGGGTTAGGGTTAGTGGTAGGGGTTGGGTTAGGGTTAGGGCTAGGGTCAGGGTTGGGGCTAGGGTTAGGGTTAGGGTTATTGTAAGTGAGAGGGTTAGGGCTAAGCCTAGGGTTATGCTTAGGGTTAGGGATACTGTTTGGGTTAGGGTTAGGGTTAGGGTAAGGGTTTGGGTTAGGGTTAGGGCTAGGGTGAGGTTTTGGGTTAGGGTTAGGGTTAGGGTTAGTTCTAGGGTTAGGGTTATCATTAGGGTGACGCTTTGGGCTAGGGTTAGGGTTAGGGTTAGGGTTAGGTTTAGGGTTAGGGTTCGGGCTAGGGCTAGGGTTAGGGCTAGGGCTAGGGCTACGGATAGGGCTAGGGTAAGGTCTAGGGTTAGGGCTAGGGCTAGGGTAAGGGTTAGGGCTAGGGTTAGAACTAGAGCTAGGGCTAGGATTAGGGTTAGGGTTACAGTTAGTGAGAGGGTTAGGACTAAGACTAGTGTTAGGGTGAGATTTAGGTTTAGGGATATGGTTTTTTGTTAGGGTTAGGGTTATGGTTAGCGTTAGGATTAGGGTTAGGGCTAGGGTTAGGTCGAGGGTTAGGGTTAGGGTTAGGGTTAGGGTTAGGGTTAGGGCTAGGGTCAGGGTTGGGGCTAGGGTTAGGGTTAGGGTTATTGTAAGTGAGAGGGTTAGGGCTAAGCCTAGGGTTATGCTTAGGGTTAGGGATACTGTTTGGGTTAGGGTTAGGGTTAGGGTAAGGGTTTGGGTTAGGGTTAGGGCTAGGGTGAGGTTTAGGGTTAGGGTTAGGTTTAGGGTTAGTTCTAGGGTTAGGGTTATCGTTAGGGTGACGCTTTGGGCTAGGGTTAGGGTTAGGGTTAGGTTTAGGGTTAGGGTTAGGGTTCGGGCTAGCGCTAGGGTTAGGGCTAGGGTTAGGGCTAGGGCTACGGATAGGGCTAGGGTAAGGTCTAGGGTTAGGGCTAGGGCTGGGGTTGGGGTTGAGGTTAGGGTTAGGGTTATGGTTGGGGTTGTGGTTGCTGTCGTGTTGTGGTTGGGGTTGGGGTTAGGGTTTGAGTTTGGGTTCGGGTTCCGGATAGGGTTAGAATTAGTGTTAGGGTTAGGGTTAGGGCTAGGGCTAGGGTTAGGGGTAGGCTTAGGTTTAGGGATACGGTTTGGATTAGGGTTAGGGTTAGGGCTAGGGTTTGGGTTAGGGTTAGGGTTAGGATTAGGGCTAGGGCTAGTGTTAGCGCTAGGGCTAGGGCTAGGGTAACGGTTAGGACATGCGTTAGAGCTAGAGTTAGGGCTAGCGTTAGGGTTCAGGTTCAGTTTAGGGTTACAGTTTGAGTTTGGGGTAGGGGTAGGGTAGGGCTAGGGCTAGGGTTAGGGCTAGGCCTAGGGTTAGAATTAGGGCTAAGGTTAGGTTTAGGCTTAGGCTTAGCGTTAGGGTTAATGTTAGGGTTACGTTTAGGGTTAGTGATAGGGTTAGGTTTAGGGCTCGGGTTAGGGTTAGGGTTACTGTTACGGTTAGTGTTTGGGTTAGGGTTAGGGTTAGTGGTAGGGGTTGGGTTAGGGTTAGGGCTAGGGTCAGGGTTTGGGCTAGGGTTAGGGTTATGGTAAGTGAGAGGGCTAGGGCTAAGCCTAGGGTAAGGGTCAGGGTTAGGGTTAGGGATACTGTTTGGGTTAGGGTTAGGGTTACGGTTAGGGTTAGGGTTAGGGTTGGGGTTAGGGTTAGGGTTAGGGTTATGGTTAGGGTTAGGGTTAGGGCTAGGGTTATCATTAGAATTAGGGCTAGGGTTAGTGTTAGGGTTAGGTTTATGATTATGGTTAGGGTTTTGGTTAGGTTTAGTGGTAGGCTTTGGGTTAGGGTTAGGACTAGGGTTTGGGTTAGGGTTTGGGTTAGGGTTAGGGTTAGGATTAGGGCTAGGGCTAGTCTTAGGGCTAGGCCTAGGGCTAGGGTAACGGTTAGGACATGCGTTAGAGCTAGAGTTAGGGCTAGCGTTAGGGTTCAGGTTCAGTTTAGGGTTACAGTTTGAGTTATGGGTAGGGGTAGGGTAGGGCTAGGGCTAGGGTTAGGGCTAGGCCTAGGGTTAGAATTAGGGCTAAGGTTAGGTTTAGGGTTAGGGTTAGCGTTAGGGTTAGCGCTAGGGTTACGTTTAGGGTTAGGGATAGGGTTAGGTTTAGGGCTCGGGTTAGGGTTAGGGTTACGGTTATGGTTAGGGTTTGGGTTAGGGTTAGGGTTAGTGGTAGGGGTTGGGTTAGGGTTAGGGCTAGGGTCAGGGTTGGGGCTAGGGTTAGGGTTAGGGTTATTGTAAGTGAGAGCGTTAGGGCTAAGCCTAGGGTTATGCTTAGGGTTAGGGATACTGTTTGGGTTAGGGTTAGGGTTAGGGTAAGGGTTTGGGTTAGGGTTAGGGCTAGGGTGAGGTTTAGGGTTAGGGTTAGGTTTAGGGTTAGTTCTAGGGTTAGGGTTATCGTTAGGGTGACGCTTTGGGCTAGGGTTAGGGTTAGGGTTAGGGTTAGGGTTAGGGTTAGGTTTAGGGTTAGGGTTAGGGTTCGGGCTAGGGCTAGGGTTAGGGCTAGGGCTAGGGCTACGGATAGGGCTAGGGTAAGGTCTAGGGTTAGGGCTAGGGCTGGGGTTGGGGTTGAGGTTAGGGTTAGGGTTACGGTTGGGGTTGTGGTTGGTGTCGTGTTGTGGTTGGGGTTGGGGTTAGGGTTTGAGTTTGGGTTCGGGTTCCGGATAGGGTTAGAATTAGTGTTAGGGTTAGGGTTAGGGCTAGGGCTAGGGTTAGGGGTAGGCTTAGGTTTAGGGATACGGTTTGGATTAGGGTTAGGGTTAGGGCTAGGGTTTGGGTTAGGGTTAGGGTTAGGATTAGGGCTAGGGCTAGTGTTAGCGCTAGGGCTAGGGCTAGGGTGACGGTTAGGGCTAGGGTTAGAGCTAGAGCTAGGGCTAGGGTTAGGGTTCAGGTTCAGGTTCAGTTTAGGGTTACAGTTTGGGTTAGGGGCAGGGGTAGGGGTAGGGGTATGGTTACAGCTAGGCCTAGGGTTAGGGCTAGGGCTAGGGTTAGGTTTAGGGTTAGCGTTAGAGTTAGGATTAGCGCTAGGGTTAGGGTTATGGTTAGGGTTAGGGTTAGGTTCAGGTTTAGGGCTCGGGTTAGTGTTAGGTTTAGGGTTACGGTTCTGGTTAGGGTTTGGGTTAGGGTTAGGGTTAGGATTAGGGCTAGGGCTAGTGTTAGGGCTAGGGCTAGGGCTAGGGTAACGGTTAGGACATGCGTTAGAGCTAGAGTTAGGGCTAGCGTTAGGGTTCAGGTTCAGTTTAGGGTTACAGTTTGAGTTAGGGGTAGGGGTAGGGTAGGGCTAGGGCTAGGGTTAGGGCTAGGCCTAGGGTTAGAATTAGGGCTAAGGTTAGGTTTAGGGTTAGGGTTAGCATTAGGGTTAGCGCTAGGGTTACGTTTAGGGTTAGGGATAGGGTTAGGTTTAGGGCTCGGGTTAGGGTTAGGGTTACGGTTATGGTTATGGTTTGGGTTAGGGTTAGGGTTAGTGGTAGGGGTTGGGTTAGGGTTAGGGCTAGGGTCAGGGTTGGGGCTAGGGTTAGGGTTAGGGTTATTGTAAGTGAGAGGGTTAGGGCTAAGCCTAGGGTTATGCTTAGGGTTAGGGATACTGTTTGGGTTAGGGTTAGGGTTAGGGTAAGGGTTTGGGTTAGGGTTAGGGCTAGGGTGAGGTTTTGGGTTAGGGTTAGGGTTGGGGTTAGTTCTAGGGTTAGGGTTATCATTAGGGTGACGCTTTGGGCTAGGGTTAGGGTTAGGGTTAGGTTTAGGGTTAGGGTTAGGGTTCGGGCTAGGGCTAGGGTTAGGGCTAGGGCTAGGGCTACGGATAGGGCTAGGGTAAGGTCTAGGGTTAGGGCTAGGGCTAGGGTAAGGGTTAGGGCTAGGGTTAGAACTAGAGCTAGGGCTAGGATTAGGGTTAGGGTTACAGTTAGTGAGAGGGTTAGGGCTAAGGCTAGTGTTAGGGTGAGATTTAGGTTTAGGGATATGGTTTTTTGTTAGGGTTAGGGTTATGGTTAGCGTTAGGATTAGGGTTAGGGCTAGGGTTAGGTCGAGGGTTAGGGTTAGGGTTAGGGTTAGGGTTAGGGTTAGGGCTAGGGTCAGGGTTGGGGCTAGGGTTAGGGTTAGGGTTATTGTAAGTGAGAGGGTTAGGGCTAAGCCTAGGGTTATGCTTAGGGTTAGGGATACTGTTTGGGTTAGGGTTAGGGTTAGGGTAAGGGTTTGGGTTAGGGTTAGGGCTAGGGTGAGGTTTAGGGTTAGGGTTAGGTTTAGGGTTAGTTCTAGGGTTAGGGGTATCGTTAGGGTGACGCTTTGGGCTAGGGTTAGGGTTAGGGTTAGGGTTAGGGTTAGGTTTAGGGTTAGGGTTAGGGTTAGGGTTAGGGTTCGGGCTAGGGCTAGGGTTAGGGCTAGGGTTAGGGCTAGGGCTACGGATAGGGCTAGGGTAAGGTCTAGGGTTAGGGCTAGGGCTGGGGTTGGGGTTGAGGTTAGGTTTAGGGTTACGGTTGGGGTTGTGGTTGGTGTCGTGTTGTGGTTGGGGTTGGGGTTAGGGTTTGAGTTTGGGTTCGGGTTCCGGACAGGGTTAGAATTAGTGTTAGGGTTAGGGTTAGGGCTAGGGCTAGGGTTAGGGGTAGGCTTAGGTTTAGGGATACGGTTTGGATTAGGGTTAGGGTTAGGGCTAGGGTTTGGGTTAGGGTTAGGGTTAGGATTAGGGCTAGGGCTAGTGTTAGCGCTAGGGCTAGGGCTAGGGTAACGGTTAGGACATGCGTTAGAGCTAGAGTTAGGGCTAGCGTTAGGGTTCAGGTTCAGTTTAGGGTTACAGTTTGAGTTAGGGGTAGGGGTAGGGTAGGGCTAGGGCTAGGGTTAGGGCTAGGCCTAGGGTTAGAATTAGGGCTAAGGTTAGGTTTAGGCTTAGGCTTAGCGTTAGGGTTAATGCTAGGGTTACGTTTAGGGTTAGTGATAGGGTTAGGTTTAGGGCTCGGGTTAGGGTTAGGGTTACTGTTACGGTTAGTGTTTGGGTTAGGGTTAGGGTTAGTGGTAGGGGTTGGGTTAGGGTTAGGGCTAGGGTCAGGGTTTGGGCTAGGGTTAGGGTTAGGTTTATGGTAAGTGAGAGGGCTAGGGCTAAGCCTAGGGTAAGGGTCAGGGTTAGGGTTAGGGATACTGTTTGGGTTAGGGTTAGGGTTATGGTTAGGGTTAGGGTTAGGTTTAGGGTTAGGGTTAGGGTTAGGGCTAGGGTTATCATTAGGGTTAGGGCTAGGGTTAGGGTTAGGGTTAGGTTTATGATTATGGTTAGGGTTTTGGTTAGGTTTAGTGGTAGGCTTTGGGTTAGGGTTAGGGCTAGGGTTTGGGTTAGGGTTAGGGTTAGGGTTAGGATTAGGGCTAGGGCTAATCTTAGGGCTAGGGCTAGGGCTAGGGTAACGGTTAGGACATGCGTTAGAGCTAGAGTTAGGGCTAGCGTTAGGGTTCAGGTTCAGTTTAGGGTTACAGTTTGAGTTAGGGGTAGGGGTAGGGTAGGGCTAGGGCTAGGGTTAGGGCTAGGCCTAGGGTTAGAATTAGGGCTAAGGTTAGGTTTAGGGTTAGGGTTAGCGTTAGGGTTAGCGCTAGGGTTACGTTTAGGGTTAGGGATAGGGTTAGGTTTAGGGCTCGGGTTAGGGTTAGGGTTACGGTTATGGTTAGGGTTTGGGTTAGGGTTAGGGTTAGTGGTAGGGGTTGGGTTAGGGTTAGGGCTAGGGTCAGGGTTGGGGCTAGGGTTAGTGTTAGGGTTATTGTAAGTGAGAGGGTTAGGGCTAAGCCTAGGGTTATGCTTAGGGTTAGGGATACTGTTTGGGTTAGGGTTAGGGTTAGGGTTAGGGTAAGGGTTTGGGTTAGGGTTAGGGCTAGGGTGAGGTTTAGGGTTAGGGTTAGGGTTAGTTCTAGGGTTAGGGTTATCGTTAGGGTGACGCTTTGGGCTAGGGTTAGGGTTAGGGTTAGGTTTAGGGTTAGGGTTAGGGTTCGGGCTAGGGCTAGGGTTAGGGCTAGGGCTAGGGCTACGGATAGGGCTAGGGTAAGGTCTAGGGTTAGGGCTAGGGCTAGGGTAAGGGTTAGGGCTAGGGTTAGAACTAGAGCTAGGGCTAGGATTAGGGTTAGGGTTACAGTTAGTGAGAGGGTTAGGGCTAAGGCTAGTGTTAGGGTGAGATTTAGGTTTAGGGATATGGTTTTTTGTTAGGGTTAGGGTTATGGTTAGCATTAGGATTAGGGTTAGGGCGAGGGTTAGGTCGAGGGTTAGGGTTAGGGCTAGGGTTAGGGTTAGGGTTAGGGTTAGGGTTAGGGTTAGGGTTAAGGTTAGGGTTAGGGTTAGGGTTAGGGTTAGGGTTAGGGCTGGGGTTGGGGTTGAGGTTAGGGTTAGGGTTACGGTTGGGGTTGTGGTTGGTGTCGTGTTGTGGTTGGGGTTGGGGTTAGGGTTTGAGTTTGGGTTCGGGTTCCGGATAGGGTTAGAATTAGTGTTAGGGTTAGGGTTAGGGCTAGGGCTAGGGTTAGGGGTAGGCTTAGGTTTAGGTTTCGGGATACGGTTTGGATTAGGGTTAGGGTTAGGGCTAGGGTTTGGGTTAGGGTTAGGGTTAGGATTAGAGCTAGGGCTAGTGTTAGCGCTCGTGCTAGGGTAACGGTTAGGACATGCGTTAGAGCTAGAGTTAGGGCTAGCGTTAGGGTTCAGGTTCAGTTTAGGGTTACAGTTTGAGTTAGGGGTAGGGGTAGGGTAGGGCTAGGGCTAGGGTTAGGGCTAGGCCTAGGGTTAGAATTAGGGCTAAGGTTAGGTTTAGGCTTAGGCTTAGCGTTAGGGTTAATGCTAGGGTTACGTTTAGGGTTAGTGATAGGGTTAGGTTTAGGGCTCGGGTTAGGGTTAGGGTTACTGTTACGGTTAGTGTTTGGGTTAGGTTTACGGTTAGTGGTAGGGGTTGGGTTAGGGTTAGGGCTAGGGTCAGGGTTTGGGCTAGGGTTAGGGTTAGGGTTATGGTAAGTGAGAGGGCTAGGGCTAAGCCTAGGGTAAGGGTCAGGGTTAGGGTTAGGGATACTGTTTGGGTTAGGGTTAGGGTTACGGTTAGGGTTAGGGTTAGGGTTAGGGTGACGGTTAGGGGTAGGGTTGGGGTTAGGGTGAGGGTCAGGGCTAGGGTTAGGGTGAGGGTTAGGGTTAGTGTTAGGGCCAGGGTTAGCATTCGGGTCAGGGCTACGGTTAGGGTTAGGGGTAGGGGTAGGGGTAGGATTAGGGTAGTGTTAGGGTTACGGCTATGGTTAGGGTTAGGGTTAGGGTTAGGGTTAGGGTTAGGGTTAGGGTTAGAGTTAGGGCAAGGGTTAGGGCTAGAGTTCAGGTTAGGTTTAGGGTAGGGTTAGGGCTAGGGCTAGGGTTAGGGTTAGGGTTAGGGTTAGGTTTAGGGCGAGGGCTAGGGCTAGGGTTTGTGTTAGGGTTAGGGCTAGGGCTAGGGCTAGGGTTAGGGTTAGGGTTAGGGTTAGGGTTAGGGTTAGGTTTAGGTGTAGGGTTAGGGTTAGGCTCAGGGGCAGGTTTAGGGGTAGGGCTAGGGTTAGTTGTAGTGTTAGAGCTAGGGCTAGGGCTTGGGATAGGGATAGGGATAGGGATAGGGATAGGGATAGGGATAGGGATAGGGATCGGGTTAGTGTTAGTGTTAGTGTTAGGGCTAGGGCTAGGGTTAGGGTTAGGGTTAGGGTTAAGGTTAGGGTTAGGGTTAGGGTTAGGGTTAGGGTTAGGGCTAGGGTTAGGGTTAGGGTTAGGGCTAGGGTTAGGGTTAGGGTTCGGGCTAAGATTAGGGCTAGGGTTAGGGCTAGGGCTAGGGCTAGGGTAACGGTTAGGGCTAGGGTTAGAGCTAGAGCTAGGGCTAGGGTTAGGGTTCAGTTTCAGGTCCAGTTTAGG
>NC_139475.1:13162500-13165000 GCF_057233095.1 Heloderma suspectum
GCTAGGGTAACGGTTAGGACATGCGTTAGAGCTAGAGTTAGGGCTAGCGTTAGGGTTCAGGTTCAGTTTAGGGTTACAGTTTGAGTTAGGGGTAGGGGTAGGGTAGGGCTAGGGCTAGGGTTAGGGCTAGGCCTAGGGTTAGAATTAGGGCTAAGGTTAGGTTTAGGGTTAGGGTTAGCGTTAGGGTTAGCGCTAGGGTTACGTTTAGGGTTAGGGATAGGGTTAGGTTTAGGGCTCGGGTTAGGGTTAGGGTTACGTTTATGGTTAGTGTTTGGGTTAGGGTTAGGGTTAGTGGTAGGGGTTGGGTTAGGGTTAGGGCTAGGGTCAGGGTTGGGGCTAGGGTTAGGGTTAGGGTTATTGTAAGTGAGAGGGTTAGGGCTAAGCCTAGGGTTATGCTTAGGGTTAGGGATACTGTTTGGGTTAGGGTTAGGGTTAGGGTAAGGGTTTGGGTTAGGGTTAGGGCTAGGGTGAGGTTTTGGGTTAGGGTTAGGGTTAGGGTTAGTTCTAGGGTTAGGGTTATCATTAGGGTGACGCTTTGGGCTAGGGTTAGGGTTAGGGTTAGGGTTAGGGTTAGGTTTAGGGTTAGGGTTCGGGCTAGGGCTAGGGTTAGGGCTAGGGCTAGGGCTACGGATAGGGCTAGGGTAAGGTCTAGGGTTAGGGCTAGGGCTAGGGTAAGGGTTAGGGCTAGGGTTAGAACTAGAGCTAGGGCTAGGATTAGGGTTAGGGTTACAGTTAGTGAGAGGGTTAGGACTAAGACTAGTGTTAGGGTGAGATTTAGGTTTAGGGATATGGTTTTTTGTTAGGGTTAGGGTTATGGTTAGCGTTAGGATTAGGGTTAGGGCTAGGGTTAGGTCGAGGGTTAGGGTTAGGGTTAGGGTTAGGGTTAGGGTTAGGGCTAGGGTCAGGGTTGGGGCTAGGGTTAGGGTTAGGGTTATTGTAAGTGAGAGGGTTAGGGCTAAGCCTAGGGTTATGCTTAGGGTTAGGGATACTGTTTGGGTTAGGGTTAGGGTTAGGGTAAGGGTTTGGGTTAGGGTTAGGGCTAGGGTGAGGTTTAGGGTTAGGGTTAGGTTTAGGGTTAGTTCTAGGGTTAGGGTTATCGTTAGGGTGACGCTTTGGGCTAGGGTTAGGGTTAGGGTTAGGTTTAGGGTTAGGGTTAGGGTTCGGGCTAGGGCTAGGGTTAGGGCTAGGGTTAGGGCTAGGGCTACGGATAGGGCTAGGGTAAGGTCTAGGGTTAGGGCTAGGGCTGGGGTTGGGGTTGAGGTTAGGGTTAGGGTTATGGTTGGGGTTGTGGTTGCTGTCGTGTTGTGGTTGGGGTTGGGGTTAGGGTTTCAGTTTGGGTTCGGGTTCCGGATAGGGTTAGAATTAGTGTTAGGGTTAGGGTTAGGGCTAGGGCTAGGGTTAGGGGTAGGCTTAGGTTTAGGGATACGGTTTGGATTAGGGTTAGGGTTAGGGCTAGGGTTTGGGTTAGGGTTAGGGCTAGGGTTTGGGTTAGGGTTAGGGTTAGGATTAGGGCTAGGGCTAGTGTTAGCGCTAGGGCTAGGGCTAGGGTAACGGTTAGGACATGCGTTAGAGCTAGAGTTAGGGCTAGCGTTAGGGTTCAGGTTCAGTTTAGGGTTACAGTTTGAGTTTGGGGTAGGGGTAGGGTAGGGCTAGGGCTAGGGTTAGGGCTAGGCCTAGGGTTAGAATTAGGGCTAAGGTTAGGTTTAGGCTTAGGCTTAGCGTTAGGGTTAATGCTAGGGTTACGTTTAGGGTTAGTGATAGGGTTAGGTTTAGGGCTCGGGTTAGGGTTAGGGTTACTGTTACGGTTAGTGTTTGGGTTAGGGTTAGGGTTAGTGGTAGGGGTTGGGTTAGGGTTAGGGCTAGGGTCAGGGTTGGGGCTAGGGTTAGTGTTAGGGTTATGGTAAGTGAGAGGGCTAGGGCTAAGCCTAGGGTAAGGGTCAGGGTTAGGGTTAGGGATACTGTTTGGGTTAGGGTTAGGGTTACGGTTAGGGTTAGGGTTAGGGTTGGGGTTAGGGTTAGGGTTAGGGTTATGGTTAGGGTTAGGGTTAGGGCTAGGGTTATCATTAGAATTAGGGCTAGGGTTAGTGTTAGGGTTAGGTTTATGATTATGGTTAGGGTTTTGGTTAGGTTTAGTGGTAGGCTTTGGGTTAGGGTTAGGACTAGGGTTTGGGTTAGGGTTTGGGTTAGGGTTAGGGTTAGGATTAGGGCTAGGGCTAGTCTTAGGGCTAGGCCTAGGGCTAGGGTAACGGTTAGGACATGCGTTAGAGCTAGAGTTAGGGCTAGCGTTAGGGTTCAGGTTCAGTTTAGGGTTACAGTTTGAGTTATGGGTAGGGGTAGGGTAGGGCTAGGGCTAGGGTTAGGGCTAGGCCTAGGGTTAGAATTAGGGCTAAGGTTAGGTTTAGGGTTAGGGTTAGCGTTAGGGTTAGCGCTAGGGTTACGTTTAGGGTTAGGGATAGGGTTAGGTTTAGGGCTCGGGTTAGGGTTAGGGTTACGGTTATGG
>NC_139475.1:13175000-13177500 GCF_057233095.1 Heloderma suspectum
TATGGGTAGGGGTAGGGTAGGGCTAGGGCTAGGGTTAGGGCTAGGCCTAGGGTTAGAATTAGGGCTAAGGTTAGGTTTAGGGTTAGGGTTAGCGTTAGGGTTAGCGCTAGGGTTACGTTTAGGGTTAGGGATAGGGTTAGGTTTAGGGCTCTGGTTAGGGTTAGGGTTACGGTTATGGTTAGGGTTTGGGTTAGGGTTAGGGTTAGTGGTAGGGGTTGGGTTAGGGTTAGGGCTAGGGTCAGGGTTGGGGCTAGGGTTAGGGTTAGGGTTATTGTAAGTGAGAGCGTTAGGGCTAAGCCTAGGGTTATGCTTAGGGTTAGGGATACTGTTTGGGTCAGGGTTAGGGTTAGGGTAAGGGTTTGGGTTAGGGTTAGGGCTAGGGTGAGGTTTAGGGTTAGGGTTAGGTTTAGGGTTAGTTCTAGGGTTAGGGTTATCGTTAGGGTGACGCTTTGGGCTAGGGTTAGGGTTAGGGTTAGGGTTAGGTTTAGGGTTAGGGTTAGGGTTAGGGTTAGGGTTTGGGCTAGGGCTAGGGTTAGGGCTAGGGCTAGGGCTACGGATAGGGCTAGGGTAAGGTCTAGGGTTAGGGCTAGGGCTGGGGTTGGGGTTGAGGTTAGGTTTAGGGTTACGGTTGGGGTTGTGGTTGGTGTCGTGTTGTGGTTGGGGTTGGGGTTAGGGTTTGAGTTTGGGTTCGGGTTCCGGACAGGGTTAGAATTAGTGTTAGGGTTAGGGTTAGGGCTAGGGCTAGGGTTAGGGGTAGGCTTAGGTTTAGGGATACGGTTTGGATTAGGGTTAGGGTTAGGGCTTGGGTTTGGGTTAGGGTTAGGGTTAGGATTAGGGCTAGGGCTAGTGTTAGCGCTAGGGCTAGGGCTAGGGTAACGGTTAGGACATGCGTTAGAGCTAGAGTTAGGGCTAGCGTTAGGGTTCAGGTTCAGTTTAGGGTTACAGTTTGAGTTAGGGGTAGGGGTAGGGTAGGGCTAGGGCTAGGGTTAGGGCTAGGCCTAGGGTTAGAATTAGGGCTAAGGTTAGGTTTAGGCTTAGGCTTAGCGTTAGGGTTAATGCTAGGGTTACGTTTAGGGTTAGTGATAGGGTTAGGTTTAGGGCTCGGGTTAGGGTTAGGGTTACTGTTACGGTTAGTGTTTGGGTTAGGGTTAGGGTTAGTGGTAGGGGTTGGGTTAGGGTTAGGGCTAGGGTCAGGGTTTGGGCTAGGGTTAGGGTTAGGTTTATGGTAAGTGAGAGGGCTAGGGCTAAGCCTAGGGTAAGGGTCAGGGTTAGGGTTAGGGATACTGTTTGGGTTAGGGTTAGGGTTAGGGTTAGGGTTAGGTTTAGGGTTAGGGTTAGGGCTAGGGTTATCATTAGGGTTAGGGCTAGGGTTAGGGTTAGGGTTAGGTTTATGATTATGGTTAGGGTTTTGGTTAGGTTTAGTGGTAGGCTTTGGGTTAGGGTTAGGGCTAGGGTTTGGGTTAGGGTTAGGGTTAGGGTTAGGATTAGGGCTAGGGCTAATCTTAGGGCTAGGGCTAGGGCTAGGGTAACGGTTAGGACATGCGTTAGAGCTAGAGTTAGGGCTAGCGTTAGGGTTCAGGTTCAGTTTAGGGTTACAGTTTGAGTTAGGGGTAGGGGTAGGGTAGGGCTAGGGCTAGGGTTAGGGCTAGGCCTAGGGTTAGAATTAGGGCTAAGGTTAGGTTTAGGGTTAGGGTTAGCGTTAGGGTTAGCGCTAGGGTTACGTTTAGGGTTAGGGATAGGGTTAGGTTTAGGGCTCGGGTTAGGGTTAGGGTTACGGTTATTGTTAGGGTTTGGGTTAGGGTTAGGGTTAGTGGTAGGGGTTGGGTTAGGGTTAGGGCTAGGGTCAGGGTTGGGGCTAGGGTTAGTGTTAGGGTTATTGTAAGTGAGAGGGTTAGGGCTAAGCCTAGGGTTATGCTTAGGGTTAGGGATACTGTTTGGGTTAGGGTTAGGGTTAGGGTTAGGGTAAGGGTTTGGGTTAGGGTTAGGGCTAGGGTGAGGTTTAGGGTTAGGGTTAGGGTTAGTTCTAGGGTTAGGGTTATCGTTAGGGTGACGCTTTGGGCTAGGGTTAGGGTTAGGGTTAGGTTTAGGGTTAGGGTTAGGGTTCGGGCTAGGGCTAGGGTTAGGGCTAGGGCTAGGGCTACGGATAGGGCTAGGGTAAGGTCTAGGGTTAGGGCTAGGGCTAGGGTAAGGGTTAGGGCTAGGGTTAGAACTAGAGCTAGGGCTAGGATTAGGGTTAGGGTTACAGTTAGTGAGAGGGTTAGGGCTAAGGCTAGTGTTAGGGTGAGATTTAGGTTTAGGGATATGGTTTTTTGTTAGGGTTAGGGTTATGGTTAGCATTAGGATTAGGGTTAGGGCGAGGGTTAGGTCGAGGGTTAGGGTTAGGGCTAGGGTTAGGGTTAGGGTTAGGGTTAGGGTTAGGGTTAGGGTTAAGGTTAGGGTTAGGGTTAGGGTTAGGGTTAGGGTTAGGGCTGGGGTTGGGGTTGAGGTTAGGGTTAGGGTT
>NC_139475.1:13185000-13192500 GCF_057233095.1 Heloderma suspectum
TAGGGTTAGGGTTAGGTTTAGGTTTAGGGTTCGGGCTAGGGCTAGGGTTAGGGCTAGGGCTAGGGCTACGGATAGGGCTAGGGTAAGGTCTAGGGTTAGGGCTAGGGCTAGGGTAAGGGTTAGGGCTGGGTTAGAACTAGAGCTAGGGCTAGGATTAGGGTTAGGGTTACAGTTAGTGAGAGGGTTAGGGCTAAGGCTAGTGTTAGGGTGAGATTTAGGTTTAGGGATATGGTTTTTTGTTAGGGTTAGGGTTATGGTTAGCGTTAGGATTAGGGTTAGGGCTAGGGTTAGGTCGAGGGTTAGGGTTAGGGTTAGGGTTAGGGCTAGGGTCAGGGTTGGGGCTAGGGTTAGGGTTAGGGTTATTGTAAGTGAGAGGGTTAGGGCTAAGCCTAGGGTTATGCTTAGGGTTAGGGATACTGTTTGGGTTAGGGTTAGGGTTAGGGTAAGGGTTTGGGTTAGGGTTAGGGCTAGGGTGAGGTTTAGGGTTAGGGTTAGTTTTAGGGTTAGTTCTAGGGTTAGGGTTATCGTTAGGGTGACGCTTTGGGCTAGGGTTAGGGTTAGGGTTAGGGTTAGGGTTAGGTTTAGGGTTAGGGTTAGGGTTCGGGCTAGGGCTAGGGTTAGGGCTAGGGCTAGGGCTATGGATAGGGCTAGGGTAAGGTCTAGGGTTAGGGCTAGGGCTGGGGTTGGGGTTGAGGTTAGGGTTAGGGTTACGGTTGGGGTTGTGGTTGCTGTCGTGTTGTGGTTGGGGTTGGGGTTATGGTTTGAGTTTGGGTTCGGGTTCCGGATAGGGTTAGAATTAGTGTTAGGGTTAGGGTTAGGGCTAGGGCTAGGGTTAGGGGTAGGCTTAGGTTTAGGGATACGGTTTGGATTAGGGTTAGGGTTAGGGCTAGGGTTTGGGTTAGGGTTAGGGTTAGGATTAGGGCTAGGGCTAGTGTTAGCGCTAGGGCTAGGGCTAGGGTAACGGTTAGGACATGCGTTAGAGCTAGAGTTAGGGCTAGCGTTAGGGTTCAGGTTCAGTTTAGGGTTACAGTTTGAGTTTGGGGTAGGGGTAGGGTAGGGCTAGGGCTAGGGTTAGGGCTAGGCCTAGGGTTAGAATTAGGGCTAAGGTTAGGTTTAGGCTTAGGCTTAGCGTTAGGGTTAATGCTAGGGTTACGTTTAGGGTTAGTGATAGGGTTAGGTTTAGGGCTCGGGTTAGGGTTAGGGTTACTGTTACGGTTAGTGTTTGCGTTAGGGTTAGGGTTAGTGGTAGGGGTTGGGTTAGGGTTAGGGCTAGGGTCAGGGTTTGGGCTAGGGTTAGGGTTAGGGTTATGGTAAGTGAGAGGGCTAGGGCTAAGCCTAGGGTAAGGGTCAGGGTTAGGGTTAGGGATACTGTTTGGGTTAGGGTTAGGGTTACGGTTAGGGTTATGGTTAGGGTTGGGGTTAGGGTTAGGGTTAGGGTTATGGTTAGGGTTAGGGTTAGGGCTAGGGTTATCATTAGAGTTAGGGCTAGGGTTAGTGTTAGGGTTAGGGCTAGGGCTCGGGTTAGGGGTAGGCTTAGGTTTAGGGATACGGTTTGGATTAGTTTTAGGGTTAGGGCTAGGGTTTGGGTTAGGGTTAGGGTTAGGATTAGGGCTAGTGTTAGGGCTAGGGCTAGGGCTAGGGTAACGGTTAGGACATGCGTTAGAGCTAGAGTTAGGGCTAGCGTTAGGGTTCAGGTTCAGTTTAGGGTTACAGTTTGAGTTAGGGGTAGGGGTAGGGTAGGGCTAGGGCTAGGGTTAGGGCTAGGCCTAAGGTTAGAATTAGGGCTAAGGTTAGGTTTAGGGTTAGGGTTAGCGTTAGGGTTAGCGCTAGGGTTACGTTTAGGGTTAGGGATAGGGTTAGGTTTAGGGCTCGGGTTAGGGTTAGGGTTACGGTTATGGTTAGGGTTTGGGTTAGGGTTAGGGTTAGTGGTAGGGGTTGGGTTAGGGTTAGGGCTAGGGTCAGGGTTGGGGCTAGGGTTAGGGTTAGGGTTATTGTAAGTGAGAGCGTTAGGGCTAAGCCTAGGGTTATGCTTAGGGTTAGGGATACTGTTTGGGTTAGGGTTAGGGTTAGGGTAAGGGTTTGGGTTAGGGTTAGGGCTAGGGTGAGGTTTAGGGTTAGGGTTAGGTTTAGGGTTAGTTCTAGGGTTAGGGTTATCGTTAGGGTGACGCTTTGGGCTAGGGTTAGGGTTAGGGTTAGGGTTAGGTTTAGGGTTAGGGTTAGGGTTCGGGCTAGGGCTAGGGTTAGGGCTAGGGCTAGGGCTACGGATAGGGCTAGGGTAAGGTCTAGGGTTAGGGCTAGGGCTGGGGTTGGGGTTGAGGTTAGGGTTAGGGTTACGGTTGGGGTTGTGGTTGGTGTCGTGTTGTGGTTGGGGTTGGGGTTAGGGTTTGAGTTTGGGTTCGGGTTCCGGATAGGGTTAGAATTAGTGTTAGGGTTAGGGTTAGGGTTAGGGCTAGGGCTAGGGTTAGGGGTAGGCTTAGGTTTAGGGATACGGTTTGGATTAGGGTTAGGGTTAGGGCTAGGGCTAGGGTTTGGGTTAGGGTTAGGGTTAGGATTAGGGCTAGGGCTAGTGTTAGCGCTAGGGCTAGGGCTAGGGTAACGGTTAGGACATGCGTTAGAGCTAGAGTTAGGGCTAGCGTTAGGGTTCAGGTTCAGTTTAGGGTTACAGTTTGAGTTAGGGGTAGGGGTAGGGTAGGGCTAGGGCTAGGGTTAGGGCTAGGCCTAGGGTTAGAATTAGGGCTAAGGTTAGGTTTAGGGTTAGGGTTAGCGTTAGGGTTAGCGCTAGGGTTACGTTTAGGGTTAGGGATAGGGTTAGGTTTAGGGCTCGGGTTAGGGTTAGGGTTACGGTTATGGTTAGTGTTTGGGTTAGGGTTAGGGTTAGTGGTAGGGGTTGGGTTAGGGTTAGGGCTAGGGTCAGGGTTGGGGCTAGGGTTAGGGTTAGGGTTATTGTAAGTGAGAGGGTTAGGGCTAAGCCTAGGGTTATGCTTAGGGTTAGGGATACTGTTTGGGTTAGGGTTAGGGTTAGGGTAAGGGTTTGGGTTAGGGTTAGGGCTAGGGTGAGGTTTTGGGTTAGGGTTAGGGTTAGGGTTAGTTCTAGGGTTAGGGTTATCATTAGGGTGACGCTTTGGGCTAGGGTTAGGGTTAGGGTTAGGGTTAGGTTTAGGGTTAGGGTTCGGGCTAGGGCTAGGGTTAGGGCTAGGGCTAGGGCTACGGATAGGGCTAGGGTAAGGTCTAGGGTTAGGGCTAGGGCTAGGGTAAGGGTTAGGGCTAGGGTTAGAACTAGAGCTAGGGCTAGGATTAGGGTTAGGGTTACAGTTAGTGAGAGGGTTAGGACTAAGACTAGTGTTAGGGTGAGATTTAGGTTTAGGGATATGGTTTTTTGTTAGGGTTAGGGTTATGGTTAGCGTTAGGATTAGGGTTAGGGCTAGGGTTAGGTCGAGGGTTAGGGTTAGGGTTAGGGTTAGGGTTAGGGTTAGGGCTAGGGTCAGGGTTGGGGCTAGGGTTAGGGTTAGGGTTATTGTAAGTGAGAGGGTTAGGGCTAAGCCTAGGGTTATGCTTAGGGTTAGGGATACTGTTTGGGTTAGGGTTAGGGTTAGGGTAAGGGTTTGGGTTAGGGTTAGGGCTAGGGTGAGGTTTAGGGTTAGGGTTAGGTTTAGGGTTAGTTCTAGGGTTAGGGTTATCGTTAGGGTGACGCTTTGGGCTAGGGTTAGGGTTAGGGTTAGGTTTAGGGTTAGGGTTAGGGTTCGGGCTAGGGCTAGGGTTAGGGCTAGGGTTAGGGCTAGGGCTACGGATAGGGCTAGGGTAAGGTCTAGGGTTAGGGCTAGGGCTGGGGTTGGGGTTGAGGTTAGGGTTAGGGTTATGGTTGGGGTTGTGGTTGCTGTCGTGTTGTGGTTGGGGTTGGGGTTAGGGTTTGAGTTTGGGTTCGGGTTCCGGATAGGGTTAGAATTAGTGTTAGGGTTAGGGTTAGGGCTAGGGCTAGGGTTAGGGGTAGGCTTAGGTTTAGGGATACGGTTTGGATTAGGGTTAGGGTTAGGGCTAGGGTTTGGGTTAGGGTTAGGGTTAGGATTAGGGCTAGGGCTAGTGTTAGCGCTAGGGCTAGGGCTAGGGTAACGGTTAGGACATGCGTTAGAGCTAGAGTTAGGGCTAGCGTTAGGGTTCAGGTTCAGTTTAGGGTTACAGTTTGAGTTTGGGGTAGGGGTAGGGTAGGGCTAGGGCTAGGGTTAGGGCTAGGCCTAGGGTTAGAATTAGGGCTAAGGTTAGGTTTAGGCTTAGGCTTAGCGTTAGGGTTAATGCTAGGGTTACGTTTAGGGTTAGTGATAGGGTTAGGTTTAGGGCTCGGGTTAGGGTTAGGGTTACTGTTACGGTTAGTGTTTGGGTTAGGGTTAGGGTTAGTGGTAGGGGTTGGGTTAGGGTTAGGGCTAGGGTCAGGGTTTGGGCTAGGGTTAGGGTTATGGTAAGTGAGAGGGCTAGGGCTAAGCCTAGGGTAAGGGTCAGGGTTAGGGTTAGGGATACTGTTTGGGTTAGGGTTAGGGTTACGGTTAGGGTTAGGGTTAGGGTTGGGGTTAGGGTTAGGGTTAGGGTTATGGTTAGGGTTAGGGTTAGGGCTAGGGTTATCATTAGAATTAGGGCTAGGGTTAGTGTTAGGGTTAGGTTTATGATTATGGTTAGGGTTTTGGTTAGGTTTAGTGGTAGGCTTTGGGTTAGGGTTAGGACTAGGGTTTGGGTTAGGGTTTGGGTTAGGGTTAGGGTTAGGATTAGGGCTAGGGCTAGTCTTAGGGCTAGGCCTAGGGCTAGGGTAACGGTTAGGACATGCGTTAGAGCTAGAGTTAGGGCTAGCGTTAGGGTTCAGGTTCAGTTTAGGGTTACAGTTTGAGTTATGGGTAGGGGTAGGGTAGGGCTAGGGCTAGGGTTAGGGCTAGGCCTAGGGTTAGAATTAGGGCTAAGGTTAGGTTTAGGGTTAGGGTTAGCGTTAGGGTTAGCGCTAGGGTTACGTTTAGGGTTAGGGATAGGGTTAGGTTTAGGGCTCGGGTTAGGGTTAGGGTTACGGTTATGGTTAGGGTTTGGGTTAGGGTTAGGGTTAGTGGTAGGGGTTGGGTTAGGGTTAGGGCTAGGGTCAGGGTTGGGGCTAGGGTTAGGGTTAGGGTTATTGTAAGTGAGAGCGTTAGGGCTAAGCCTAGGGTTATGCTTAGGGTTAGGGATACTGTTTGGGTTAGGGTTAGGGTTAGGGTAAGGGTTTGGGTTAGGGTTAGGGCTAGGGTGAGGTTTAGGGTTAGGGTTAGGTTTAGGGTTAGTTCTAGGGTTAGGGTTATCGTTAGGGTGACGCTTTGGGCTAGGGTTAGGGTTAGGGTTAGGGTTAGGGTTAGGGTTAGGTTTAGGGTTAGGGTTAGGGTTCGGGCTAGGGCTAGGGTTAGGGCTAGGGCTAGGGCTACGGATAGGGCTAGGGTAAGGTCTAGGGTTAGGGCTAGGGCTGGGGTTGGGGTTGAGGTTAGGGTTAGGGTTACGGTTGGGGTTGTGGTTGGTGTCGTGTTGTGGTTGGGGTTGGGGTTAGGGTTTGAGTTTGGGTTCGGGTTCCGGATAGGGTTAGAATTAGTGTTAGGGTTAGGGTTAGGGCTAGGGCTAGGGTTAGGGGTAGGCTTAGGTTTAGGGATACGGTTTGGATTAGGGTTAGGGTTAGGGCTAGGGTTTGGGTTAGGGTTAGGGTTAGGATTAGGGCTAGGGCTAGTGTTAGCGCTAGGGCTAGGGCTAGGGTGACGGTTAGGGCTAGGGTTAGAGCTAGAGCTAGGGCTAGGGTTAGGGTTCAGGTTCAGGTTCAGTTTAGGGTTACAGTTTGGGTTAGGGGCAGGGGTAGGGGTAGGGGTATGGTTACAGCTAGGCCTAGGGTTAGGGCTAGGGCTAGGGTTAGGTTTAGGGTTAGCGTTAGAGTTAGGATTAGCGCTAGGGTTAGGGTTATGGTTAGGGTTAGGGTTAGGTTCAGGTTTAGGGCTCGGGTTAGTGTTAGGTTTAGGGTTACGGTTCTGGTTAGGGTTTGGGTTAGGGTTAGGGTTAGGATTAGGGCTAGGGCTAGTGTTAGGGCTAGGGCTAGGGCTAGGGTAACGGTTAGGACATGCGTTAGAGCTAGAGTTAGGGCTAGCGTTAGGGTTCAGGTTCAGTTTAGGGTTACAGTTTGAGTTAGGGGTAGGGGTAGGGTAGGGCTAGGGCTAGGGTTAGGGCTAGGCCTAGGGTTAGAATTAGGGCTAAGGTTAGGTTTAGGGTTAGGGTTAGCATTAGGGTTAGCGCTAGGGTTACGTTTAGGGTTAGGGATAGGGTTAGGTTTAGGGCTCGGGTTAGGGTTAGGGTTACGGTTATGGTTATGGTTTGGGTTAGGGTTAGGGTTAGTGGTAGGGGTTGGGTTAGGGTTAGGGCTAGGGTCAGGGTTGGGGCTAGGGTTAGGGTTAGGGTTATTGTAAGTGAGAGGGTTAGGGCTAAGCCTAGGGTTATGCTTAGGGTTAGGGATACTGTTTGGGTTAGGGTTAGGGTTAGGGTAAGGGTTTGGGTTAGGGTTAGGGCTAGGGTGAGGTTTTGGGTTAGGGTTAGGGTTGGGGTTAGTTCTAGGGTTAGGGTTATCATTAGGGTGACGCTTTGGGCTAGGGTTAGGGTTAGGGTTAGGTTTAGGGTTAGGGTTAGGGTTCGGGCTAGGGCTAGGGTTAGGGCTAGGGCTAGGGCTACGGATAGGGCTAGGGTAAGGTCTAGGGTTAGGGCTAGGGCTAGGGTAAGGGTTAGGGCTAGGGTTAGAACTAGAGCTAGGGCTAGGATTAGGGTTAGGGTTACAGTTAGTGAGAGGGTTAGGGCTAAGGCTAGTGTTAGGGTGAGATTTAGGTTTAGGGATATGGTTTTTTGTTAGGGTTAGGGTTATGGTTAGCGTTAGGATTAGGGTTAGGGCTAGGGTTAGGTCGAGGGTTAGGGTTAGGGTTAGGGTTAGGGTTAGGGCTAGGGTCAGGGTTGGGGCTAGGGTTAGGGTTAGGGTTATTGTAAGTGAGAGGGTTAGGGCTAAGCCTAGGGTTATGCTTAGGGTTAGGGATACTGTTTGGGTTAGGGTTAGGGTTAGGGTAAGGGTTTGGGTTAGGGTTAGGGCTAGGGTGAGGTTTAGGGTTAGGGTTAGGTTTAGGGTTAGTTCTAGGGTTAGGGGTATCGTTAGGGTGACGCTTTGGGCTAGGGTTAGGGTTAGGGTTAGGGTTAGGGTTAGGTTTAGGGTTAGGGTTAGGGTTAGGGTTCGGGCTAGGGCTAGGGTTAGGGCTAGGGTTAGGGCTAGGGATACGGATAGGGCTAGGGTAAGGTCTAGGGTTAGGGCTAGGGCTGGGGTTGGGGTTGAGGTTAGGGTTAGGGTTAGGGTTGGGGTTGTGGTTGCTGTCGTGTTGTGGTTGGGGTTGGGGTTAGGGTTTGAGTTTGGGTTCAGGTTCCGGATAGGGTTAGAATTAGTGTTAGGGTTAGGGTTAGGGCTAGGGCTAGGGTTAGGGGTAGGCTTAG
>NC_139475.1:13215000-13217500 GCF_057233095.1 Heloderma suspectum
GGTGAGGGTGAGGGTTAGGGTTGGGGTTAGGGTGAGGGTCAGGGCTAGGGTTAGGGTGAGGGTTAGGGTTAGTGCTAGGGCCAGGGTTAGCATTAGGGTCAGGGCTACGGTTAGGGTTAGGGGTAGGGGTAGGGGTAGGGGTAGGATTAGGGTAGTGTTAGGGTCACGGCTATGGTTAGGGTTAGGGTTAGGGTTAGGGTTAGGGTTAGGGTTAGGGTTAGAGTTAGGGCAAGGGTTAGGGCTAGAGTTCAGGTTAGGTTTAGGGTAGGGTTAGGGCTAGGGCTAGGGTTAGGGTTAGGGTTAGGGTTAGGTTTAGGGCGAGGGCTAGGGCTAGGGTTTGTGTTAGGGTTAGGGCTAGGGCTAGGGCTAGGGTTAGTGTTAGGGTTAGGGTTAGGGTTAGGGTTAGGTTTAGGTGTAGGGTTAGGGTTAGGCTTAGGGGCAGGTTTAGGGGTAGGGCTAGGGTTAGTTGTAGTGTTAGAGCTAGGGCTAGGGCTTGGGATAGGGATAGGGATAGGGATAGGGATAGGGATAGGGATAGGGATAGGGATCGGGTTAGTGTTAGTGTTAGTGTTAGGGCTAGGGCTAGGGTTAGGGTTAGGGTTAGGGTTAAGGTTAGGGTTAGGGTTAGGGTTAGGGTTAGGGCTAGGGTTAGGGTTAGGGTTAGGGCTAGGGTTAGGTTTAGGGTTCGGGCTAAGATTAGGGCTAGGGTTAGGGCTAGGGCTAGGGCTAGGTTAACGGTTAGGGCTAGGGTTAGAGCTAGAGCTAGGGCTAGGGTTAGGGTTCAGGTTCAGGTTCAGTTTAGGGTTACAGTTTGGGTTAGGGGCAGGGGTAGGGGTAGGGGTATGGTTACGGCTAGGCCTAGGGTTAGGGCTAGGGCTAGGGTTAGGTTTAGGGTTAGCGTTAGAGTTAGGATTAGCGCTAGGGTTAGGGTTATGGTTAGGGTTAGGGTTAGGTTCAGGTTTAGGGCTCGGGTTAGTGTTAGGTTTAGGGTTACGGTTCTGGTTAGGGTTTGGGTTAGGGTTAGGGTTAGGATTAGGGCTAGGGCTAGTGTTAGGGCTAGGGCTAGGGCTAGGGTAACGGTTAGGACATGCGTTAGAGCTAGAGTTAGGGCTAGCGTTAGGGTTCAGGTTCAGTTTAGGGTTACAGTTTGAGTTAGGGGTAGGGGTAGGGTAGGGCTAGGGCTAGGGTTAGGGCTAGGCCTAGGGTTAGAATTAGGGCTAAGGTTAGGTTTAGGGTTAGGGTTAGTGTTAGGGTTAGCGCTAGGGTTACGTTTAGGGTTAGGGATAGGGTTAGGTTTAGGGCTCGGGTTAGGGTTAGGGTTACGGTTATGGTTAGGGTTTGGGTTAGGGTTAGGGTTAGTGGTAGGGGTTGGGTTAGGGTTAGGGCTAGGGTCAGGGTTGGGGCTAGGGTTAGGGTTAGGGTTATTGTAAGTGAGAGGGTTAGGGCTAAGCCTAGGGTTATGCTTAGGGTTAGGGATACTGTTTGGGTTAGGGTTAGGGTTAGGGTAAGGGTTTGGGTTAGGGTTAGGGCTAGGGTGAGGTTTTGGGTTAGGGTTAGGGTTAGGGTTAGTTCTAGGGTTAGGGTTATCGTTAGGGTGACGCTTTGGGCTAGGGTTAGGGTTAGGGTTAGGTTTAGGTTTAGGGTTCGGGCTAGGGCTAGGGTTAGGGCTAGGGCTAGGGCTACGGATAGGGCTAGGGTAAGGTCTAGGGTTAGGGCTAGGGCTAGGGTAAGGGTTAGGGCTAGGGTTAGAACTAGAGCTAGGGCTAGGATTAGGGTTAGGGTTACAGTTAGTGAGAGGGTTAGGGCTAAGGCTAGTGTTAGGGTGAGATTTAGGTTTAGGGATATGGTTTTTTGTTAGGGTTAGGGTTATGGTTAGCGTTAGGATTAGGGTTAGGGCTAGGGTTAGGTCGAGGGTTAGGGTTAGGGTTAGGGTTAGGGCTAGGGTCAGGGTTGGGGCTAGGGTTAGGGTTAGGGTTATTGTAAGTGAGAGGGTTAGGGCTAAGCCTAGGGTTATGCTTAGGGTTAGGGATACTGTTTGGGTTAGGGTTAGGGTTAGGGTAAGGGTTTGGGTTAGGGTTAGGGCTAGGGTGAGGTTTAGGGTTAGGGTTAGTTTTAGGGTTAGTTCTAGGGTTAGGGTTATCGTTAGGGTGACGCTTTGGGCTAGGGTTAGGGTTAGGGTTAGGTTTAGGTTTAGGGTTAGGGTTAGGGTTCGGGCTAGGGCTAGGGTTAGGGCTAGGGCTAGGGCTATGGATAGGGCTAGGGTAAGGTCTAGGGTTAGGGCTAGGGCTGGGGTTGGGGTTGAGGTTAGGGTTAGGGTTACGGTTGGGGTTGTGGTTGCTGTCGTGTTGTGGTTGGGGTTGGGGTTATGGTTTGAGTTTGGGTTCGGGTTCCGGATAGGGTTAGAATTAGTGTTAGGGTTAGGGTTAGGGCTAGGGCTAGGGTTAGGGGTAGGCTTAGGTTTAGGGATACGGTTTGGATTAGGGTTAGGGTTAGGGCTAGG
>NC_139475.1:13227500-13230000 GCF_057233095.1 Heloderma suspectum
GGTTAGGGTTCGGGCTAGGGCTAGGGTTAGGGCTAGGGCTAGGGCTATGGATAGGGCTAGGGTAAGGTCTAGGGTTAGGGCTAGGGCTGGGGTTGGGGTTGAGGTTAGGGTTAGGGTTACGGTTGGGGTTGTGGTTGCTGTCGTGTTGTGGTTGGGGTTGGGGTTATGGTTTGAGTTTGGGTTCGGGTTCCGGATAGGGTTAGAATTAGTGTTAGGGTTAGGGTTAGGGCTAGGGCTAGGGTTAGGGGTAGGCTTAGGTTTAGGGATACGGTTTGGATTAGGGTTAGGGTTAGGGCTAGGGTTTGGGTTAGGGTTAGGGTTAGGATTAGGGCTAGGGCTAGTGTTAGCGCTAGGGCTAGGGCTAGGGTAACGGTTAGGACATGCGTTAGAGCTAGAGTTAGGGCTAGCGTTAGGGTTCAGGTTCAGTTTAGGGTTACAGTTTGAGTTTGGGGTAGGGGTAGGGTAGGGCTAGGGCTAGGGTTAGGGCTAGGCCTAGGGTTAGAATTAGGGCTAAGGTTAGGTTTAGGCTTAGGCTTAGCGTTAGGGTTAATGCTAGGGTTACGTTTAGGGTTAGTGATAGGGTTAGGTTTAGGGCTCGGGTTAGGGTTAGGGTTACTGTTACGGTTAGTGTTTGCGTTAGGGTTAGGGTTAGTGGTAGGGGTTGGGTTAGGGTTAGGGCTAGGGTCAGGGTTTGGGCTAGGGTTAGGGTTAGGGTTATGGTAAGTGAGAGGGCTAGGGCTAAGCCTAGGGTAAGGGTCAGGGTTAGGGTTAGGGATACTGTTTGGGTTAGGGTTAGGGTTACGGTTAGGGTTATGGTTAGGGTTGGGGTTAGGGTTAGGGCTAGGGTTATCATTAGAGTTTGGGCTAGGGTTAGTGTTAGGGTTAGGGCTAGGGCTCGGGTTAGGGGTAGGCTTAGGTTTAGGGATACGGTTTGGATTAGTTTTAGGGTTAGGGCTAGGGTTTGGGTTAGGGTTAGGGTTAGGATTAGGGCTAGGGCTAGTGTTAGCGCTAGGGCTAGGGTAACGGTTAGGACATGCGTTAGAGCTAGAGTTAGGGCTAGCGTTAGGGTTCAGGTTCAGTTTAGGGTTACAGTTTGAGTTAGGGGTAGGGGTAGGGTAGGGCTAGGGCTAGGGTTAGGGCTAGGCCTAGGGTTAGAATTAGGGCTAAGGTTAGGTTTAGGGTTAGGGTTAGCGTTAGGGTTAGCGCTAGGGTTACGTTTAGGGTTAGGGATAGGGTTAGGTTTAGGGCTCGGGTTAGGGTTAGGGTTACGGTTATGGTTAGGGTTTGGGTTAGGGTTAGGGTTAGTGGTAGGGGTTGGGTTAGGGTTAGGGCTAGGGTCAGGGTTGGGGCTAGGGTTAGGGTTAGGGTTATTGTAAGTGAGAGCGTTAGGGCTAAGCCTAGGGTTATGCTTAGGGTTAGGGATACTGTTTGGGTTAGGGTTAGGGTTAGGGTAAGGGTTTGGGTTAGGGTTAGGGCTAGGGTGAGGTTTAGGGTTAGGGTTAGGTTTAGGGTTAGTTCTAGGGTTAGGGTTATCGTTAGGGTGACGCTTTGGGCTAGGGTTAGGGTTAGGGTTAGGGTTAGGTTTAGGGTTAGGGTTAGGGTTCGGGCTAGGGCTAGGGTTAGGGCTAGGGCTAGGGCTACGGATAGGGCTAGGGTAAGGTCTAGGGTTAGGGCTAGGGCTGGGGTTGGGGTTGAGGTTAGGGTTAGGGTTACGGTTGGGGTTGTGGTTGGTGTCGTGTTGTGGTTGGGGTTGGGGTTAGGGTTTGAGTTTGGGTTCGGGTTCCGGATAGGGTTAGAATTAGTGTTAGGGTTAGGGTTAGGGTTAGGGCTAGGGCTAGGGTTAGGGGTAGGCTTAGGTTTAGGGATACGGTTTGGATTAGGGTTAGGGTTAGGGCTAGGGCTAGTGTTAGCGCTAGGGCTAGGGCTAGGGTAACGGTTAGGACATGCGTTAGAGCTAGAGTTAGGGCTAGCGTTAGGGTTCAGGTTCAGTTTAGGGTTACAGTTTGAGTTAGGGGTAGGGGTAGGGTAGGGCTAGGGCTAGGGTTAGGGCTAGGCCTAGGGTTAGAATTAGGGCTAAGGTTAGGTTTAGGGTTAGGGTTAGCGTTAGGGTTAGCGCTAGGGTTACGTTTAGGGTTAGGGATAGGGTTAGGTTTAGGGCTCGGGTTAGGGTTAGGGTTACGGTTATGGTTAGTGTTTGGGTTAGGGTTAGGGTTAGTGGTAGGGGTTGGGTTAGGGTTAGGGCTAGGGTCAGGGTTGGGGCTAGGGTTAGGGTTAGGGTTATTGTAAGTGAGAGGGTTAGGGCTAAGCCTAGGGTTATGCTTAGGGTTAGGGATACTGTTTGGGTTAGGGTTAGGGTTAGGGTAAGGGTTTGGGTTAGGGTTAGGGCTAGGGTGAGGTTTTGGGTTAGGGTTAGGGTTAGGGTTAGTTCTAGGGTTAGGGTTATCATTAGGGTGACGCTTTGGGCTAGGGTTAGGGTTAGGGTTAGGTTTAGGGTTAGGGT
>NC_139475.1:13232500-13235000 GCF_057233095.1 Heloderma suspectum
AGGGTTTGGGTTAGGGTTAGGGTTAGGATTAGGGCTAGGGCTAGTGTTAGCGCTAGGGCTAGGGCTAGGGTAACGGTTAGGACATGCGTTAGAGCTAGAGTTAGGGCTAGCGTTAGGGTTCAGGTTCAGTTTAGGGTTACAGTTTGAGTTAGGGGTAGGGGTAGGGTAGGGCTAGGGCTAGGGTTAGGGCTAGGCCTAGGGTTAGAATTAGGGCTAAGGTTAGGTTTAGGCTTAGACTTAGCGTTAGGGATAATGCTAGGGTTACGTTTAGGGTTAGTGATAGGGTTAGGTTTAGGGCTCGGGTTAGGGTTAGGGTTACTGTTACGGTTAGTGTTTGGGTTAGGGTTAGGGTTAGTGGTAGGGGTTGGGTTAGGGTTAGGGCTAGGGTCAGGGTTTGGGCTAGGGTTAGGGTTAGGTTTATGGTAAGTGAGAGGGCTAGGGCTAAGCCTAGGGTAAGGGTCAGGGTTAGGGTTAGGGATACTGTTTGGGTTAGGGTTAGGGTTATGGTTAGGGTTAGGGTTAGGTTTAGGGTTAGGGTTAGGGTTAGGGCTAGGGTTATCATTAGGGTTAGGGCTAGGGTTAGGGTTAGGGTTAGGTTTATGATTATGGTTAGGGTTTTGGTTAGGTTTAGTGGTAGGCTTTGGGTTAGGGTTAGGGCTAGGGTTTGGGTTAGGGTTAGGGTTAGGGTTAGGATTAGGGCTAGGGCTAATCTTAGGGCTAGGGCTAGGGCTAGGGTAACGGTTAGGACATGCGTTAGAGCTAGAGTTAGGGCTAGCGTTAGGGTTCAGGTTCAGTTTAGGGTTACAGTTTGAGTTAGGGGTAGGGGTAGGGTAGGGCTAGGGCTAGGGTTAGGGCTAGGCCTAGGGTTAGAATTAGGGCTAAGGTTAGGTTTAGGGTTAGGGTTAGCATTAGGGTTAGCGCTAGGGTTACGTTTAGGGTTAGGGATAGGGTTAGGTTTAGGGCTCGGGTTAGGGTTAGGGTTACGGTTATTGTTAGGGTTTGGGTTAGGGTTAGGGTTAGTGGTAGGGGTTGGGTTAGGGTTAGGGCTAGGGTCAGGGTTGGGGCTAGGGTTAGTGTTAGGGTTATTGTAAGTGAGAGGGTTAGGGCTAAGCCTAGGGTTATGCTTAGGGTTAGGGATACTGTTTGGGTTAGGGTTAGGGTTAGGGTTAGGGTAAGGGTTTGGGTTAGGGTTAGGGCTAGGGTGAGGTTTAGGGTTAGGGTTAGGGTTAGTTCTAGGGTTAGGGTTATCGTTAGGGTGACGCTTTGGGCTAGGGTTAGGGTTAGGGTTAGGTTTAGGGTTAGGGTTAGGGTTCGGGCTAGGGCTAGGGTTAGGGCTAGGGCTAGGGCTACGGATAGGGCTAGGGTAAGGTCTAGGGTTAGGGCTAGGGCTAGGGTAAGGGTTAGGGCTAGGGTTAGAACTAGAGCTAGGGCTAGGATTAGGGTTAGGGTTACAGTTAGTGAGAGGGTTAGGGCTAAGGCTAGTGTTAGGGTGAGATTTAGGTTTAGGGATATGGTTTTTTGTTAGGGTTAGGGTTATGGTTAGCATTAGGATTAGGGTTAGGGCGAGGGTTAGGTCGAGGGTTAGGGTTAGGGCTAGGGTTAGGGTTAGGGTTAGGGTTAGGGTTAGGGTTAGGGTTAAGGTTAGGGTTAGGGTTAGGGTTAGGGTTAGGTTTAGGGCTGGGGTTGGGGTTGAGGTTAGGGTTAGGGTTACGGTTGGGGTTGTGGTTGGTGTCGTGTTGTGGTTGGGGTTGGGGTTAGGGTTTGAGTTTGGGTTCGGGTTCCGGATAGGGTTAGAATTAGTGTTAGGGTTAGGGTTAGGGCTAGGGCTAGGGTTAGGGGTAGGCTTAGGTTTAGGTTTCGGGATACGGTTTGGATTAGGGTTAGGGTTAGGGCTAGGGTTTGGGTTAGGGTTAGGGTTAGGATTAGAGCTAGGGCTAGTGTTAGCGCTCGTGCTAGGGTAACGGTTAGGACATGCGTTAGAGCTAGAGTTAGGGCTAGCGTTAGGGTTCAGGTTCAGTTTAGGGTTACAGTTTGAGTTAGGGGTAGGGGTAGGGTAGGGCTAGGGCTAGGGTTAGGGCTAGGCCTAGGGTTAGAATTAGGGCTAAGGTTAGGTTTAGGCTTAGGCTTAGCGTTAGGGTTAATGCTAGGGTTACGTTTAGGGTTAGTGATAGGGTTAGGTTTAGGGCTCGGGTTAGGGTTAGGGTTACTGTTACGGTTAGTGTTTGGGTTAGGTTTACGGTTAGTGGTAGGGGTTGGGTTAGGGTTAGGGCTAGGGTCAGGGTTTGGGCTAGGGTTAGGGTTAGGGTTATGGTAAGTGAGAGGGCTAGGGCTAAGCCTAGGGTAAGGGTCAGGGTTAGGGTTAGGGATACTGTTTGGGTTAGGGTTAGGGTTACGGTTAGGGTTAGGGTTAGGGTTAGGGTGACGGTTAGGGTTAGGGTTGGGGTTAGGGTGAGGGTCAGGGCTAGGGTTAGGGTGAGGGTTAGGGTTAGTGTTAGGGCCA
>NC_139475.1:13245000-13250000 GCF_057233095.1 Heloderma suspectum
GGGTTAGGGTTAGGGTTACGGTTATGGTTAGGGTTTGGGTTAGGGTTAGGGTTAGTGGTAGGGGTTGGGTTAGGGTTAGGGCTAGGGTCAGGGTTGGGGCTAGGGTTAGGGTTAGGGTTATTGTAAGTGAGAGCGTTAGGGCTAAGCCTAGGGTTATGCTTAGGGTTAGGGATACTGTTTGGGTCAGGGTTAGGGTTAGGGTAAGGGTTTGGGTTAGGGTTAGGGCTAGGGTGAGGTTTAGGGTTAGGGTTAGGTTTAGGGTTAGTTCTAGGGTTAGGGTTATCGTTAGGGTGACGCTTTGGGCTAGGGTTAGGGTTAGGGTTAGGGTTAGGGTTAGGGTTAGGTTTAGGGTTAGGGTTAGGGTTTGGGCTAGGGCTAGGGTTAGGGCTAGGGCTAGGGCTACGGATAGGGCTAGGGTAAGGTCTAGGGTTAGGGCTAGGGCTGGGGTTGGGGTTGAGGTTAGGGTTAGGGTTTCGGTTGGGGTTGTGGTTGGTGTCGTGTTGTGGTTGGGGTTGGGGTTAGGGTTTGAGTTTGGGTTCGGGTTCCGGATAGGGTTAGAATTAGTGTTAGGGTTAGGGTTAGGGCTAGGGCTAGGGTTAGGGGTAGGCTTAGGTTTAGGGATACGGTTTGGATTAGGGTTAGGGTTAGGGCTAGGGTTTGGGTTAGGGTTAGGGTTAGGATTAGGGCTAGGGCTAGTGTTAGCGCTAGGGCTAGGGCTAGGGTAACGGTTAGGACATGCGTTAGAGCTAGAGTTAGGGCTAGCGTTAGGGTTCAGGTTCAGTTTAGGGTTACAGTTTGAGTTAGGGGTAGGGGTAGGGTAGGGCTAGGGCTAGGGTTAGGGCTAGGCCTAGGGTTAGAATTAGGGCTAAGGTTAGGTTTAGGCTTAGGCTTAGCGTTAGGGTTAATGCTAGGGTTACGTTTAGGGTTAGTGATAGGGTTAGGTTTAGGGCTCGGGTTAGGGTTAGGGTTACTGTTACGGTTAGTGTTTGGGTTAGGGTTAGGGTTAGTGGTAGGGGTTGGGTGAGGGTTAGGGCTAGGGTCAGGGTTTGGGCTAGGGTTAGGGTTAGGTTTATGGTAAGTGAGAGGGCTAGGGCTAAGCCTAGGGTAAGGGTCAGGGTTAGGGTTAGGGATACTGTTCGGGTTAGGGTTCGGGTTATGGTTAGGGTTAGGGTTAGGTTTAGGGTTAGGGTTAGGGTTAGGGTTAGGGCTAGGGTTATCATTAGGGTTAGGGCTAGGGTTAGGGTTAGGGTTAGGTTTATGATTATGGTTAGGGTTTTGGTTAGGTTTAGTGGTAGGCTTTGGGTTAGGGTTAGGGCTAGGGTTTGGGTTAGGGTTTGGGTTAGGGTTAGGGTTAGGATTAGGGCTAGGGCTAATCTTAGGGCTAGGGCTAGGGCTAGGGTAACGGTTAGGACATGCGTTAGAGCTAGAGTTAGGGCTAGCGTTAGGGTTCAGGTTCAGTTTAGGGTTACAGTTTGAGTTAGGGGTAGGGGTAGGGTAGGGCTAGGGCTAGGGTTAGGGCTAGGCCTAGGGTTAGAATTAGGGCTAAGGTTAGGTTTAGGGTTAGGGTTAGCGTTAGGGTTAGCGCTAGGGTTACGTTTAGGGTTAGGGATAGGGTTAGGTTTAGGGCTCGGGTTAGGGTTAGGGTTACGGTTATTGTTAGGGTTTGGGTTAGGGTTAGGGTTAGTGGTAGGGGTTGGGTTAGGGTTAGGGCTAGGGTCAGGGTTGGGGCTAGGGTTAGTGTTAGGGTTATTGTAAGTGAGAGGGTTAGGGCTAAGCCTAGGGTTATGCTTAGGGTTAGGGATACTGTTTGGGTTAGGGTTAGGGTTAGGGTTAGGGTAAGGGTTTGGGTTAGGGTTAGGGCTAGGGTGAGGTTTAGGGTTAGGGTTAGGGTTAGTTCTAGGGTTAGGGTTATCGTTAGGGTGACGCTTTGGGCTAGGGTTAGGGTTAGGGTTAGGGTTAGGTTTAGGGTTAGGGTTAGGGTTCGGGCTAGGGCTAGGGTTAGGGCTAGGGCTAGGGCTACGGATAGGGCTAGGGTAAGGTCTAGGGTTAGGGCTAGGGCTAGGGTAAGGGTTAGGGCTAGGGTTAGAACTAGAGCTAGGGCTAGGATTAGGGTTAGGGTTACAGTTAGTGAGAGGGTTAGGGCTAAGGCTAGTGTTAGGGTGAGATTTAGGTTTAGGGATATGGTTTTTTGTTAGGGTTAGGGTTATGGTTAGCATTAGGATTAGGGTTAGGGCGAGGGTTAGGTCGAGGGTTAGGGTTAGGGCTAGGGTTAGGGTTAGGGTTAGGGTTAGGGTTAAGGTTAGGGTTAGGGTTAGGGTTAGGGTTAGGGTTAGGGCTGGGGTTGGGGTTGAGGTTAGGGTTAGGGTTACGGTTGGGGTTGTGGTTGGTGTCGTGTTGTGGTTGGGGTTGGGGTTAGGGTTTGAGTTTGGGTTCGGGTTCCGGATAGGGTTAGAATTAGTGTTAGGGTTAGGGTTAGGGTTAGGGCTAGGGCTAGGGTTAGGGGTAGGCTTAGGTTTAGGTTTCGGGATACGGTTTGGATTAGGGTTAGGGTTAGGGCTAGGGTTTGGGTTAGGGTTAGGGTTAGGATTAGAGCTAGGGCTAGTGTTAGCGCTCGTGCTAGGGTAACGGTTAGGACATGCGTTAGAGCTAGAGTTAGGGCTAGCGTTAGGGTTCAGGTTCAGTTTAGGGTTACAGTTTGAGTTAGGGGTAGGGGTAGGGTAGGGCTAGGGCTAGGGTTAGGGCTAGGCCTAGGGTTAGAATTAGGGCTAAGGTTAGGTTTAGGCTTAGGCTTAGCGTTAGGGTTAATGCTAGGGTTACGTTTAGGGTTAGTGATAGGGTTAGGTTTAGGGCTCGGGTTAGGGTTAGGGTTACTGTTACGGTTAGTGTTTGGGTTAGGTTTACGGTTAGTGGTAGGGGTTGGGTTAGGGTTAGGGCTAGGGTCAGGGTTTGGGCTAGGGTTAGGGTTAGGGTTATGGTAAGTGAGAGGGCTAGGGCTAAGCCTAGGGTAAGGGTCAGGGTTAGGGTTAGGGATACTGTTTGGGTTAGGGTTAGGGTTACGGTTAGGGTTAGGGTTAGGGTTAGGGTGACGGTTAGGGTTAGGGTTGGGGTTAGGGTGAGGGTCAGGGCTAGGGTTAGGGTGAGGGTTAGGGTTAGTGTTAGGGCCAGGGTTAGCATTAGGGTCAGGGCTACGGTTAGGGTTAGGGGTAGGGGTAGGGGTAGGATTAGGGTAGTGTTAGGGTTACGGCTATGGTTAGGGTTAGGGTTAGGGTTAGGGTTAGGGTTAGGGTTAGAGTTAGGGTTAGAGTTAGGGCAAGGGTTAGGGCTAGAGTTCAGGTTAGGTTTAGGGTAGGGTTAGGGCTAGGGCTAGGGTTAGGGTTAGGGTTAGGGTTAGGTTTAGGGCGAGGGCTAGGGCTAGGGTTTGTGTTAGGGTTAGGGCTAGGGCTAGGGCAAGGGTTAGGGTTAGGGTTAGGGTTAGGGTTAGGGTTAGGTTTAGGTGTAGGGTTAGGGTTAGGCTCAGGGGCAGGTTTAGGGGTAGGGCTAGGGTTAGTTGTAGTGTTAGAGCTAGGGCTAGGGCTTGGGATAGGGATAGGGATAGGGATAGGGATAGGGATAGGGATAGGGATAGGGATCGGGTTAGTGTTAGTGTTAGTGTTAGGGCTAGGGCTAGGGTTAGGGTTAGGGTTAGGGTTAAGGTTAGGGTTAGGGTTAGGGTTAGGGTTAGGGTTAGGGCTAGGGTTAGGGTTAGGGTTAGGGCTAGGGTTAGGGTTAGGGTTCGGGCTAAGATTAGGGCTAGGGTTAGGGCTAGGGCTAGGGTTAGAATTAGGGCTAAGGTTAGGTTTAGGCTTAGGCTTAGCGTTAGGGTTAATGCTAGGGTTACGTTTAGGGTTAGTGATAGGGTTAGGTTTAGGGCTCGGGTTAGGGTTAGGGTTACTGTTACGGTTAGTGTTTGGGTTAGGTTTACGGTTAGTGGTAGGGGTTGGGTTAGGGTTAGGGCTAGGGTCAGGGTTTGGGCTAGGGTTAGGGTTAGGGTTATGGTAAGTGAGAGGGCTAGGGCTAAGCCTAGGGTAAGGGTCAGGGTTAGGGTTAGGGATACTGTTTGGGTTAGGGTTAGGGTTACGGTTAGGGTTAGGGTTAGGGTTAGGGTGACGGTTAGGGTTAGGGTTGGGGTTAGGGTGAGGGTCAGGGCTAGGGTTAGGGTGAGGGTGAGGGTTAGTGTTAGGGCCAGGGTTAGCATTAGGGTCAGGGCTACGGTTAGGGTTAGGGGTAGGGGTAGGGGTAGGATTAGGGTAGTGTTAGGGTTACGGCTATGGTTAGGGTTAGGGTTAGGGTTAGGGTTAGGGTTAGGGTTAGGGTTAGGGTTAGAGTTAGGGCAAGGGTTAGGGCTAGAGTTCAGGTTAGGTTTAGGGTAGGGTTAGGGCTAGGGCTAGGGTTAGGGTTAGGGTTAGGGTTAGGTTTAGGGCGAGGGCTAGGGCTAGGGCTAGGGTTTGTGTTAGGGTTAGGGCTAGGGCTAGGGCTAGGGTTAGGGTTAGGGTTAGGGTTAGGGTTAGGGTTAGGTTTAGGTGTAGGGTTAGGGTTAGGCTCAGGGGCAGGTTTAGGGGTAGGGCTAGGGTTAGTTGTAGTGTTAGAGCTAGGGCTAGGGCTTGGGATAGGGATAGGGATAGGGATAGGGATAGGGATAGGGATAGGGATAGGGATCGGGTTAGTGTTAGTGTTAGTGTTAGGGCTAGGGCTAGGGCTAGGGTTAGGGTTAGGGTTAGGGTTAAGGTTAGGGTTAGGGTTAGGGTTAGGGTTAGGGTTAGGGCTAGGGTTAGGGTTAGGGTTAGGGCTAGGGTTAGGGTTAGGGTTCGGGCTAAGATTAGGGCTAGGGTTAGGGCTAGGGCTAGGGCTAGGGTAACGGTTAGGGCTAGGGTTAGAGCTAGAGCTAGGGCTAGGGTTAGGGTTCAGGTTCAGGTCCAGTTTAGGGTTACAGTTTGGGTTAGGGGCAGGGGTAGGGGTAGGGG
>NC_139475.1:13260000-13262500 GCF_057233095.1 Heloderma suspectum
CTAGGGCTAGGGTAACGGTTAGGACATGCGTTAGAGCTAGAGTTAGGGCTAGCGTTAGGGTTCAGGTTCAGTTTAGGGTTACAGTTTGAGTTAGGGGTAGGGGTAGGGTAGGGCTAGGGCTAGGGTTAGGGCTAGGCCTAGGGTTAGAATTAGGGCTAAGGTTAGGTTTAGGCTTAGGCTTAGCGTTAGGGTTAATGCTAGGGTTACGTTTAGGGTTAGTGATAGGGTTAGGTTTAGGGCTCGGGTTAGGGTTAGGGTTACTGTTACGGTTAGTGTTTGGGTTAGGGTTAGGGTTAGTGGTAGGGGTTGGGTTAGGGTTAGGGCTAGGGTCAGGGTTTGGGCTAGGGTTAGGGTTAGGTTTATGGTAAGTGAGAGGGCTAGGGCTAAGCCTAGGGTAAGGGTCAGGGTTAGGGTTAGGGATACTGTTTGGGTTAGGGTTAGGGTTATGGTTAGGGTTAGGGTTAGGTTTAGGGTTAGGGTTAGGGTTAGGGCTAGGGTTATCATTAGGGTTAGGGCTAGGGTTAGGGTTAGGGTTAGGTTTATGATTATGGTTAGGGTTTTGGTTAGGTTTAGTGGTAGGCTTTGGGTTAGGGTTAGGGCTAGGGTTTGGGTTAGGGTTAGGGTTAGGGTTAGGATTAGGGCTAGGGCTAATCTTAGGGCTAGGGCTAGGGCTAGGGTAACGGTTAGGACATGCGTTAGAGCTAGAGTTAGGGCTAGCGTTAGGGTTCAGGTTCAGTTTAGGGTTACAGTTTGAGTTAGGGGTAGGGGTAGGGTAGGGCTAGGGCTAGGGTTAGGGCTAGGCCTAGGGTTAGAATTAGGGCTAAGGTTAGGTTTAGGGTTAGGGTTAGCGTTAGGGTTAGCGCTAGGGTTACGTTTAGGGTTAGGGATAGGGTTAGGTTTAGGGCTCGGGTTAGGGTTAGGGTTACGGTTATTGTTAGGGTTTGGGTTAGGGTTAGGGTTAGTGGTAGGGGTTGGGTTAGGGTTAGGGCTAGGGTCAGGGTTGGGGCTAGGGTTAGGGTTAGGGTTATTGTAAGTGAGAGGGTTAGGGCTAAGCCTAGGGTTATGCTTAGGGTTAGGGATACTGTTTGGGTTAGGGTTAGGGTTAGGGTTAGGGTAAGGGTTTGGGTTAGGGTTAGGGCTAGGGTGAGGTTTAGGGTTAGGGTTAGGGTTAGTTCTAGGGTTAGGGTTATCGTTAGGGTGACGCTTTGGGCTAGGGTTAGGGTTAGGGTTAGGTTTAGGGTCAGGGTTAGGGTTCGGGCTAGGGCTAGGGTTAGGGCTAGGGCTAGGGCTACGGATAGGGCTAGGGTAAGGTCTAGGGTTAGGGCTAGGGCTAGGGTAAGGGTTAGGGCTAGGGTTAGAACTAGAGCTAGGGCTAGGATTAGGGTTAGGGTTACAGTTAGTGAGAGGGTTAGGGCTAAGGCTAGTGTTAGGGTGAGATTTAGGTTTAGGGATATGGTTTTTTGTTAGGGTTAGGGTTATGGTTAGCATTAGGATTAGGGTTAGGGCGAGGGTTAGGTCGAGGGTTAGGGTTAGGGCTAGGGTTAGGGTTAGGGTTAGGGTTAGGGTTAGGGTTAAGGTTAGGGTTAGGGTTAGGGTTAGGGTTAGGGTTAGGGTTAGGGCTGGGGTTGGGGTTGAGGTTAGGGTTAGGGTTACGGTTGGGGTTGTGGTTGGTGTCGTGTTGTGGTTGGGGTTGGGGTTAGGGTTTGAGTTTGGGTTCGGGTTCCGGATAGGGTTAGAATTAGTGTTAGGGTTAGGGTTAGGGCTAGGGCTAGGGTTAGGGGTAGGCTTAGGTTTAGGTTTCGGGATACGGTTTGGATTAGGGTTAGGGTTAGGGCTAGGATTTGGGTTAGGGTTAGGGTTAGGATTAGAGCTAGGGCTAGTGTTAGCGCTCGTGCTAGGGTAACGGTTAGGACATGCGTTAGAGCTAGAGTTAGGGCTAGCGTTAGGGTTCAGGTTCAGTTTAGGGTTACAGTTTGAGTTAGGGGTAGGGGTAGGGTAGGGCTAGGGCTAGGGTTAGGGCTAGGCCTAGGGTTAGAATTAGGGCTAAGGTTAGGTTTAGGCTTAGGCTTAGCGTTAGGGTTAATGCTAGGGTTACGTTTAGGGTTAGTGATAGGGTTAGGTTTAGGGCTCGGGTTAGGGTTAGGGTTACTGTTACGGTTAGTGTTTGGGTTAGGTTTACGGTTAGTGGTAGGGGTTGGGTTAGGGTTAGGGCTAGGGTCAGGGTTTGGGCTAGGGTTAGGGTTAGGGTTATGGTAAGTGAGAGGGCTAGGGCTAAGCCTAGGGTAAGGGTCAGGGTTAGGGTTAGGGATACTGTTTGGGTTAGGGTTAGGGTTACGGTTAGGGTTAGGGTTAGGGTTAGGGTGACGGTTAGGGTTAGGGTTGGGGTTAGGGTGAGGGTCAGGGCTAGGGTTAGGGTGAGGGTGAGGGTTAGTGTTAGGGCCAGGGTTAGCATTAGGGTCAGGGCTACGGTTAGGGTTAGGGGTAGGGGTAGGGGTAGGAT
>NC_139475.1:13275000-13280000 GCF_057233095.1 Heloderma suspectum
TAGGGTTAGGGCTAGGGTCAGGGTTGGGGCTAGGGTTAGGGTTAGGGTTATTGTAAGTGAGAGGGTTAGGGCTAAGCCTAGGGTTATGCTTAGGGTTAGGGATACTGTTTGGGTTAGGGTTAGGGTTAGGGTAAGGGTTTGGGTTAGGGTTAGGGCTAGGGTGAGGTTTAGGGTTAGGGTTAGGTTTAGGGTTAGTTCTAGGGTTAGGGTTCTCGTTAGGGTGACGCTTTGGGCTAGGGTTAGGGTTAGGGTTAGGGTTAGGTTTAGGTTTAGGGTTAGGGTTAGGGATCGGGCTAGGGCTAGGGTTAGGGCTAGGGCTAGGGCTAGGGCTACGGATAGGGCTAGGGTAAGGTCTAGGGTTAGGGCTAGGGCTGGGGTTGGGGTTGAGGTTAGGGTTAGGGTTACGGTTGGGGTTGTGGTTGCTTTCGTGTTGTGGTTGGGGTTGGGGTTAGGGTTTGAGTTTGGGTTCGGGTTCCGGATAGGGTTAGAATTAGTGTTAGGGTTAGGGTTAGGGCTAGGGCTAGGGTTAGGGGTAGGCTTAGGTTTAGGGATACGGTTTGGATTAGGGTTAGGGTTAGGGCTAGGGTTTGGGTTAGGGTTAGGGTTAGGATTAGGGCTAGGGCTAGTGTTAGCGCTAGGGCTAGGGCTAGGGTAACGGTTAGGACATGCGTTAGAGCTAGAGTTAGGGCTAGCGTTAGGGTTCAGGTTCAGTTTAGGGTTACAGTTTGAGTTTGGGGTAGGGGTAGGGTAGGGCTAGGGCTAGGGTTAGGGCTAGGCCTAGGGTTAGAATTAGGGCTAAGGTTAGGTTTAGGCTTAGGCTTAGCGTTAGGGTTAATGCTAGGGTTACGTTTAGGGTTAGTGATAGGGTTAGGTTTAGGGCTCGGGTTAGGGTTAGGGTTACTGTTATGGTTAGTGTTTGGGTTAGGGTTAGGGTTAGTGGTAGGGGTTGGGTTAGGGTTAGGGCTAGGGTCAGGGTTTGGGCTAGGGTTAGGGTTATGGTAAGTGAGAGGGCTAGGGCTAAGCCTAGGGTAAGGGTCAGGGTTAGGGTTAGGGATACTGTTTGGGTTAGGGTTAGGGTTACGGTTAGGGTTAGGGTTAGGGTTAGGGTTGGGGTTAGGGTTAGGGTTAGGGTTATGGTTAGGGTTAGGGTTAGGGCTAGGGTTATCATTAGAATTAGGGCTAGGGTTAGTGTTAGGGTTAGGTTTATGATTATGGTTAGGGTTTTGGTTAGGTTTAGTGGTAGGCTTTGGGTTAGGGTTAGGGCTAGGGTTTGGGTTAGGGTTTGGGTTAGGGTTAGGGTTAGGATTAGGGCTAGGGCTAGTCTTAGGGCTAGGCCTAGGGCTAGGGTAACGGTTAGGACATGCGTTAGAGCTAGAGTTAGGGCTAGCGTTAGGGTTCAGGTTCAGTTTAGGGTTACAGTTTGAGTTATGGGTAGGGGTAGGGTAGGGCTAGGGCTAGGGTTAGGGCTAGGCCTAGGGTTAGAATTAGGGCTAAGGTTAGGTTTAGGGTTAGGGTTAGCGTTAGGGTTAGCGCTAGGGTTACGTTTAGGGTTAGGGATAGGGTTAGGTTTAGGTCTCGGGTTAGGGTTAGGGTTACGGTTATGGTTAGGGTTTGGGTTAGGGTTAGGGTTAGTGGTAGGGGTTGGGTTAGGGTTAGGGCTAGGGTCAGGGTTGGGGCTAGGGTTAGGGTTAGGGTTATTGTAAGTGAGAGCGTTAGGGCTAAGCCTAGGGTTATGCTTAGGGTTAGGGATACTGTTTGGGTCAGGGTTAGGGTTAGGGTAAGGGTTTGGGTTAGGGTTAGGGCTAGGGTGAGGTTTAGGGTTAGCGTTAGGTTTAGGGTTAGTTCTAGGGTTAGGGTTATCGTTAGGGTGACGCTTTGGGCTAGGGTTAGGGTTAGGGTTAGGGTTAGGGTTAGGTTTAGGGTTAGGGTTAGGGTTTGGGCTAGGGCTAGGGTTAGGGCTAGGGCTAGGGCTACGGATAGGGCTAGGGTAAGGTCTAGGGTTAGGGCTAGGGCTGGGGTTGGGGTTGAGGTTAGGGTTAGGGTTTCGGTTGGGGTTGTGGTTGGTGTCGTGTTGTGGTTGGGGTTGGGGTTAGGGTTTGAGTTTGGGTTCGGGTTCCGGATAGGGTTAGAATTAGTGTTAGGGTTAGGGTTAGGGCTAGGGCTAGGGTTAGGGGTAGGCTTAGGTTTAGGGATACGGTTTGGATTAGGGTTAGGGTTAGGGCTAGGGTTTGGGTTAGGGTTAGGGTTAGGATTAGGGCTAGGGCTAGTGTTAGCGCTATGGCTAGGGCTAGGGTAACGGTTAGGACATGCGTTAGAGCTAGAGTTAGGGCTAGCGTTAGGGTTCAGGTTCAGTTTAGGGTTACAGTTTGAGTTAGGGGTAGGGGTAGGGTAGGGCTAGGGCTAGGGTTAGGGCTAGGCCTAGGGTTAGAATTAGGGCTAAGGTTAGGTTTAGGCTTAGGCTTAGCGTTAGGGTTAATGCTAGGGTTACGTTTAGGGTTAGTGATAGGGTTAGGTTTAGGGCTTGGGTTAGGGTTAGGGTTACTGTTACGGTTAGTGTTTGTGTTAGGGTTAGGGTTAGTGGTAGGGGTTGGGTGAGGGTTAGGGCTAGGGTCAGGGTTTGGGCTAGGGTTAGGGTTAGGTTTATGGTAAGTGAGAGGGCTAGGGCTAAGCCTAGGGTAAGGGTCAGGGTTAGGGTTAGGGATACTGTTTGGGTTAGGGTTCGGGTTATGGTTAGGGTTAGGTTTAGGGTTAGGGTTAGGGTTAGGATGGCTAGGGTTATCATTAGGGTTAGGGCTAGGGTTAGGGTTAGGGTTAGGTTTATGATTATGGTTAGGGTTTTGGTTAGGTTTAGTGGTAGGCTTTGGGTTAGGGTTAGGGCTAGGGTTTGGGTTAGGGTTTGGGTTAGGGTTAGGGTTAGGATTAGGGCTAGGGCTAATCTTAGGGCTAGGGCTAGGGCTAGGGTAACGGTTAGGACATGCGTTAGAGCTAGAGTTAGGGCTAGCGTTAGGGTTCAGGTTCAGTTTAGGGTTACAGTTTGAGTTAGGGGTAGGGGTAGGGTAGGGCTAGGGCTAGGGTTAGGGCTAGGCCTAGGGTTAGAATTAGGGCTAAGGTTAGGTTTAGGGTTAGGGTTAGCGTTAGGGTTAGCGCTAGGGTTACGTTTAGGGTTAGGGATAGGGTTAGGTTTAGGGCTCGGGTTAGGGTTAGGGTTACGGTTATTGTTAGGGTTTGGGTTAGGGTTAGGGTTAGTGGTAGGGGTTGGGTTAGGGTTAGGGCTAGGGTCAGGGTTGGGGCTAGGGTTAGTGTTAGGGTTATTGTAAGTGAGAGGGTTAGGGCTAAGCCTAGGGTTATGCTTAGGGTTAGGGATACTGTTTGGGTTAGGGTTAGGGTTAGGGTTAGGGTAAGGGTTTGGGTTAGGGTTAGGGCTAGGGTGAGGTTTAGGGTTAGGGTTAGGGTTAGTTCTAGGGTTAGGGTTATCGTTAGGGTGACGCTTTGGGCTAGGGTTAGGGTTAGGGTTAGGGTTAGGTTTAGGGTTAGGGTTAGGGTTCGGGCTAGGGCTAGGGTTAGGGCTAGGGCTAGGGCTACGGATAGGGCTAGGGTAAGGTCTAGGGTTAGGGCTAGGGCTAGGGTAAGGGTTAGGGCTAGGGTTAGAACTAGAGCTAGGGCTAGGATTAGGGTTAGGGTTACAGTTAGTGAGAGGGTTAGGGCTAAGGCTAGTGTTAGGGTGAGATTTAGGTTTAGGGATATGGTTTTTTGTTAGGGTTAGGGTTATGGTTAGCATTAGGATTAGGGTTAGGGCGAGGGTTAGGTCGAGGGTTAGGGTTAGGGCTAGGGTTAGGGTTAGGGTTAGGGTTAGGGTTAAGGTTAGGGTTAGGGTTAGGGTTAGGGTTAGGGTTAGGGCTGGGGTTGGGGTTGAGGTTAGGGTTAGGGTTACGGTTGGGGTTGTGGTTGGTGTCGTGTTGTGGTTGGGGTTGGGGTTAGGGTTTGAGTTTGGGTTCGGGTTCCGGATAGGGTTAGAATTAGTGTTAGGGTTAGGGTTAGGGCTAGGGCTAGGGTTAGGGGTAGGCTTAGGTTTAGGTTTAGGGATACGGTTTGGATTAGGGTTAGGGTTAGGGCTAGGGTTTGGGTTAGGGTTAGGGTTAGGATTAGAGCTAGGGCTAGTGTTAGCGCTCGTGCTAGGGTAACGGTTAGGACATGCGTTAGAGCTAGAGTTAGGGCTAGCGTTAGGGTTCAGGTTCAGTTTAGGGTTACAGTTTGAGTTAGGGGTAGGGGTAGGGTAGGGCTAGGGCTAGGGTTAGGGCTAGGCCTAGGGTTAGAATTAGGGCTAAGGTTAGGTTTAGGCTTAGGCTTAGCGTTAGGGTTAATGCTAGGGTTACGTTTAGGGTTAGTGATAGGGTTAGGTTTAGGGCTCGGGTTAGGGTTAGGGTTACTGTTACGGTTAGTGTTTGGGTTAGGTTTACGGTTAGTGGTAGGGGTTGGGTTAGGGTTAGGGCTAGGGTCAGGGTTTGGGCTAGGGTTAGGGTTAGGGTTATGGTAAGTGAGAGGGCTAGGGCTAAGCCTAGGGTAAGGGTCAGGGTTAGGGTTAGGGATACTGTTTGGGTTAGGGTTAGGGTTACGGTTAGGGTTAGGGTTAGGGTTAGGGTGAGGGTTAGGGTTAGGGTTGGGGTTAGGGTGAGGGTCAGGGATATGGTTAGGGTGAGGGTTAGGGTTAGTGTTAGGGCCAGGGTTAGCATTAGGGTCAGGGCTACGGTTAGGGTTAGGGGTAGGGGTAGGGGTAGGATTAGGGTAGTGTTAGGGTTACGGCTATGTTTAGGGTTAGGGTTAGGGTTAGGGTTAGGGTTAGAGTTAGGGCAAGGGTTAGGGCTAGAGTTCAGGTTAGGTTTAGGGTAGGGTTAGGGCTAGGGCTAGGGTTAGGGTTAGGGTTAGGGTTAGGTTTAGGGCGAGGGCTAGGGCTAGGGTTTGTGTTAGGGTTAGGGCTAGGGCTAGGGCTAGGGTTAGTGTTA
>NC_139475.1:13287500-13290000 GCF_057233095.1 Heloderma suspectum
GGGTTGGGTTAGGGTTAGGGCTAGGGTCAGGGTTGGGGCTAGGGTTAGTGTTAGGGTTATTGTAAGTGAGAGGGTTAGGGCTAAGCCTAGGGTTATGCTTAGGGTTAGGGATACTGTTTGGGTTAGGGTTAGGGTTAGGGTAAGGGTTTGGGTTAGGGTTAGGGCTAGGGTGAGGTTTAGGGTTAGGGTTAGGGTTAGTTCTAGGGTTAGGGTTATCGTTAGGGTGACGCTTTGGGCTAGGGTTAGGGTTAGGGTTAGGGTTAGGTTTAGGGTTAGGGTTAGGGTTCGGGCTAGGGCTAGGGTTAGGGCTAGGGCTAGGGCTACGGATAGGGCTAGGGTAAGGTCTAGGGTTAGGGCTAGGGCTAGGGTAAGGGTTAGGGCTAGGGTTAGAACTAGAGCTAGGGCTAGGATTAGGGTTAGGGTTACAGTTAGTGAGAGGGTTAGGGCTAAGGCTA
Source organism: Heloderma suspectum (assembly GCF_057233095.1). Classification (NCBI taxonomy): domain Eukaryota; kingdom Metazoa; phylum Chordata; class Lepidosauria; order Squamata; family Helodermatidae; genus Heloderma; species Heloderma suspectum. The sequence continues at coordinate 13,287,956 of NC_139475.1, forward strand.
GTGTTAGGGTGAGATTTAGGTTTAGGGATATGGTTTTTTGTTAGGGTTAGGGTTATGGTTAGCATTAGGATTAGGGTTAGGGCGAGGGTTAGGTCGAGGGTTAGGGTTAGGGCTAGGGTTAGGGTTAGGGTTAGGGTTAGGGTTAAGGTTAGGGTTAGGGTTAGGGTTAGGGTTAGGGTTAGGGCTGGGGTTGGGGTTGAGGTTAGGGTTAGGGTTACGGTTGGGGTTGTGGTTGGTGTCGTGTTGTGGTTGGGGTTGGGGTTAGGGTTTGAGTTTGGGTTCGGGTTCCGGATAGGGTTAGAATTAGTGTTAGGGTTAGGGTTAGGGCTAGGGCTAGGGTTAGGGGTAGGCTTAGGTTTAGGTTTAGGGATACGGTTTGGATTAGGGTTAGGGTTAGGGCTAGGGTTTGGGTTAGGGTTAGGGTTAGGATTAGAGCTAGGGCTAGTGTTAGCGCTCGTGCTAGGGTAACGGTTAGGACATGCGTTAGAGCTAGAGTTAGGGCTAGCGTTAGGGTTCAGGTTCAGTTTAGGGTTACAGTTTGAGTTAGGGGTAGGGGTAGGGTAGGGCTAGGGCTAGGGTTAGGGCTAGGCCTAGGGTTAGAATTAGGGCTAAGGTTAGGTTTAGGCTTAGGCTTAGCGTTAGGGTTAATGCTAGGGTTACGTTTAGGGTTAGTGATAGGGTTAGGTTTAGGGCTCGGGTTAGGGTTAGGGTTACTGTTACGGTTAGTGTTTGGGTTAGGTTTACGGTTAGTGGTAGGGGTTGGGTTAGGGTTAGGGCTAGGGTTAGCATTAGGGTCAGGGCTACGGTTAGGGTTAGGGGTAGGGCTAGGGCTAGGGTTAGGGCTAGGCCTAGGGTTAGAATTAGGGCTAAGGTTAGGTTTAGGCTTAGGCTTAGCGTTAGGGTTAATGCTAGGGTTACGTTTAGGGTTAGTGATAGGGTTAGGTTTAGGGCTCGGGTTAGGGTTAGGGTTACTGTTACGGTTAGTGTTTGGGTTAGGGTTAGGGTTAGTGGTAGGGGTTGGGTGAGGGTTAGGGCTAGGGTCAGGGTTTGGGCTAGGGTTAGGGTTAGGTTTATGGTAAGTGAGAGGGCTAGGGCTAAGCCTAGGGTAAGGGTCAGGGTTAGGGTTAGGGATACTGTTCGGGTTAGGGTTCGGGTTATGGTTAGGGTTAGGGTTAGGTTTAGGGTTAGGGTTAGGGTTAGGGTTAGGGCTAGGGTTATCATTAGGGTTAGGGCTAGGGTTAGGGTTAGGGTTAGGTTTATGATTATGGTTAGGGTTTTGGTTAGGTTTAGTGGTAGGCTTTGGGTTAGGGTTAGGGCTAGGGTTTGGGTTAGGGTTTGGGTTAGGGTTAGGGTTAGGATTAGGGCTAGGGCTAATCTTAGGGCTAGGGCTAGGGCTAGGGTAACGGTTAGGACATGCGTTAGAGCTAGAGTTAGGGCTAGCGTTAGGGTTCAGGTTCAGTTTAGGGTTACAGTTTGAGTTAGGGGTAGGGGTAGGGTAGGGCTAGGGCTAGGGTTAGGGCTAGGCCTAGGGTTAGAATTAGGGCTAAGGTTAGGTTTAGGGTTAGGGTTAGCGTTAGGGTTAGCGCTAGGGTTACGTTTAGGGTTAGGGATAGGGTTAGGTTTAGGGCTCGGGTTAGGGTTAGGGTTACGGTTATTGTTAGGGTTTGGGTTAGGGTTAGGGTTAGTGGTAGGGGTTGGGTTAGGGTTAGGGCTAGGGTCAGGGTTGGGGCTAGGGTTAGTGTTAGGGTTATTGTAAGTGAGAGGGTTAGGGCTAAGCCTAGGGTTATGCTTAGGGTTAGGGATACTGTTTGGGTTAGGGTTAGGGTTAGGGTTAGGGTAAGGGTTTGGGTTAGGGTTAGGGCTAGGGTGAGGTTTAGGGTTAGGGTTAGGGTTAGTTCTAGGGTTAGGGTTATCGTTAGGGTGACGCTTTGGGCTAGGGTTAGGGTTAGGGTTAGGGTTAGGTTTAGGGTTAGGGTTAGGGTTCGGGCTAGGGCTAGGGTTAGGGCTAGGGCTAGGGCTACGGATAGGGCTAGGGTAAGGTCTAG